>NC_056731.1:1484262715-1484475854 GCF_019279795.1 Protopterus annectens | reverse complement strand
GGAAATGTTTTATTTTTCCCATTAAATAGAAGGTTTACTTCCTAGCTCCACCCCTCAGTTCACAGATGATTAACCTTAACTGACCTGTTCTATTGACCTGTACTAATTTCTGCCTGACTCACAAGAGACAGAGATGTGGTCTCTTTTCAAGTTTTAATATGCAGTTAAAAGCAGAATACAAGTAAAACACAAGGTAAATAAAACAAATCACAGTATTCAAAATAGAAAAAGGCAATAAAGTAATACAACAAAAAAGCAAACTAACCTTTCCCTCACAGCAAAGTGTAGCAGAGTCTGGGTGAGCCTTTCTAGTAAAGCTCTGAAATGTTTTATTTTACCCCTTAAATAGAAGGTTTAGTTCCTAGCTCCACCCCCTCAGTTCACAGATGATTAACCTTAACTGACCTGTTCTATTGACCTGTACTAATTTCTGCCTGACTCACAAGAGACAGAGCTGTGGTCTCTTTTCAAGTTTTAATATGCAGTTAAAAGCAGAATACAAGTAAAACACAAGGTAAATAAAACAAATCACAGTATTCAAAATAGAAAAAGGCAATAAAGTAATACAACAAATAAAAAGCAAACTAACCTTTCCCTCACAGCAAAGTGTAGCAGAGTCTGGGTGAGCCTTTCTAGTAAATCTCTGAAATGTTTTATTTTACCCCTTAAATAAAGGGTTTAGTTCCTAGCTCGACCCTCTCAGTTCACAGATGATTAACCTTAACTGACCTGTTTTATTGACCTGTACTAATTTCTTCCTGACTCACAAGAGACAGAGCTGTGGTCTCTTTTCAAGTTTTAATATGCAGTTAAAAGCAGAATACAAGTAAAACACAAGGTAAATAAAACAAATCACAGTATTCAAAATAGAAAAAGGCAATAAAGTAATACAACAAATAAAAAGCAAACTAACCTTTCCCTCACAGCAAAGTGTAGCAGAGTCTGGGTGAGCCTTTCTAGTAAAGCTCTGAAATGTTTTATTTTACCCCTTAAATAGAAGGTTTAGTTCCTAGCTCCACCCCTCATTTCACAGATGATTAACCTTAACTGACCTGTTCTATTGACCTGTACTAATTTCTGCCTGACTCACAAGAGACAGAGCTGTGGTCTCTTTTCAAGTTTTAATATGCAGTTAAAAGCAGAATACAAGTAAAACACAAGGTAAATAAAACAAATCACAGTATTCAAAATAGAAAAAGGCAATAAAGTAATACAACAAATAAAAAGCAAACTAACCTTTCCCTCACAGCAAAGTGTAGCAGAGTCTGGGTGAGCCTTTCTAGTAAAGCTCTGAAATGTTTTATTTTACCCCTTAAATAGAAGGTTTAGTTCCTAGCTCCACCCCTCAGTTCACAGATGATTAACCTTAACTGACCTGTTCTATTGACCTGTACTAATTTCTGCCTGACTCACAAGAGACAGAGCTGTGGTCTCTTTTCAAGTTTTAATATGCAGTTAAAAGCAGAATACAAGTAAAACACAAGGTAAATAAAACAAATCACAGTATTCAAAATAGAAAAAGGCAATAAAGTAATACAACAAATAAAAAGCAAACTAGCCTTTCCCTCACAGCAAAGTGTAGCATAGTCTGGGTGAGCCTTTCTAGTAAAGCTCTGAAATGTTTTATTTTACCCCTTAAATAGAAGGTTTAGTTCCTAGCTCCACCCCTCAGTTCACAGATGATTAACCTTAACTGACCTGTTCTATTGACCTGTACTAATTTCTGCCTGACTCACAAGAGACAGAGCTGTGGTCTCTTTTCAAGTTTTAATATGCAGTTAAAAGCAGAATACAAGTAAAACACAAGGTAAATAAAACAAATCACAGTATTCAAAATAGAAAAAGGCAATAAAGTAATACAACAAATAAAAGGCAAACTAACCTTTCCTCACAGCAAAGTGTAGCAGAGTCTGGGTGAGCCTTTCTAGTAAAGCTCTTAAATGTTTTATTTTACCCCTTAAATAGAAGGTTTAGTTCCTAGCCCCACCCGTCAGTTTACAGATGATTAATCTTAATTGACCTGTTCTATTGACCTGTAATAATTTATGCCTGACTCACAAGAGACAGAGCTGTGGTCTCTTTTCAAGTTTTAATATGCAGTTAAAAGCAGAATAAATGTAAAACACAAGGTAAATAAAACAAATCACAGTATTCAAAATAGAAAAAGGCAATAAAGTAATACAACAAATAAAAAGCAAACTAACCTTTCCCTCACAGCAAAGTGTAGCAGAGTCTGGGTGAGCCTTTCTAGTAAAGCTCTGAAATGTTTTATTTTACCCCTTAAATAGAAGGTTTAGTTCCTAGCTCCACCCCCTCAGTTCACAGATGATTAACCTTAACTGACCTGTTCTATTGACCTGTACTAATTTCTGCCTGACTCACAAGAGACAGAGCTGTGGTCTCTTTTCAAGTTTTAATATGCAGTTAAAAGCAGAATACAAGTAAAACACAAGGTAAATAAAACAAATCACAGTATTCAAAATAGAAAAAGGCAATAAAGTAATACAACAAATAAAACCAAACTAACCTTTCCCTCACAGCAAAGTGTAGCAGAGTCTGGGTGAGCCTTTCTAGTAAAGCTCTGAAATGTTTTATTTTACCCCTTAAATAGAAGGTTTAGTTCCTAGCTCCACCCCTCAGTTCACAGATGATTAACCTTAACTGACCTGTTCTATTGACCTGTACTAATTTCTGCCTGACTCACAAGAGACAGAGCTGTGGTCTCTTTTCAAGTTTTAATATGCAGTTAAAAGCAGAATACAAGTAAAACACAAGGTAAATAAAACAAATCACAGTATTCAAAATAGAAAAAGGCAATAAAGTAATACAACAAATAAAAAGCAAACTAACCTTTCCCTCACAGCAAAGTGTAGCAGAGTCTGGGTGAGCCTTTCTAGTAAAGCTCTGAAATGTTTTATTTTACCCCTTAAATAGAAGGTTTAGTTCCTAGCTCCACCCCCTCAGTTCACAGATGATTAACCTTAACTGACCTGTTCTATTGACCTGTACTAATTTCTGCCTGACTCACAAGAGACAGAGCTGTGGTCTCTTTTCAAGTTTTAATATGCAGTTAAAAGCAGAATACAAGTAAAACACAAGGTAAATAAAACAAATCACAGTATTCAAAATAGAAAAAGGCAATAAAGTAATACAACAAATAAAAAGCAAACTAACCTTTCCCTCACAGCAAAGTGTAGCAGAGTCTGGGTGAGCCTTTCTAGTAAAGCTCTGAAATGTTTTATTTTACCCCTTAAATAGAAGGTTTAGTTCCTAGCTCCACCCCTCAGTTCACAGATGATTAACCTTAACTGACCTGTTCTATTGACCTGTACTAATTTCTGCCTGACTCACAAGAGACAGAGCTGTGGTCTCTTTTCAAGTTTTAATATGCAGTTAAAAGCAGAATACAAGTAAAACACAAGGTAAATAAAACAAATCACAGTATTCAAAATAGAAAAAGGCAATAAAGTAATACAACAAATAAAAAGCAAACTAACCTTTCCCTCACAGCAAAGTGTAGCAGAGTCTGGGTGAGCCTTTCTAGTAAAGCTCTGAAATGTTTTATTTTACCCCTTAAATAGAAGGTTTAGTTCCTAGCTCCACCCCTCAGTTCACAGATGATTAACCTTAACTGACCTGTTCTATTGACCTGTACTAATTTCTGCCTGACTCACAAGAGACAGAGCTGTGGTCTCTTTTCAAGTTTTAATATGCAGTTAAAAGCAGAATACAAGTAAAACACAAGGTAAATAAAACAAATCACAGTATTCAAAATAGAAAAAGGCAAAAAACTAATGGAACAAATAAAAAGCAAACTAACCTTTCCCTCACAGCAAAGTGTAGCAGAGTCTGGGTGAGCCTTACTAGTAAAGCTCTGAAATGTTTTATTTTACCCCTTAAATAGAAGGTTTAGTTCCTAGCCCCACCACCTCAGCTCACAGATGATTAACCTTAATTGACCTGTTCTATTGACCTGTACTAATTTCTGCCTGACTCACAAGAGACAGAGCTGTGGTCTCTTTTCAAGTTTTAATATGCAGTTAAAAGCAGAATACAAGTAAAACACAAGGTAAATAAAACAAATCACAGTATTCAAAATAGAAAAAGGCAATAAAGTAATACAACAAATAAAAGGCAAACTAACCTTTCCCTCACAGCAAAGTATAGCAGAGTCTGGGTGAGCCTTTCTAGTAAAGCTCTGAAATGTTTTATTTTACCCCTTAAATAGAAGGTTTAGTTCCTAGCTCCACCCCCTCAGTTCACAGATGATTAACCTTAACTGACCTGTTCTATTGACCTGTACTAATTTCTGCCTGACTCACAAGAGACAGAGCTGTGGTCTCTTTTCAAGTTTTAATATGCAGTTAAAAGCAGAATACAAGTAAAACACAAGGTAAATAAAACAAATCACAGTATTCAAAATAGAAAAAGGCAATAAAGTAATACAACAAATAAAAAGCAAACTAACCTTTCCCTCACAGCAAAGTGTAGCAGAGTCTGGGTGAGCCTTTCTAGTAAAGCTCTGAAATGTTTTATTTTACCCCTTAAATAGAAGGTTTAGTTCCTAGCTCCACTCCCTCAGTTCACAGATGAATAACCTTAACTGACCTGTTCTATTGACCTGTACTAATTTCTGCCTGACTCACAAGAGACAGAGCTGTGGTCTCTTTTCAAGTTTTAATATGCAGTTAAAAGCAGAATACAAGTAAAGCACAAGGTAAATAAAACAAATCACAGTATTCAAAATAGAAAAAGGCAATAAAGTAATACAACAAATAAAATGCAAACTAATCTTTCTCTCACAACAAAGTGTAGCAGAGCCTGGTTGAGCCTTTCTAGTAAAGCTCTGAAATGTTTTATTTTATCCCTTAAATAGAAGGTTTAGCTCCTAGTTTCACCCCTCAGTTCACAGATGATTAACCTTAACTGACCTGTCTATTGACCTGTACAAATTTCTGCCTGACTCACAAGAGACAGAGCTGTGGTCTCTTTTCAAGTTTTAATATGCAGTTAAAAGCAGAATACAAGTAAAACACAAGGTAAATAAAACAAATCACAGTATTCAAAATAGAAAAAGGCAATAAAGTAATACAACAAATAAAAAGCAAACTAACCTTTCCCTCACAGCAAAGTGTAGCAGAGTCTGGGTGAGCCTTTCTAGTAAAGCTCTGAAATGTTTTATTTTACCCCTTAAATAGAAGGTTTAGTTCCTAGCTCCACCCCTCAGTTCACAGATGATTAACCTTAACTGACCTGTTCTATTGACCTGTACTAATTTCTGCCTGACTCACAAGAGACAGAGCTGTGGTCTCTTTTCAAGTTTTAATATGCAGTTAAAAGCAGAATACAAGTAAAACACAAGGTAAATAAAACAAATCACAGTATTCAAAATAGAAAAAGGCAATAAAGTAATACAACAAATAAAAAGCAAACTAACCTTTCCCTCACAGCAAAGTGTAGCAGAGTCTGGGTGAGCCTTTCTAGTAAAGCTCTGAAATGTTTTATTTTACCCCTTAAATAGAAGGTTTAGTTCCTAGCTCCACCCCTCAGTTCACAGATGATTAACCTTAACTGACCTGTTCTATTGACCTGTACTAATTTCTGCCTGACTCACAAGAGACAGAGCTGTGGTCTCTTTTCAAGTTTTAATATGCAGTTAAAAGCAGAATACAAGTAAAACACAAGGTAAATAAAACAAATCACAGTATTCAAAATAGAAAAAGGCAATAAAGTAATACAACAAATAAAAAGCAAACTAACCTTTCCCTCACAGCAAAGTGTAGCAGAGTCTGGGTGAGCCTTTCTAGTAAAGCTCTGAAATGTTTTATTTTACCCCTTAAATAGAAGGTTTAGTTCCTAGCTCCACCCCCTCAGTTCACAGATGATTAACCTTAACTGACCTGTTCTATTGACCTGTACTAATTTCTGCCTGACTCACAAGAGACAGAGCTGTGGTCTCTTTTCAAGTTTTAATATGCAGTTAAAAGCAGAATACAAGTAAAACACAAGGTAAATAAAACAAATCACAGTATTCAAAATAGAAAAAGGCAATAAAGTAATACAACAAATAAAAAGCAAACTAACCTTTCCCTCACAGTAAAGTGTAGCAGAGTCTGGGTGAGCCTTTCTAGTAAAGCTCTGAAATGTTTTATTTTACCCCTTAAATAGAAGGTTTAGTTCCTAGCTCCACCCCATCAGTTCACAGATGATTAACCTTAACTGACCTGTTTTATTGACCTGTACTAATTTCTGCCTGACTCACAAGAGACAGAGCTGTGGTCTCTTTTCAAGTTTTAATATGCAGTTACAAGCAGAATACAAGTAAAACACAAGGTAAATAAAGTAAATCACAGTATTCAAAATAGAAAAAGGCAATGAAGTAATACAACAAATAAAAAACAAACTAACCTTTCCCTCACAGTAAAGTGTCACAGAGTCTGTGTGAGTCTTTCTAGTAAAGATCAGAAATGTTTTATTTTACTCCTTAAAGAGACGGTTTAGTTCCTAGCTCCAACCCTCAGTTCACAGATGATTAACCTTAACTGACCTGTTCTATTGACCTGTACTAATGTCTGTCTGACTCACAAGAGACAGAGCTGTGGTCTCTTTTCAAGTTTTAATATGCAGTTAAAAGCAGAATACAAGTAAAACACAAGGTAAATAAAACAAATCACAGTATTCAAAATAGAAAAAGGCAATAAAGTAATACAACAAATAAAAAGCAAACTAACCTTTCCCTCACAGCAAAGTGTAGCAGAGTCTGGGTGAGCCTTTCTAGTAAAGCTCTGAAATGTTTTATTTTACCCCTTAAATAGAAGGTTTAGTTCCTAGCTCCACCCCCTCAGTTCACAGATGATTAACCTTAACTGACCTGTTCTATTGACCTGTACTAATTTCTGCCTGACTCACAAGAGACAGAGCTGTGGTCTCTTTTCAAGTTTTAATATGCAGTTAAAAGCAGAATACAAGTAAAACACAAGGTAAATAAAACAAATCACAGTATTCAAAATAGAAAAAGGCAATAAAGTAATACAACAAATAAAAAGCAAACTAACCTTTCCCTCACAGCAAAGTGTAGCAGAGTCTGGGTGAGCCTTTCTAGTAAAGCTCTGAAATGTTTTATTTTACCCTTAAATAGAAGGTTTAGTTCCTAGCTCCACCCCCTCAGTTCACAGATGATTAACCTTAACTGACCTGTTCTATTGACCTGTACTAATTTCTGCCTGACTCACAAGAGACAGAGCTGTGGTCTCTTTTCAAGTTTTAATATGCAGTTAAAAGCAGAATACAAGTAAAACACAAGGTAAATAAAACAAATCACAGTATTCAAAATAGAAAAAGGCAATAAAGTAATACAACAAATAAAAAGCAAACTAACCTTTCCCTCACAGCAAAGTGTAGCAGAGTCTGGGTGAGCCTTTCTAGTAAAGCTCTGAAATGTTTTATTTTACCCCTTAAATAGAAGGTTTAGTTCCTAGCTCCACCCCCTCAGTTCACAGATGATTAACCTTAACTGACCTGTTCTATTGACCTGTACTAATTTCTGCCTGACTCACAAGAGACAGAGCTGTGGTCTCTTTTCAAGTTTTAATATGCAGTTAAAAGCAGAATACAAGTAAAACACAAGGTAAATAAAACAAATCACAGTATTCAAAATAGAAAAAGGCAATAAAGTAATACAACAAATAAAAAGCAAACTAACCTTTCCCTCACAGCAAAGTGTAGCAGAGTCTGGGTGAGCCTTTCTAGTAAAGCTCTGAAATGTTTTATTTTACCACTGAAATAGAAGATTGAGTTCCTAGCTCCACCCCTCAGTTCACAGATGATTAACCTTAACTGATAGTTTCTGTTGACTTGTACTAATGTCTGCCTGACTCACAAGAGACAGAGCTGTGGTCTCTTTTCAAGTTTTAATATGCACTTAAAAGCAGAGTACAAATAAAACACAAGGTAAATAAAACAAATCACAGTATTCAACATAGAAAAAGGCAATAAAGTAATACAACAAATAAAAAGCAAACTAACCTTTCCCCTAACAGCAAAGTGCAACAGAGCCTGGGTGAGCCTATTCTAGTAAAACTCTGAAATGTTTTATTTTACCCCTTCAATAGAAGGTTTAGGTCCTTGCTCCACCCCCTCAGTTCACAGATGATTAACCTTAACTGACCTGCTCTATTGAGTTGTACTAATTTCTGACTGACTCACAAGAGATAGAGCTGTGGTCTCTTTTCAAGTTTTAATATGCAGTTAAAAGCAGAACACAAGTAAAACACAAGGTAAATAAAACAAATCACAGTATTCAACATAGAAAAGGCATTAAAGTAATACAACAAATACAAAGCAAACTAACCTTTACCCTAACAGCACAGTGTAGCATATTCTGGGTGAGAGTTTCTAGTAAAGCTCTGAAATGTTTTATTTTACCCCTTAAATAGAAGGTTTAGTTCCTAGCCCCACCCCATTAGTCTCAGTTCACAGATGATTAACCTTAATTGACCTGTTCTATTGACATGTACTAATATTTGCCTGACTCACAGGAGACAAAGCTGTGGTATCTTTTCAAGTTTTAATATGCACTTAAAAGCAGACTACAAGTAAAACACAAGGTAAATAAAACAAATCACAGTATTCAACATAGAAAAGGCATTAAAGTAATACAACAAATAAAAAGCAAATTAACCTTTCCCCTAACAGCAAAATGTAGCAGAGTCTGGGTGAGCCTTTCTAGTAAGGCTCTGAAATGTTTTATTTTTCCCTGAAATAGAAGGTTTAGTTCCTAGTCCCACCCCCTCAGTTCACAGATGATTAACCTTAACTGACCTGTTCTATTGACCTGTACTAATTTCTGCCTGACTCACAAGAGACAGAGCTGTGGTCTCTTTTCAAGTTTTAATATGCAGTTAAAAGCAGAATACAAGTAAAACACAAGGTAAATAAAACAAATCACAGTATTCAAAATAGAAAAAGGCAATAAAGTAATACAACAAATAAGAAGCAAACTAACCTTTCCCTCACAGCAAAGTGTAGCAGAGTATGGATGAGCCTTACTATTAAAGCTCTGAAATGTTTTATTGTACACTTAAATAGAAGGTTTAGTTCCTAGCCCCACCACCTCAGCTCACAGATGATTAACCTTAATTGACCTGTTCTATTGACCTGTACTAATTTCTGCCTGACTCACAAGAGACAGAGCTGTGGTCTCTTTTCAAGTTGTTAATATGCAGTTAAAAGCAGAATACAAGTAAATCACAAGGTAAATAAAATAAATAACAGTATTAAAAATAGAAAAAGGCAATAAAGTAATACAACAAATAAAAAGCAAACTAACCTTTCCCTCACAGCAAAGTGTAGCAGAGTCTGGGTGAGCCTTTCAAGTAAAGCTCTGAAATGTTTTATTTTACCCCTTAAATAGAAGGTTTAGTTCCTAGCTCCACCCCTCAGTTCACAGATGATTAACCTTAACTGACCTGTTCTATTGACCTGTACTAATTTCTGCCTGACTCACAAGAGACAGAGCTGTGGTCTCTTTTCAAGTTTTAATATGCAGTTAAAAGCAGAATACAAGTAAAACACAAGGTAAATAAAACAAATCACAGTATTCAAAATAGAAAAAGGCAATAAAGTAATACAACAAATAAAAAGCAAACTAACCTTTCCCTCACAGCAAAGTGTAGCAGAGTCTGGGTGAGCCTTTCTAGTAAAGCTCTGAAATGTTTTATTTTACCCCTTAAATAGAAGGTTTAGTTCCTAGCTCCACCCCCTCAGTTCACAGATGATTAACCTTAACTGACCTGTTCTATTGACCTGTACTAATTTCTGCCTGACTCACAAGAGACAGAGCTGTGGTCTCTTTTCAAGTTTTAATATGCAGTTAAAAGCAGAATACAAGTAAAACACAAGGTAAATAAAACAAATCACAGTATTCAAAATAGAAAAAGGCAATAAAGTAATACAACAAATAAAAAGCAAACTAACCTTTCCCTCACAGCAAAGTGTAGCAGAGTCTGGGTGAGCCTTTCTAGTAAAGCTCTGAAATGTTTTATTTTACTCCTTAAATAGAAGGTTTAGTTCCTAGCTCCACCCCTCAGTTTGCAGATGATTAACCTTAACTGACCTGTTCTATTGATCTGTACTAATTTCTGCCTGACTCACAAGAAACAGAGTTGTGGTCTCTTTTCAAGTTTTAATATGCAGTTAAAAGCAGAATACAAGTAAAACACAAGATAAATAAAACAAATCACAGTATTCAAAATAGAAAAAGGCAATAAAGTAATACAACAAATGAAAAGCAAACTAACCTTTCCCTCAAAGCAGAGTGTAGCAGAGTCTAAGTGAGCCTTTCTGGTAAAGCTCTGAAATGTTTTATTTTACCCCTAAATAGAAGGTTTAGTTCCTAGCACCACCCCCTCATTTCACAGATGATTAACCTTAACTGAGCTGTTCTATTGACTTGTACTAATTCCTGCCTGACTCACAAGACACAGAGCTTTGGTCTATTTTCAAGTTTTAATATGCAGTTAAAAGCAGAATACAAGTAAAACACAAGGTTAATAAAACAAATCACAGTATTCAAAACAGAAAAAGGCAATAAAGTAATACAACAAACAAAAAGCAAACTAACCTTTCCCTCACAGCAAAGTGTAGCAGAGTCTGGGTGAGCCTTTCTAGTAAAGCTCTGAAATGTTTTATTTTACCCCTTAAATAGAAGGTTTAGTTCCTAGCTCCACCCCCTCAGTTCACAGATGATTAACCTTAACTGACCTGTTCTATTGACCTGTACTAATTTCTGCCTGACTCACAAGAGACAGAGCTGTGGTCTCTTTTCAAGTTTTAATATGCAGTTAAAAGCAGAATACAAGTAAAACACAAGGTAAATAAAACAAATCACAGTATTCAAAATAGAAAAAGGCAATAAAGTAATACAACAAATAAAAAGCAAACTAACCTTTCCCTCACAGCAAAGTGTAGCAGAGTCTGGGTGAGCCTTTCTAGTAAAGCTCTGAAATGTTTTATTTTACCCCTTAAATAGAAGGTTTAGTTCCTAGCTCCACCCCCTCAGTTCACAGATGATTAACCTTAACTGACCTGTTCTATTGACCTGTACTAATTTCTGCCTGACTCACAAGAGACAGAGCTGTGGTCTCTTTTCAAGTTTTAATATGCAGTTAAAAGCAGAATACAAGTAAAACACAAGGTAAATAAAACAAATCACAATATTCAAAATAGAAAAAGGCAATAAAGTAATACAACAAATAAAAAGCAAATTAAGATTTCCCTCCCAGCAAAGTGTAGCTGAGTCTGGGTAAGCCTTTTTAGTAAAGCTCTGAAATGTTGTATTTTACCCCTTAAAAATAAGGATTAGTTCCTAGCTCCACCCCTCAGTTCACAGATTATTAACCTTAACTTACCTGTTCTATGGACCTGTACTAATTTCTGCCTGACTCACAAGAGACAAAGCTGTGGTCTCTTTTCAAGTTTTAATATGCAGTTAAAAGCAGAATACAAGTAAAACACAAGGTAAATAAAACAAATCACAGTATTCAAAATAGAAAAAAGGCAATAAAGTAATACAACAAATACAAAGCAAACTAACCTTTCCCTTACAGCAAAGTGTGGCAAAGTCTGGGTGAGCCTTTCTAGTAAAGCTCTGAAATGTTTTATTTTACCCCTTAAATAGAAGGTTTAGTTCCTAGCTCCACCCCTCAGTTCACAGATCATTAACCTTAATTGACCTGTTCTATTGACCTGTACTAATTTCTGCATGACTCACAAGAGACAAAGTTGTGGTCTCTTTTCAAGTTTTAATATGCAGTTAAAAGCAGAATACAAGTAAAACACAAGGTAAATAAAACAAATCACAGTATTTAAAATAGAAAAAGGCAATAAAGTAATACAACAAATAAAAAGCAAACTAACCTTTCCCTCACAGCAAAGTGTAGCAGAGTCTGGGTGAGCCTTTCTAGTAAAGCTCTGAAATGTTTTATTTTACCCCTTAAATAGAAGGTTTAGTTCCTAGCTCCACCCCTCAGTTCACAGATGATTAACCTTAACTGACCTGTTCTATTGACCTGTACTAATGTCTGCCTGACTCACAAGAGACAGAGCTGTGGTCTCTTTTCAAGTTTTAATATGCAGTTAAAAGCAGAATACAAGTAAAACACAAGGTAAATAAAACAAATCACAGTATTCAAAATAGAAAAAGGCAATAAAGTAATACAACAAATAAAAAGCAAACTAACCTTTCCCTCACAGCAAAGTGTAGCAGAGTCTGGGTGAGCCTTTCTAGTAAAGCTCTGAAATGTTTTATTTTACCCCTTAAATAGAAGGTTTAGTTCCTAGCTCCACCCCCTCAGTTCACAGATGATTAACCTTAACTGACCTGTTCTATTGACCTGTACTAATTTCTGCCTGACTCACAAGAGACAGAGCTGTGGTCTCTTTTCAAGTTTTAATATGCAGTTAAAAGCAGAATACAAGTAAAACACAAGGTAAATAAAACAAATCACAGTATTCAAAATAGAAAAAGGCAATAAAGTAATACAACAAATAAAAAGCAAACTAACCTTTCCCTCACAGCAAAGTGTAGCAGAGTCTGGGTGAGCCTTTCTAGTAAAGCTCTGAAATGTTTTATTTTACCCCTTAAATAGAAGGTTTAGTTCCTAGCTCCACCCCCTCAGTTCACAGATGATTAACCTTAACTGACCTGTTCTATTGACCTGTACTAATTTCTGCCTGACTCACAAGAGACAGAGCTGTGGTCTCTTTTCAAGTTTTAATATGCAGTTAAAAGCAGAATACAAGTAAAACACAAGGTAAATAAAACAAATCACAGTATTCAAAATAGAAAAAGGCAATAAAGTAATACAACAAATGAAAAGCAAACTAGCCTTTCCTCACAGCAAAGTGTAGCAGAGTCTGAGTGAGCCTTTCTAGTAAAGCTCTGAAATGTTTTATTTTACCCCTTAAATAGAAGGTTTAGTTCCTAGCTCCACTCCTCAGTTAACAGATGATTAACCTTAGCTGACCTGTTCTATTGACCTGTACTAATGTCTGCCTGACTCACAAGAGACAGAGTCGTGGTCTCTTTTCAAGTTTTAATATGCAGTTAAAAGCAGAATACAAGTAAAACACAAGGTAAATAAAACAAATCACTATACTCAAAATAGAAAAAGGCAATAAAGTAATGCAACAAATAAAAAGCAAACTAACCTTTCTCTCACAGCAAAGTGTAGCAGAGTCTGGGTGAGCCTTTCTAGTAAAGCTCTGAAATGTTTTATTTTACCCTTAAATAGAAGGTTTAGTTCCTAGCTCCACCCCCTCAGTTCACAGATGATTAACCTTAACTGACCTGTTCTATTGACCTGTACTAATTTCTGCCTGACTCACAAGAGACAGAGCTGTGGTCTCTTTTCAAGTTTTAATATGCAGTTAAAAGCAGAATACAAGTAAAACACAAGGTAAATAAAACAAATCACAGTATTCAAAATAGAAAAAGGCAATAAAGTAATACAACAAATAAAAAGCAAACTAACCTTTCTCTCACAGCAAAATGTAGCAGAGTCTGGGTGAGCCTTTCTAGTAAAGCTCTGAAATGTTTTATTTTACCCCTTAAATAGAAGGTTTAGTTCCTAGCTCCACCCCTCAGTTCACAGATGATTAACCTTAACTGACCTGTTCTATTGACCTGTACTAATTTCTGCCTGACTCACAAGAGACAAGAGCTGTGGTCTCATTTCAAGTTTTAATATGCAGTTAAAAGCAGAATACAAAGTACAACACAAGGCAAAAAAACAAATCACAGCATTCAAAATAGAAAAAGGCAATAAAGTAATACAACAAATAAAAAGCAAACTAACCTTTCCCCTCGCAGCAAAGTGTAGCAGAATCTGGGTGAACCTTTCTAGTAAAGCTCTGAAATGTTTTATTTTACCCCTTAAATAGAAGGTTTAGCTCCTAGCTCCACCCCCTCAGTTCACAGATGATTAACCTTAACTTACCTGTTCTATTGACCTGTTCTAATTTCTGCCTGACTCACAAGAGACAGAGCTGAAGTCTCTTTTCAAGTTTTAATATGCAGTTAAAATCAGAATACAAGTAAAACATGAGGTAAATAAAACAAATTACAGTATTGAAAATAGAAAAAGGCAATAAAGTAATACAACAAATAAAAAGCAAACTAACCTTTCCCTCACAGCAAAGTGTAACAGAGTCTGGGTGAGCCTTTCTAGTAAAGCTCTGAAATGTTTTATTTTACCCCTTAAATAGAAGGTTTAGTTCCTAGCTCCACCCCTCAGTTCACAGATGATTAACCTTAACTGACCTGTTCTATTGACCTGTACTAATTTCTGCCTGACTCACAAAAGACTGAGCTGTGGTCTCGTTTCAATTTTTAATATGCAGTTAAAAGAAGAATACAAGTAAAGCACAAGGAAAAGAAAACAAATCACAGTATTCAAAATAGAAAAAGGCAATAAAGTAATACAACAAATAAAAAGCAAACTAACCTTTCCCTCACAGCAAAGTGTAACAGAGTCTGGGTGAGCCTTTCTAGTAAAGCTCTGAAATGTTTTATTTACCCCTTAAATAGAAGGTGTAGTTTCTAGCTCCACCCCCTCAGTTCACAAATGATTAACTTTAACTGACCTGTTCTATTGACCTGTACTTATTTTTGCCTGACTCACAAGAGACAGAGCTGTGATCTCTTTTCAATTTTTAATATGCAGTTAAAAGAAGAATACAAGTAAAGCACAAGGTAAAGAAAGCAAATCACAGTATTCAAAATAGAAAAAGGCAATAAAGTTATACAACAAATAAAAAGCATACTAACCTTTCCCTCACAGCAAAGTGTAACAGAGTCTGGGTGAGCCTTTCTAGTAAAGCTCTGAAATTTTTTATTTTACCCTTAAATAGAAGTTTTAGTTTCTAGCTCCACCCCCTCAGTTCACAGATGATTAACCTTAACTGACCTGCTCTATTGACCTGTACTAATTTCTGCCTGACTCACAAGAGACAGAGCTGTGGTCTCTTTTCAAGTTTTAATATGCAGTTAAAAGCAGAATACAAGTAAAACACAAGGTAAATAAAACAAATCACAGTATTCAAAATAGAAAAAGGCAATAAAGTAATACAACAAATAAAAAGCAAACTAACCTTTGCCTAACAGCAAAGTGTAGCAGAGTCTGGGTGAGCCTTTCAAGTAAAGCTCTAAAATGTTTTATTTTACCCATTAAACAAAATGTTTAGTTCCTAGCTTCACCCCCTCAGTTCACAGATGACAAACCTTAACTGACCTGCTCTATTGACCTGTACTAATTTATGCCTGACTCACAAGAGACAGAGCTGTGGTCTCTTTTCAAGCTTTTAATATGCAGTTAAAAGCAGAATACAAGTAAAACACAAGGTAAATAAAACAAATCACAGTATTCAAAATAGAAAAAGGCAATAACGTAATACAACAAATAAAAAGCAAACTACCCTTTCTCTCACAGCCAAGTGTACAGAGTCTGGGTGAGCCTTTTAAGTAAAGCTCTGAAATGTTTTATTTTACCTCTTAAATAGAAGGCTTAGTTCCTAGATCCACCCCACAGTTCACATATGGCTAACCTTAACTCACCTGTTCTATTGACCTGTACTAATTTCTGCCTGACTCACAAGAGACAGAGCTGTGGTCTATTTTTAAGTTTTAATATGCAGTTAAAAGCAGAATACAAGTAAAACACAAGGTAAATAAAACAAATCACAGTATTCAAAAATGAAAAAGGCAATAAAGTAATACAACAAATAAAAAGCAAACTACTCTTTCCCTCACAGCAAAGTGTAGCAGAGTCTGGGTGAGCCTTTCTAGTAAAGCTCTGAAATGTTTTATTTTACCCCTTAAATAGAAGGTTTAGTTCCTAGCTCCACCCCCTCAGTTCACAGATGATTAACCTTAACTGACCTGTTCTATTGACCTGTACTAATTTCTGCCTGACTCACAAGAGACAGAGCTGTGGTCTCTTTTCAAGTTTTAATATGCAGTTAAAAGCAGAATACAAGTAAAACACAAGGTAAATAAAACAAATCACAGTATTCAAAATAGAAAAAGGCAATAAAGTAATACAACAAATAAAAAGCAAACTAACCTTTCCCTCACAGCAAAGTGTAGCAGAGTCTGGGTGAGCCTTTCTAGTAAAGCTCTGAAATGTTTTATTTTACCCTTAAATAGAAGGTTTAGTTCCTAGCTCCACCCCCTCAGTTCACAGATGATTAACCTTAACTGACCTGTTCTATTGACCTGTACTAATTTCTGCCTGACTCACAAGAGACAGAGCTGTGGTCTCTTTTCAAGTTTTAATATGCAGTTAAAAGCAGAATACAAGTAAAACACAAGGTAAATAAAACAAATCACAGTATTCAAAATAGAAAAAGGCAATAAAGTAATACAACAAATAAAAAGCAAACTAACCTTTCCCTCACAGCAAAGTGTAGCAGAGTCTGGGTGAGCCTTTCTAGTAAAGCTCTGAAATGTTTTATTTTACCCCTTAAATAGAAGGTTTAGTTCCTAGCTCCACCCCTCAGTTCACAGATGATTAACCTTAACTGACCTGTTCTATTGACCTGTACTAATTTCTGCCTGACTCACAAGAGACAGAGCTGTGGTCTCTTTTCAAGTTTTAATATGCAGTTAAAAGCAGAATACAAGTAAAACACAAGGTAAATAAAACAAATCACAGTATTCAAAATAGAAAAAGGCAATAAAGTAATACAACAAATAAAAAGCAAACTAACCTTTCCCTCACAGCAAAGTGTAGCAGAGTCTGGGTGAGCCTTTCTAGTAAAGCTCTGAAATGTTTTATTTTACCCCTTAAATAGAAGGTTTAGTTCCTAGCTCCACCCCCTCAGTTCACAGATGATTAACCTTAACTGACCTGTTCTATTGACCTGTACTAATTTCTGCCTGACTCACAAGAGACAGAGCTGTGGTCTCTTTTCAAGTTTTAATATGCAGTTAAAAGCAGAATACAAGTAAAACACAAGGTAAATAAAACAAATCACAGTATTCAAAATAGAAAAAGGCAATAAAGTAATACAACAAATAAAAAGCAAACTAACCTTTCCCTCACAGCAAAGTGTAGCAGAGTATGGATGAGCCTTACTATTAAAGCTCTGAAATGTTTTATTGTACACTTAAATAGAAGGTTTAGTTCCTAGCTCCACCCACTCAGTTCACAGATGATTAACCTTAATTGACCTGTTCTATTGACCTGTACTAATTTCTGCCTGACTCACAAGATACAGAGCTGTGGTCTCTTTTCAAGTTGTTAATATGCAGTTAAAAGCAGAATACAAGTAAATCACAAGGTAAATAAAACAAATCACAGTATTCAAAATAGAAAAAGGCAATAAAGTAATACAACAAATAAAAAGCAAACTAACCTTTCCCTCACAGCAAAGTGTAGCAGAGTCTGGGTGAGCCTTTCTAGTAAAGCTCTGAAATGTTTTATTTTACCCCTTAAATAGAAGGTTTAGTTCCTAGCTCCACCCCCCTCAGTTCACAGATGATTAACCTTAACTGACCTGTTCTACTGACCTGTACTAATTTCTGCCTGAGTCACAAGAGACACAGATGTGGTCTCTTTTCAAGTTTTAATATGCAGTTAAAAGCAGAATACAAGTAAAATAGAAGGTAAATAAAACAAATCACAGTATTCAAAATAGAAAAAGGCAATAAAGTAATACAAATAAAAAGCAAACTGACCTTCCCCTTACAGCAAAGTGTAGCAGAGTCATGGTGAGCCTTTCAAGAAAAGCTCTGAAATGTTTTATTTTACCCCTTAAATAGAAGGTTTAGTTTCTAGCTCCACCCTCTCAGTTCCCAGAAGATTAACTTTAACTGACCTTTTCTGTTGATCTGTACTAATTTCTGCCTCACTCACAAGAGACAGAGCTGCGGTCTCTTTTCAAGTTTTAATATGCAGTTAAAAGCAGAATATAAGTAAAACACAAGGTAAATAAACAAATCACAGTATTCAAAATGGAAAAAGGCAATAAAGTAATACAACAAATAAAAAGCAAACTAACCTTTCCCTCACAGCAAAGTGTAGTAGAGTCTGGGTGAGCCTTTCTAGTAAAGCTCTGAAATGTTTTATTTTACCCTTAAATAGAAGGTTTAGTTCCTAGCTCCACCCCTCAGTTCACAGATGATTAACCTTAACTGACCTGTTCTATTGACCTGTACTAATTTCTGCCTGACTCACAAGAGACAGAGCTGTGGTCTCTTTTCAAGTTTTAATATGCAGTTAAAAGCAGAATACAAGTAAAACACAAGGTAAATAAAACAAATCACAGTATTCAAAATAGAAAAAGGCAATAAAGTAATACAACAAATAAAAAGCAAACTAACCTTTCCCTCACAGCAAAGTGTAGCAGAGTCTGGGTGAGCCTTTCTAGTAAAGCTCTGAAATGTTTTATTTTACCCATTAAATAGAAGGTTTAGTTCCTAGCTCCACCCCCTCAGTTCACAGATGACAAACCTTAACTGACCTGTTCTATTGACCTGTACTAATTTCTGCCTGACTCACAAGAGACAGAGCTGTGGTCTCTTTTCAAGTTTTAATATGCAGTTAAAAGCAGAATACAAGTAAAACACAAGGTAAATAAAACAAATCACAGTATTCAAAATAGAAAAAGGCAATAACGTAATACAACAAATAAAAAGCAAACTAACCTTTCCCTCACAGCAAAGTGTAGCAGAGTCTGGGTGAGCCTTTCTAGTAAAGCTCTGCAATGTTTTCTTTTACCCTTAAATAGAAGGCTTAGTTCCTAGATCCACCCCCACAGTTCACATATGGCTAACCTTAACTCACCTGTTCTATTGACCTGTATTAATTTCTGCCTGACTCACAAGAGACAGAGCTGTGGTCTCTTTTCAAGTTTTAATATGCAGTTAAAAGCAGAATACAAGTAAAACACAAGATAAATAAAACAAATCACAGTATTCAAAATAGAAAAAGGCAATAAAGTAATACAACAAATAAAAAGCAAACTAACCTTTCCCTCACAGCAAAGTGTAGCAGAGTCTGGGTGAGCCTTTCTAGTAAAGCTCTGAAATGTTTTATTTTACCCCTTAAATAGAAGGTTTAGTTCCTAGCTCCACCCCCTCAGTTCACAGATGATTAACCTTAACTGACCTGTTCTATTGACCTGTACTAATTTCTGCCTGACTCACAAGAGACAGAGCTGTGGTCTCTTTTCAAGTTTTAATATGCAGTTAAAAGCAGAATACAAGTAAAACACAAGGTAAATAAAACAAATCACAGTATTCAAAATAGAAAAAGGCAATAAAGTAATACAACAAATAAAAAGCAAACTAACCTTTCCCTCACAGCAAAGTGTAGCAGAGTCTGGGTGAGCCTTTCTAGTAAAGCTCTGAAATGTTTTATTTTACCCCTTAAATAGAAGGTTTAGTTCCTAGCTCCACCCCCTCAGTTCACAGATGATTAACCTTAACTGACCTGTTCTATTGACCTGTACTAATTTCTGCCTGACTCACAAGAGACAGAGCTGTGGTCTCTTTTCAAGTTTTAATATGCAGTTAAAAGCAGAATACAAGTAAAACACAAGGTAAATAAAACAAATCACAGTATTCAAAATAGAAAAAGGCAATAAAGTAATACAACAAATAAAATCAAACTAACCTTTCCCTCACAGCAAAGTGTAGCAGAGTCTGGGTGAGCCTTTCTAGTAAAGCTCTGAAATTTTTTATTTTACCCTTAAATAGAAGGTTTAGTTCCTAGCTCCACCCCCTCAGTTCACAGACGGTTAACCTTAACTGACCTGTTCTATTGACCTGTACTAATTTCTACCTGACTCACAAGAGACAGAGCTTTGGTCTCTTTTCAAGTTTTAATATGCAGTTAAAAGCAGAATACAAGCACAACACAAGGTAAATAAAACAAATCACAGTATTCAAATACGAAAAAGGCAATAAAGTAATACAACAAATAAGAAGCAAACTAACCTTTCCCTCACAGCAAAGTGTAGCAGAGTATGGATGAGCCTTACTATTAAAGCTCTGAAATGTTTTATTGTACACTTAAATAGAAGGTTTAGTTCCTAGCCCCACCACCTCAGCTCACAGATGATTAACCTTAATTGACCTGTTCTATTGACCTGTACTAATTTCTGCCTGACTCACAAGAGACAGAGCTGTGGTCTCTTTTCAAGTTGTTAATATGCAGTTAAAAGCAGAATACAAGTAAATCACAAGGTAAATAAAATAAATAACAGTATTAAAAATAGAAAAAGGCAATAAAGTAATACAACAAATAAAAAGCAAACTAACCTTTCCCTCACAGCAAAGTGTAGCAGAGTCTGGGTGAGCCTTTCTAGTAAAGCTCTGAAATGTTTTATTTTACCCCTTAAATAGAAGGTTTAGTTCCTAGCTCCACCCCCTCAGTTCACAGATGATTAACCTTAACTGACCTGTTCTATTGACCTGTACTAATTTCTGCCTGACTCACAAGAGACAGAGCTGTGGTCTCTTTTCAAGTTTTAATATGCAGTTAAAAGCAGAATACAAGTAAAACACAAGGTAAATAAAACAAATCACAGTATTCAAAATAGAAAAAGGCAATAAAGTAATACAACAAATAAAAAGCAAACTAACCTTTCCCTCACAGCAAAGTGTAGCAGAGTCTGGGTGAGCCTTTCTAGTAAAGCTCTGAAATGTTTTATTTTACCCCTTAAATAGAAGGTTTAGTTCCTAGCTCCACCCCTCAGTTCACAGATGATTAACCTTAACTGACCTGTTCTATTGACCTGTACTAATTTCTGCCTGACTCACAAGAGACAGAGCTGTGGTCTCTTTTCAAGTTTTAATATGCAGTTAAAAGCAGAATACAAGTAAAACACAAGGTAAATAAAACAAATCACAGTATTCAAAATAGAAAAAGGCAATAAAGTAATACAACAAATAAAAAGCAAACTAACCTTTCCCTCACAGCAAAGTGTAGCAGAGTCTGGGTGAGCCTTTCTAGTAAAGCTCTGAAATGTTTTATTTTACCCCTTAAATAGAAGGTTTAGTTCCTAGCTCCACCCCTCAGTTCACAGATGATTAACCTTAACTGACCTGTTCTATTGACCTGTACTAATTTCTGCCTGACTCACAAGAGACAGAGCTGTGGTCTCTTTTCAAGTTTTAATATGCAGTTAAAAGCAGAATACAAGTAAAACACAAGGTAAATAAAACAAATCACAGTATTCAAAATAGAAAAAGGCAATAAAGTAATACAACAAATAAAACGCAAACTAACCTTTCCCTCACAGCAAAGTGTAGCAGAGTCTGGGTGAGCCTTTCTAGTAAAGCTCTGAAATGTTTTATTTTACCCCTTAAATAGAAGGTTTAGTCCCTAGCTCCACCCTCAGTTCACAGATGATTAACCTTAACTGACCTGTTCTATTGACCTGTACTAATTTCTGCCTGACTCACAAGAGACAGAGCTGTGGTCTCTTTTCAAGTTTTAATATGCAATTAAAAGCAGAATACAAGTAAAACACAAGGTAAATAAAACAAATCACAGTATTCAAAATAGAAAAAGGCAATAAAGTAATACAACAAATAAAAAGCAAACTAACCTTTCCATCACAGCAAAGTGTAGCAGAGTCTGGGTGAGCCTTTCAAGTAAAGCTCTGAAATGCTTTATTTCCACCTTAAGTAGAAGGTTTAGTTCCTAGCTAAACCCCTCAGTTCACAGATGATTAACCTTAACTGACCTGTTCTATTGACCTGTACTAATTTTGCCTGACTCCCAAGAGACAGAGCTGTGGTCTCTTTTCAAGTTTTAATACTCAGTTAAAAGCAGAATACAAGTAAAACACAAGGTAAATAAAACAAATCACAGTATTCAAAATAGAAAAAGGCAATAAAGTAATACAGCAAATAAAAAGAAAACTAACCTTTCCCTCACAGCAAATTGTAGCAGAGTCTCGGTGAGCTTTCCTAGTAAAGCGCTGAATTTTTTTAATTTATCACTTAAATAGAAGGTTTAGTTCCTAGCTAAACCCCTCATTTCACAGATGATTAACCTTAACTGACCTGTTCTATTGACTTGTACTAATTTCTGCCTGACTCACAAGAGACAGAGCTGTGGTCTCCTTTCAAGTTTTAATATGCAGTTAAAAGCAGAATACAAGTAAAACACAAGGTAAATAAAACAAATCACAGTATTCAAAATAGAAAAAGGCAATAATGTAATACAACAAATAAAAAGCAAACTACCCTTTCCTCACAGCAAAGTGTAGCAAAGTCTGGGTGAGCCTTTCTAGTAAAGCTCTGAAATGTTTTATTTTACCTCTTAAATAGAAGGTTTAGTTCCTAGCTCCACCCCCTCAGTTCACAGATGATTAACCTTAACTGACCTGTTCTATTGACCTGTACTAATTTCTGCCTGACTCACAAGAGACAGAGCTGTGGTCTCTTTTCAAGTTTTAATATGCAGTTAAAAGCAGAATACAAGTAAAACACAAGGTAAATAAAACAAATCACAGTATTCAAAATAGAAAAAGGCAATAAAGTAATACAACAAATAAAAAGCAAACTAACCTTTCCCTCACAGCAAAGTGTAGCAGAGTATGGATGAGCCTTACTAGTAAATCTCTGAAATGTTTTATTTTACACTTAAATAGAAGGTTTAGTTCCTAGCCCCACCACCTCAGCTCACAGATGATTAACCTTAATTGACCTGTTCTATTGACCTGTACTAATTTCTGCCTGACTCACAAGAGACAGAGCTGTGGTCTCTTTTCAAGTTTTAATATGCAGTTAAAAGCAGAATACAAGTAAAACACAAGGTAAATAAAACAAATCACAGTATTCAAAATAGAAAAAGGCAATAAAGTAATACAACAAATAAAAAGCAAACTAACCTTTCCCTCACAGCAAAGTGTAGCAGAGTCTGGGTGAGCCTTTCTAGTAAAGCTCTGAAATGTTTTATTTTACCCCTTAAATAGAAGGTTTAGTTCCTAGCTCCACCCCTCAGTTCACAGATGATTAACCTTAACTGACCTGTTCTATTGACCTGTACTAATTTCTGCCTGACTCACAAGAGACAGAGCTGTGGTCTCTTTTCAAGTTTTAATATGCAGTTAAAAGCAGAATACAAGTAAAACACAAGGTAAATAAAACAAATCACAGTATTCAAAATAGAAAAAGGCAATAAAGTAATACAACAAATAAAAAGCAAACTAACCTTTCCCTCACAGCAAAGTGTAGCAGAGTCTGGGTGAGCCTTTCTAGTAAAGCTCTGAAATGTTTTATTTTACCCCTTAAATAGAAGGTTTAGTTCCTAGCTCCACCCCTCAGTTCACAGATGATTAACCTTAACTGACCTGTTCTATTGACCTGTACTAATTTCTGCCTGACTCACAAGAGACAGAGCTGTGGTCTCTTTTCAAGTTTTAATATGCAGTTAAAAGCAGAATACAAGTAAAACACAAGGTAAATAAAACAAATCACAGTATTCAAAATAGAAAAAGGCAATAAAGTAATACAACAAATAAAAAGCAAACTAACCTTTCCCTCACAGCAAAGTGTAGCAGAGTCTGGGTGAGCCTTTCTAGTAAAGCTCTGAAATGTTTTATTTTACCCTTTAAATAGAAGGTTTAGTTTCTAGCTCCACCCCTCAGTTCACAGATGATTAACCTTAACTGACCTGTTCTATTGACCTGTACTAATTTCTGCCTGACTCACAAGAGACAGAGCTGTGGTCTCTTTTCAAGTTTTAATATGCAGTTAAAAGCAGAATACAAGTAAAACACAAGGTAAATAAAACAAATCACAGTATTCAAAATAGAAAAAGGCAATAAAGTAATACAACAAATAAAAAGCAAACTAACCTTTCCCTCACAGCAAAGTGTAGCAGAGTCTGGGTGAGCCTTTCTAGTAAAGCTCTGAAATGTTTTATTTTACTCCTTAAATAGAAGGTTTAGTTCCTAGCTCCACCCCCTCAGTTCACAGATGATTAACCTTAACTGACCTGTTCTATTGACCTGTACTAATTTCTGCCTGACTCACAAGAGACAGAGCTGTGGTCTCTTTTCAAGTTTTAATATGCAGTTAAAAGCAGAATACAAGTAAAACACAAGGTAAATAAAACAAATCACAGTATTCAAAATAGAAAAAGGCAATAAAGTAATACAACAAATAAAAAGCAAACTAACCTTTCCCTCACAGCAAAGTGTAGCAGAGTCTGGGTGAGCCTTTCTAGTAAAGCTCTGAAATGTTTTATTTTACCCCTTAAATAGAAGGTTTAGTTCCTAGCTCCACCCCCTCAGTTCACAGATGATTAACCTTAACTGACCTGTTCTATTGACCTGTACTAATTTCTGCCTGACTCACAAGAGACAGAGCTGTGGTCTCTTTTCAAGTTTTAATATGCAGTTAAAAGCAGAATACAAGTAAAACACAAGGTAAATAAAACAAATCACAGTATTCAAAATAGAAAAAGGCAATAAAGTAATACAACAAATAAAAAGCAAACTAACCTTTCCCTCACAGCAAAGTGTAGCAGAGTCTGGGTGAGCCTTTCTAGTAAAGCTCTGAAATGTTTTATTTTACCCCTTAAATAGAAGGTTTAGTTCCTAGCTCCACCCCTCAGTTCACAGATGATTAACCTTAACTGACCTGTTCTATTGACCTGTACTAATTTCTGCCTGACTCACAAGAGACAGAGCTGTGGTCTCTTTTCAAGTTTTAATATGCAGTTAAAAGCAGAATACAAGTAAAACACAAGGTAAATAAAACAAATCACAGTATTCAAAATAGAAAAAGGCAATAAAGTAATACAACAAATAAAAAGCAAACTAACCTTTCCCTCACAGCAAAGTGTAGCAGAGTCTGGGTGAGCCTTTCTAGTAAAGCTCTGAAATGTTTTATTTTACCCCTTAAATAGAAGGTTTAGTTCCTAGCTCCACCCCCTCAGTTCACAGATGATTAACCTTAACTGACCTGTTCTATTGACCTGTACTAATTTCTGCCTGACTCACAAGAGACAGAGCTGTGGTCTCTTTTCAAGTTTTAATATGCAGTTAAAAGCAGAATACAAGTAAAACACAAGGTAAATAAAACAAATCACAGTATTCAAAATAGAAAAAGGCAATAAAGTAATACAACAAATAAAAAGCAAACTAACCTTTCCATCACAGCAAAGTGTAGCAGAGTATGGATGAGCCTTACTATTAAAGCTCTGAAATGTTTTATTGTACACTTAAATAGAAGGTTTAGTTCCTAGCCCCACCACCTCAGCTCACAGATGATTAACCTTAATTGACCTGTTCTATTGACCTGTACTAATTTCTGCCTGACTCACAAGAGACAGAGCTGTGGTCTCTTTTCAAGTTTTAATATGCAGTTAAAAGCAGAATACAAGTAAAACACAAGGTAAATAAAACAAATCACAGTATTCAAAATAGAAAAAGGCAATAAAGTAATACAACAAATAAAAAGCAAACTAACCTTTCCCTCACAGCAAAGTGTAGCAGAGTCTGGGTGAGCCTTTCTAGTAAAGCTCTGAAATGTTTTATTTTACCCCTTAAATAGAAGGTTTAGTTCCTAGCTCCACCCCTCAGTTCACAGATGATTAACCTTAACTGACCTGTTCTATTGACCTGTACTAATTTCTGCCTGACTCACAAGAGACAGAGCTGTGGTCTCTTTTCAAGTTTTAATATGCAGTTAAAAGCAGAATACAAGTAAAACACAAGGTAAATAAAACAAATCACATTATTCAAAATAGAAAAAGGCAATAAAGTAATACAACAAATAAAAAGCAAACTAACCTTTCTCTCACAGCAAATTGTAGCAGAGTCTGGGTGAGCTTTCCTAGTAAAGCTCTGAAATGTTTTATTTTATCACTTAAATAGAAGGTTTAGTTCCTAGCTAAACCCCTCAGTTCACAGATGATTAACCTTAACTGACCTGTTCTATTGACCTGTACTAATTTCTGCCTGACTCACAAGAGACAGAGCTGTGGTCTCTTTTCAAGTTTTAATATGCAGTTAAAAGCAGAATACAAGTAAAACCCAAGGTAAATAAAACAAATCACAGTATTCAAAATAGAAAAAGGCAATAAAGTAATACAACAAATAAAAAGCAAACTAACCTTTCTCTCACAGCAAATTGTAGCAGAGTCTGGGTGAGCTTTCCTAATAAAGCTCTGAAATGTTTTATTTTATCACTTAAATAGAAGGTTTAGTTCCTAGCTAAACCCCTCAGTTCACATATGATTAACCTTAACTCACCTGTTCTATTGACCTGTATTAATTTCTGCCTGACTCACAAGAGACAGAGCTGTGGTCTCTTTTCAAGTTTTAATATGCAGTTAAAAGCAGAATACAAGTAAAACCCAAGATAAATAAAACAAATCACAGTATTCAACATAGAAAAGGCATTAAAGTAATACAACAAATAAAAAGCAAATTAACCTTTCCCCTAACAGCAAAGTGTAGCATATTCTGGGTGAGACATTCTAGTAAGGCTCTGAAATGTTTTATTTTTCCCCGAAAATAGAAGGTTTAGATCCTAGTCCCACCCCCTCAGTTCACAAATGATTAACCTTAATTGACATGTTCTATTGACCTGTACTAATTTCTGCTTTACTCACAAGAGACAGAGCTGTGGTCTCATTTCAAGTTTTAATATGCAGTTAAAAGCAGAATACAAGTAAAACACAAGGAAAATAAAACAAATCACAGTATTCAAAATAGAAAAAGGCAATAAAGTAATACAACAAATAAAAAGCAAACTAACCTTTCCCTCACAGCAAATTGTAGCAGAGTCTGGGTGAGCCTTTCCAGTAAATCTCTGAAATGTATTATTTTACCCCTTAAATAGAAAGTTTAGTTCCTAGCTCCACCCCCTCAGTTCACAGATGATTAACCTTAACTGACCTGTTCTATTGACCTGTACTAATTTCTGCCTGACTCACAAGAGACAGAGCTGTGGTCTCTTTTCAAGTTTTAATATGCAGTTAAAAGCAGAATACAAGTAAAACACAAGGTAAATAAAACAAATCACAGTATTCAAAATAGAAAAAGGCAATAAAGTAATACAACAAATAAAAAGCAAACTAACCTTTCCCTCACAGCAAAGTGTAGCAGAGTCTGGGTGAGCCTTTCTAGTAAAGCTCTGAAATGTTTTATTTTACCCCTTAAATAGAAGGTTTAGTTCCTAGCTCCACCCCCCTCAGTTCACAGATGATTAACCTTAACTGACCTGTTCTACTGACCTGTACTAATTTCTGCCTGACTCACAAGAGACAGAGCTGTGGTCTCTTTTCAAGTTTTAATATGCAGTTAAAAGCAGAATACAAGTAAAACACAAGGTAAATAAAACAAATCACAGTATTCAAAATAGAAAAAGGCAATAAAGTAATACAAATAAAAAGCAAACTGACCTTCCCCTTACAGCAAAGTGTAGCAGAGTCATGGTGAGCCTTTCAAGAAAAGCTCTGAAATGTTTTATTTTACCCCTTAAATAGAAGGTTTAGTTCCTAGCTCCACCCCCTCAGTTCACAGATGATTAACCTTAACTGACCTGTTCTATTGACCTGTACTAATTTCTGCCTCACTCACAAGAGACAGAGCTGTGGTCTCTTTTCAAGTTTTTATATAGTTAAAAGCAGAATACAAGTAAAACACAAGGTAAATAAAACAAATCACACTATTCAAAATAGAAAATGGCAAAGTAATGCAACAAAAGAAAGCAAACTAAGCTTTCCTTCTCAGCAAAGTGTAGCAGAATATGGGTTAGACTTTCTGGTAAAACTCTGAAATGTTTTATTTTACCCCTTAAATAGAAGGTTTAGTTCCTAGCTCCACCCTCTCAGTTCACAGATGATTAACCTTAACTGACCTTTTCTATTGACCTGTACTAATTTCTGCCTGACTCACAAGAGACAAAGCTGTGGTCTCTTTTCAAGTTTTAATATGCAGTTAAAAGCAGAATACAAGTAAAACACAAGGTAAATAAAACAAATCACATTATTCAAAATAGAAAAAGGCAATAAAGTAATACAGCAAAACAAAAACTAACCTTTCCCTCACAGCAAACTGTAGCAGAGTCTCGGTGAGCTTTCATAGTAAAGCTCTGATTTTTTTTATTTTATCACTTAAATAGAAGGTTTAGTTCCTAGCTAAACCCCTCAGTTCACAGATGATCAACCTTAACTGATCTGTTCTATTGACTTGTACTAATTTCTGCCTGACTCACAAAAGACAGAGCTGTGGTCTCTTTTCAAGTTTTAATATGCAGTTAAAAGCAGAATACAAGTAAAACACAAGGTAAATAAAACAAATCACAGAATTCAAAATAGAAAAAGGCAATAATGTAATACAACAAATAAAAAGCAGACTACCCTTTCCCTCACAGCAAAGTGTAGCAGAGTCTGAGTGAGCCTTTCTAGTAAAGCTCTAAAATGTTTTATTTTACCTCTTAAATAGAAGGCTTAGTTCCTAGATCCACCCCTCAGTTCACAGATGATTAACCTTAACTGACCTGTTCTATTGACCTGTACTAATTTCTGCCTGACTCACAAGAGACAGAGCTGTGGTCTCTTTTCAAGTTTTAATATGCAGTTAAAAGCAGAATACAAGTAAAACACAAGTTAAATAAAACAAATCACAGTATTCAAAATAGAAAAAGGCAATAAAGTAATACAACAAATAAAAAGCAAACTAACCTTTCCCTCACAGCAAAGTGTAGCAGAGTCTGGATGAGCCGTACTATTAAAGCTCTGAAATGTTTTATTGTACACTTAAATAGAAGGTTTAGTTCCTAGCCCCACCACCTCAGCTCACAGATGATTAACCTTAATTGACCTGTTCTATTGACCTGTACTAATTTCTGCCTGACTCACAAGAGACAGAGCTGTGGTCTCTTTTCAAGTTTTAATATGCAGTTAAAAGCAGAATACAAGTAAAACACAAGGTAAATAAAACAAATCACAGTATTCAAAATAGAAAAAGGCAATAAAGTAATACAACAAATAAAAAGCAAACTAACCTTTCCCTCACAGCAAAGTGTAGCAGAGTCTGGGTGAGCCTTTCTAGTAAAGCTCTGAAATGTTTTATTTTACCCTTAAATAGAAGGTTTAGTTCCTAGCTCCACCCCCTCAGTTCACAGATGATTAACCTTAACTGACCTGTTCTATTGACCTGTACTAATTTCTGCCTGACTCACAAGAGACAGAGCTGTGGTCTCTTTTCAAGTTTTAATATGCAGTTAAAAGCAGAATACAAGTAAAACACAAGGTAAATAAAACAAATCACAGTATTCAAAATAGAAAAAGGCAATAAAGTAATACAACAAATAAAAAGCAAACTAACCTTTCCCTCACAGCAAAGTGTAGCAGAGTCTGGGTGAGCCTTTCTAGTAAAGCTCTGAAATGTTTTATTTTACCCCTTAAATAGAAGGTTTAGTTCCTAGCTCCACCCCCTCAGTTCACAGATGATTAACCTTAACTGACCTGTTCTATTGACCTGTACTAATTTCTGCCTGACTCACAAGAGACAGAGCTGTGGTCTCTTTTCAAGTTTTAATATGCAGTTAAAAGCAGAATACAAGTAAAACACAAGGTAAATAAAACAAATCACAGTATTCAAAATAGAAAAAGGCAATAAAGTAATACAACAAATAAAAAGCAAACTAACCTTTCCCTCACAGCAAAGTGTAGCAGAGTCTGGGTGAGCCTTTCTAGTAAAGCTCTGAAATGTTTTATTTTATCACTTAAATAGAAGGTTTAGTTCCTAGCTAAACCCCTCAGTTCACAGATGATTAACCTTAACTGACCTGTTCTATTGACTTGTACTAATTTCTGCCTGACTCACAAGAGACAGAGCTGTGGTCTCTTTTCAAGTTTTAATATGCAGTTAAAAGCAGAATACAAGTAAAACACAAGGTAAATAAAACAAATCACAGTATTCAAAATAGAAAAAGGCAATAATGTAATACAACAAATAAAAAGCAAACTACCCTTTCCCTCACAGCAAAGTGTAGCAGAGTCTGGGTGAGCCTTTCTAGTAAAGCTCTGAAATGTTTTATTTTACCCCTTAAATAGAAGGTTTAGTTCCTAGCTCCACCCCCTCAGTTCACAGATGATTAACCTTAACTGACCTGTTCTATTGACCTGTACTAATTTCTGCCTGACTCACAAGAGACAGAGCTGTGGTCTCTTTTCAAGTTTTAATATGCAGTTAAAAGCAGAATACAAGTAAAACACAAGGTAAATAAAACAAATCACAGTATTCAAAATAGAAAAAGGCAATAAAGTAATACAACAAATAAAAAGCAAACTAACCTTTCCCTCACAGCAAAGTGTAGCAGAGTCTGGGTGAGCCTTTCTAGTAAAGCTCTGAAATGTTTTATTTTACCCCTTAAATAGAAGGTTTAGTTCCTAGCTCCACCCCCTCAGTTCACAGATGATTAACCTTAACTGACCTGTTCTATTGACCTGTACTAATTTCTGCCTGACTCACAAGAGACAGAGCTGTGGTCTCTTTTCAAGTTTTAATATGCAGTTAAAAGCAGAATACAAGTAAAACACAAGGTAAATAAAACAAATCACAGTATTCAAAATAGAAAAAGGCAATAAAGTAATACAACAAATAAAAAGCAAACTAACCTTTCCCTCACAGCAAAGTGTAGCAGAGTCTGGGTGAGACTTTCAAGTAATGCTCTGAAATTTTTTATTTTACACTTAAATAGAAGGTTTAGTTCCTAGCTCCACCCCCTCAGTTCACAGATGATTAACCTTAACTGACCTGTTCTATTGACCTGTACTAATTTCTGCCTGACTCACAAGAGACAGAGCTGTGGTCTCTTTTCAAGTTTTAATATGCAGTTAAAAGCAGAATACAAGTAAAACACAAGGTAAATAAAACAAATCACAGTATTCAAAATAGAAAAAGGCAATAAAGTAATACAACAAATAAAAAGCAAACTAACCTTTCCCTCACAGCAAAGTGTAGCAGAGTCTGGGTGAGCCTTTCTAGTAAAGCTCTGAAATGTTTTATTTTACCCCTTAAATAGAAGGTTTAGTTCCTAGCTCCACCCCCTCAGTTCACAGATGATTAACCTTAACTGACCTGTTCTATTGACCTGTACCAATTTCTGCTTGACTCACAAGAGACAGAGCTGTGGTCTATTTTCAAGTTTTAATATGCATTTAAAAGCAGAATACAGGTAAAACACAAGGTAAATAAAACAAATCACAGTATTCAAATTAGAAAAAAGCAATAAAGTAATACAACAAATTAAAAGTAAACTAAACTTTCCCCTCACACCAAAGTGTAGCAGAGTCTGTGTGAGCCTTTTTACTAAAGCTCTGAAATGTTTTATTACAATCTTTAAATAGAAGGTTTAGTTCCTAGCTCCACCCCCTCAGTTCACAGATGATTAACCTTAACTGACCTTTTCTACTGACCTGTACTAATTTCTGCCTGACTCATAAAAGACAGAGCTGTGGTCTCTTTTCAAGTTTTAATATGCAGTTAAAAGCAGAATGCAAGTAAATCACAAGGTAAATAAAACAAATCACAGTATTCAAAATAGAAAAAGGCAATAAAGTAATACAGCAAAAAAAAGCAAACTAACCTTTCCCTCACAGCAAAGTGTAGCAGAGTCTGGGTGAGCTTTCCTAGTAAAGCTCTGAAATGTTTTGTTTTACCACATAAATAGAAGGTTTAGTTCCTAGCTAAACCCCTCAGTTCACAGATGATTAACCTTAACTGACCTGTTCTATTGACCTGTACTAATTTCTGCCTGACTCACAAGAGACAGAGCTGTGGTCTCTTTTCAAGTTTTAATATGCAGTTAAAAGCAGAATACAAGTAAAACACAAGGTAAATAAAACAAATCACAGTATTCAAAATAGAAAAAGGCAATAAAGTAATACAACAAATCAAAAAGCACACTAACATTGCCCAAGAACTAGTTATATAAGTTATTCACAGTATGGTATAATGAGATGCTATCCAAAGAAACAGAAGAAAAAGAAAAGGAGAAACTCACTTAAGTATATGATCGGATAGAATGCCCCAGAATTCCTTAGTAATTGGCTTGTGCTTAATATTGTGAAACAGGTGTTTGTGAGCCCTAAGGTATTTAATAGCTATGTGTTTAAAGCCCTCCCAGGAGATGGAGTGTCTATTTTTCCAATTTAGGGAAATGTAATATTTAATTAGCATGAAAATAGGAATCAATACCTTACATTTCCTTTCAGATAAACCTGGAGGTGGAATATGTAAAATGGTAAATTCCCATGAGAGGGTGGATTTTTTGTAGCCAATTTTCTCAAGTATCACTCTCAAGGCACACCAGAGCTTATAGGAACACTTGCAACTCCAAAACGAATGAAGAATATCATCAGTTTGGTTCAAGCAGTAACGGCAATTAGGGGATTGGTTAGGATAGAGCTTACTTAGTACTTCAGGTGTAAAGTATGCATTGTTTAGAATCATCAGCTGAGTATATTTCAGCCTGTTGAAGGGAATAGTTTTAGAGCTTCATTTTATAGCCTGTGATATTAAACTTTGGTTTATAGCAGGATTCCTTTTTAACCAGAATTTTGAAATAATGAACTCATTCTGATATCTGTGTGACATGATAGCCTTGTATACATTTGAGGTCATCTTTTTTTCACCAAGCAGAAGTTTCTTTAGAGTTCTACATGCTGAAATATCCTCATCCGAGATCAGGGGGTGGTCTATGTACTTCCCTATCAAGTCTCTAACCTGTCGTAACATGACCAGGTACTTCTTGGGCAAGTTCAAACTAATTCTTAATTCAGAAACTGCCTGATGTCTGAAGGGGAAGAAATCAGAGATAGAGGTGTTCAAAAGAAGGGGGTAATGTATCAAGTTTAACATGTGCCCATTCAGTTTAAGGTTGGGGTTAAGGTGAATCGGTTGTAATGTTATGAAGGAGTGAGAGAGGTTCAAAGATTTGAACAGAACCTGGAGGGATTTTATGCTATATAATAGACCTTTTGTATGTTTCAATATGCCTATGTTTGCTTCATTTAGAAATGGAAGTGCTACAGGGCTAAATTTTAATGATTTAATGTAATTGTTACCCAGAATCACCCAAGACGGGGCCCATCTATACTTATCTTTATGATACGACGCAATCTTTAATACTCTACTGGCATTGATTATCTCATAGTAGGTTTTAAAGTCAGGTAAACCCAGACCTCCCTGCACCTTCGGATAGGTAAGTTTAGAGTAGCTGATCCTGACCGATTTAGGGGCCCATACGAATTTAGAGATAGAAGATATGACCTTTTTAAAAAAATTGTTATGTAAAATACAGGTGGTTGAATGAAACAGATATAACATTCTAGGAAGAATGTTCATCTTAATCACTGTGGTTCTGGCAAGGAAAGGGAGTTTAATCCTAGACCATCTATTTATATCATTTTGAATATTTGACCAATACCTGACCACATTATCCTGAAAGTAATTATGATTACCTTGAGAGAATTGTATACCTAAATAGTGGAGCTGTTCCTTCGCTTTGAACTTTGATTTTAGAGTTATATTAGGTAACCTAGAGTGTATGTTTAGGGGGAATACAAGAGATTTTTCTCTATTAAGTTTGTAGTTAGCTAATTTAGAAAATATATTAATTGCAGATAATACTTTATTTGGGTCAGAGTCAGGGAGAGTGAAATAAATATTAAGGTCATCTGCGTATGCCGATAAGGGGATCTTTAAGTTATATAAATTCGGTGGGTGTAGAAACGTGAATTGTTTAATAAGCATAAACAATGGTTCCATATATAAATTAAATAAGAGAGGGGAAAGGGGACAGCCCTGTCTGACCCCATTCACCATATTGATTCTGTTGGATGAATGCTTATTAATATGTAAAGTGGTGTATGCTGTGGAGTATAGAGTTTTAATTTTGTCTATAAATGAAAGGGGAATGTTAAAGAATGGTAAGGCGGCAAATAAAAATTTCGTGCTCAATCGGTCAAAAGCCTTAGATGCATCGACTGCTAGGGCGTACATGGGGTGTTTGGTTAAATTAGAATGATGAATCATGGCTTCCAGCAGTAGAGTCTGATCATTCGTTTGTCTGCCCGGGATAAAGCCTGATTGCTCAGAAGAGACAATATGTGAGATAACGGTTTTCAGCCTGTTGGCTATGACCATGGCCAGAATTTTCATGTCCAAATTGATTAAAGATATGGGTCTATAGTTCCCAGGGATTTTAGGGTCCGTATTATGTTTGGGAATGAAAATCGTTCTGTTAGCATTTAAGTGCAGATCTTTAAACCCATTGCAGATAATATAGTTAAACAATAAGTTCAATATTTTGGAGACTTTTGTGCTAAATGCCTTATAAAATTCAGCCGTAAACCCATCTGGGCCAGGGGATTTGTTAGGTTTAAGGTTATTAATGGCTGAGATAATCTCTTGTGTATTTATCTCCTTTTCTAGGAGCTTATACTGACCCTCTGTTAGTTTGGGAAAGGTTAGATTATTGAGAAAGGATTGTATTTCTGCGTCCCCAACTATGTTATCTGTGTACCCATAAGTCTGAATAAAAATGTTTTCAAAAATTTCAATAATGTCCTTAGGTTGCTGGAAGTCCTTCTCTTGATAATGTATTTCAGGAATAAATGTAGCAGCTTTAGTGAGGTTGATCACCCTGGCCAGAAATCTGGAGGGAGAGTGTATCACGTCTGCATATACGGCCAGAGATTTAATCTCATGGAAACTCAGGTTCTCTGCATGCAGCGATATTAGATCTTTTTGTAGTTGAATCATACGTTCTTCTAACAGGGGGGTATGTTTCACTTGGGACTCTATTTCTATTTTATGAAGTTGAAAGGTAAGATCCTGTTCTTTTTTGTAGCGGAGTTTCTTGTAGTATGCAGCTTTATTTATCAGAAGGCCCCAGATCATTGATTTAATTGCGGCCCATTCACAGTCTAACGGAGATTGAAAAGATTTCCTGGATTTAAGAAAGTAGTCCAGGTATTCGTCAATTTGAGACGTGATCTCCTCTCTCCCCAGGAGGTTGGGGTTCAGCCGCCAGCAGATGTCTATTCTATCTTCTGAACCCCTACTGAATCGTTGAATACCCATAGAGATCTTAGAGTGGTCAGAGATAGATCTAGGGGATTGTTTATATGAGATATTCATAGCGTAAAAGGCTTTGGAAATAAGAAAGAAGTCTATTCTGGACCAACTTTTGGCACAACTAGAAAAAAAGGTGTAGTTGTACTTTTTCTGAGCAGGATCTAAGAATATGTTTGGGTCAAATAGATTAAACTCTTCTTTCAGTTCAGTTATGTCTTTATGTACTGAGAGGTTAGCTCTAGCCCTGGGATTCGATCTATCTGATTTGGGGTCCTGCACTGAATTCCAATCCCCCCCTACGATATAATAGTAATTAGGAAATAAGGTGAGGAGGTTATATAGCTTCGTAAAGAAACTCTGCTGAGCAGTGCAAGGGGCATATATGTTGAGAAGTAGGATAGGTTTATCTAATACGGGATGCTTAGTAGTAAAATAACACCACCTACCCTCATCATCAGATCCCATCTCTCCTATACATGACCCAAAGTTATTTTTGATGACAATGGCCACCCCAGCTCTATTCGTAGTGCCTTCTGAGGCTATGATCTTTTTGATCCAAGGCCTTGATTTTTCTTGTTCCCATTGATGATTCAACAAATCTGTCTCCTGAAGGAAAGTAATATCAGCAGTAGATTTCAAGATCAGGTGCATAAGCAGTTTTTTCTTTTTAGGTGATTGTATCCCCTTAATGTTCCAGGATTCTAAGTTCCACATCTTCTAGTTAGGTTAAGTATATTTAAGAAGTCAGGAATATAATGGGGAGTTTGAACAGCGTTGCAGATTATAATGTAAAAATGGGGCAAGTAGAACATTTCCTTCCCGCTTAATCCCGGTGCCTATCCACCTCCCCCTAAGCCCGGAAGGGTCTGGGAAGCTAAGATGAGATGATCTTGAGATCACCCAATGTGTGAAAAACCTTGTTCCCAGAGAGTACAACCTAACACTCCATAAAACAAAATGCATAGCTAACCCATGCAGTGCATACACAGACCCAAAACTCTGCCTCGAAAAGAAAGTGAAAACATGCAGAATTAAACAACAGACAGATAATTATTTACATAATAGCGCTGAGCTTAATTACCCTTACAAAATAAGCCAGAGCCTTCAACTATATTAAGTGTAACTCAAGGAAGTTGTTTGAGTTGTATTAGTTACCAATAAGATGTTGTTAATCATCAATAAACATATAAAGTTTTCAGATTAAGTGCTGAAATAATATTAATGATTAATTTATTTCCGCTCTATCCCCTTTAAAAATTGTAGCGCTCAAGGCTTGCACCATTTGCATTTGCATAAACATGGTTACAATATATGTATGCATTAGACGAGTCTACTACAACAAATACCTGTCCTATTCAGGCTTGAGGGCAGCTTACATCAAGGTCAATAACTGCTGAGGAAAAGTATATGGAACATGGATACTGTGTCAGTAAAAAACAGATTGCTGTATATGTGGCAGTAATGTGATTCAGATTATGTTTTTTTAGATTTGCTGCTTTGCAATAGCTTTCTTCATATAAAGAGAGTGCCTACAGACGGTTTTAACTTCCTGCGAGACTGAAAATGCTGCCAGGTAAGGTATTGAAAACCTTTCTCCCCTTATAGGCCCGTTTTGACAGGAAATCTTTGAAAGGGAACAGCGGTGAAGTGCCCAGAGATTTAATCTGTCTTTCCTTGCTTCAGGAAATGCTGAGCACAACCTTCCCTATTAGGCAAAGTACATAAAGCACCAAGTCCCCTTAACAATCATTTTCGGCCAACTCTTAGGTTGACAGCTTTCTGCATCCTAGTCTGTCAAGCAGGGTCTCTGTAACTGAAAATCATATTAGTGGGACCACTGTGAAAGTTTCTGACAGCTCTTAAGAAAAAAAAAAAAAAAAAAAAAAAAAATCTGTATATTGCTAGTGCTGGCTGGCACAATAAATTTGCATGTGCTAATCAGAATAAAATGCATTATACAACACAAACATTAATTTGAATACTTCTGCTTTCCCTGTACAAGCCTGACATAAACTTTCCCTTCTTTAAAGTCTGTTCTGTCAATCTGTTTAAATGGTTGAAATGTAGCGATCATTAGGAACCGGCTAGCAACATCCAATGGGAGTTTCATTTGACAGATGGCCAGTCTAGATTTAAATAATTCATTCGAAAAAGAAAACACCAGCTTGCAGTAATTCTGCAGGTGTCTAAACAGATGTATATTCAAAAATAATTAGGCAATACATCCCTGCGTGGCATGTGTGTTTTAAAAGACTACCAGAAGGAGAAGAAAGCAGGAAACTTTCGTCGCTCCCAGTCCCACGCTCTAGCTGACTGCACCCGTTATGACAGCTTGCGTGTATTAGAAGCCAAGGGTTCTTGTTGCTTGAGGAAGCTGTAAGCCCTGTTGGCGTTATTGGGCTATGCACTTTTAAAGGGGCTTTGCTAGCAGGGAACTCCTGGGGTCAAAGATCCATGTACGGATAGCTGAGTTATGACGTCGTGTTTAGAGAGGAAAGTCAGTCTAGGTGATAGTACGAGGGTTGTAGATCCTACGGACAGTGGATATTAAATGAAAACCAAAAGGACCAACTCGCAAGGTAGGATTATGATTTTGAGCAACAGTTTCTGCAACAAGTACGTTTTTTTTACCGCTTGTGTTGAATATGCTATAGTTGACTGAACAAGAAGCCATGCTGCATATATTACATCTAAAATAACGAAAGTAGAAAAAAAAACAAAAAAAAAAACATTCACTTCTCTCCTTTGTTGGTTGGTCTGATAGGCGGACAAGATAATATCTTGCTCATACAACAGGGGCATGGTACAGGGTGGTTTAGTATGCACATAAAAACTGGATGTTCGCATCTGCTGAACAGTCGCCCACAGCTACAGGAGCAAAATTACATCCTTTAGACTGGTTTAACCGGACATTCATTGAAAGCTTTTTTGAAGACCACAGCCGCTTCCTCATAGTTTTGAGCTGATAACTGGGCCCCCTGGTGAACAAAAATGAGGGTGTTGGGGTACCTCATTTGAAATCTAATCTGCTTGCTAATCAGATAAGCACAGAAAGGGGCTAGTTTTTGTCTTTCCTGCTTAATTTGTGTTGGTAGATCAGGAGATAGATAAATTCTATTACTCTTCCATTCTATGTATTTTTTCTTTTTTGCTGCGCTTGTTAGTTTGTACACATGCTGGTAAGATCTTGACGTACACTGGTCTCAGATTAAGTTTGTCAGCTGCTGGTCTTAAGGCTCTGTGTGCATGTTCTATAATTAACTAGTCTGAGAGGGGTTCTTTATCCAGGAATGTAGAAAAAATTTCAGAAATGCACTCCAGTAAGTCCAAATGTGTAACCTGTTCTGGGATGCCTCTGATAATGAGGTTGTTGCATCTAGATCTGGCTTCGAGGTCTGTTAGTTTCTGTTGTATATTCTTTATATTTGTGTCATTGTTCTTTTGCTCTTTTTGTAACTGGTCAATTTTAATCTCATTTTCTAACACCCTTGCCTCCGTTTTATCCATTCTGGTTAATATTCTGTCAATGGAGTCATTGAAAGTTTTAAGCTGTTGTGAAAGGTCTTGGATTGCTGACTGAATGGGTTGTAAGGCAATCTTTAGTTCCTCCATATAGTTTGAATCAGATTTCTCTTTTGATGTTATTGGTGGTGTCTTGGGTGCCTCTTGTTGTTTAGTAGTCCTGGCCCTCTTCGTGGTGATTTCTTTTTCTGGAGAGGCTATAGTTGAGAATTTTGCTTTAGTGGTTTGAGTTTCCATGTGATCAAGTTCTTTTGACATAGTTATGTATCTTATACAGTGCCTTATTTCTTCACAGGAGTAGTAGGCCTCTGAGGCCTAGAGCACATGTAGCCCGGACTAGCAGTAGAAGAACAGAAAAATCAGGCACAATCCTTCACACCACATATTCTTTCTTCCTCGAGAAAGTTGGTAAGCGTAATAGGTGAGATTCTTGATTAATCTGAAATGTTATTAAATCTTAAAAAGACTTTCAGACCTTAAAGTTAGCTGTTGAATTGTAGGTGAGTGGCAGAGCTCTGTGGAAACACTGCTTACAGGACGGCTGCCATTTTGTTTCTCCCTCGACTTTTTCAAGTTTTAATATGCAGTTAAAAGCAGTATACAAGTAAAACACAAGGTAAATAAAACAAATCCCAGTATTGAAAACAGAAAAAGACAATAAAACAATTCAGCAAATAAAAGGCAAACTAAACGTTCCCTCACAGCAAAGTGTAGCAGTAGTCTGGGTGAGCTTTTCTAGTACAGCTCTGAAATGTTTTATTTTACCCATTTAATAGGAGATTTAGTTCCTAGCTCCACCCCCACAGTTCACAAATGATTAACCTTAACATATCTGTTCTATTGACCTGTACTAATTTCTGCCTGACTTATAAGAAACAGTGCTGTTGTCTCTTTTCCAGGTTTAATATGCAGTTAAAAGCAGAATACAAGTAAAACACAAGATACATAAAACAAATCACAGTATTCAAAGTAGAAAAAGGCAATAAAGTAATAAAACAAATAAAAAGCAAACTAACCTTTCCCTCCCAGCAAAGTGTAGCAGAGTCTGGCTGCGCCTTTCCAGTAAATCTCTGAAATGTTTTATTTTACCCCTTAAATAGAAGGTTTAGTTCCTAGATCCACACCCTTAGTTCACAGATGATTAACCTTAACTGACCTGTTCTATAGACCTGTACTAATTTCTGCCTGATTCACAAGAACCAGAGCTGTGGTATCTTTTTAAGTTTTAATATACAGTTAATAGCAGAATACAAATAAAATGCAAGGTAAATAAAACAAACCACAGTATTCACAACAGAAAAAGGCAATAAAGTAATACAACAAATAAAAAGCAAACTAACCTTTCCCTCAAAGCAAAGTGTAGCAGAGTCTGAGTGAGCCTTTCTAGTAAAGCTCTAAAATGTTTTACTTTACCCCTTAAATAGAAGGTTTAATTCCAAGCTCCATCCCATCAGTTAACATATGATTAACCTTAATAGAACAATTCTATTGACCTGTACTAACTTCTGCCTGACTCACAAGAGACAGAGCTGTGGTCCATTTTCAATGTTTAATATGCAGTTAAAAGCAGAATACAAGTAAAACAAAAGGTAAATAAAACAAATCACAGTATTCAAAATAGAAAAAGGCAATAAAGTAATACAAGAAATGAAAAGCAAACTAACCTTTCCATCAAAGAAAAGTGTAGCAGAGTCTAAGTGAGCCTTTCTGGTAAAGCTCTGAAATGTTTTATTTTACCCCTAAATAGAAGGTTTAGTTCCTAGCACCATCCCGTCAGTCCACAGATGATTAACCTTAACTGAGCTGTTCTATTGACTTGTACTAATTCCTGCCTGACTCAAAAGAGACAGATCTTTGGTTTATTTTTAAGTTTTAGTATGCAGTTAAAAGCAGAATACAAGTAAAACACAAGGTAAAGAATACAAATCACGGTATTCAAAACAGAAAAAGGCAATAAAGTAATACAACAAATAAAATGCAAACTATCCTCTCCCTCAAAGCAAAATGTAGCAGAGTCTGAGTGAGCCTTTCTAGAAAAGCTCTAAAATATTTTATTTTACAACTTAAATAGAAGGTTTAGTTCTTAGCGCCACCACCTCAGTTCAGAGATGATTAACCTTAACTGACCTTTTCTCTTGACCTGTGCTAACGTCTGCCTGACTCACAAGAGATAGAGATGTGGTCGCTTTTCACGATTTAATATGCAGTTAAAAGCAGAATACAAGTAAAACATAAGGTGAATAAAATAAATCACAGTATTCAAAATAGAAAAATACAATAAAGTAATAAAACAAATAAAAAGAAAACTAACCTTTCCTTCACATCAAAGTGTAGCCGAGTCTCACTGAGCCTTTCTAGTAAAGCTCTGAAATGTTTTATTTTACCCCTTAAATAGAAGGTTTTGTTTCTAGTGCTACTCCCTCAGTTCACAGATGATTAACCTTAACTGACCTGTTCTATTAACGTGTACTAATTTCTGTCTGACTCACAAGAGACAGAACAGTGGACTTTTTCAAGTTTTAATATGCAGTTAAAAGCAGTATACAATTAAAAAACAAGGTAATTAAAACAAATCACAGTATGGAAAATAGAAAAAGGCAATGAAGTAAAACAACAAATAAAAAGCAAACTAACCTTTCCCTCAAAGCAAAGTGTAGCAGAGTCTGAGTGAGCCTTTCTAGTAAAGCTCTGAAATGTTTTATTTTACCCCTTAAATAGAAGGTTTAGTTCCTAGCTACACTACCTCAGTTCACCGATGACTAACCTTAATTAACCTGTTCTATTGACCTGTACTAACTTCTGCCTGACTCACAAGAGACAGAACTGTGGTCTCTTTTCAATGCTTAGTATGCAGTTTAAGAAAAATACAAGTAAAACACAAGGTAAATAAAATAAAGCACAGTATTCAAAATAGAAAAAGGAAATAAAGTAATAAAACAAATAAAAAGCAAACTAACATTTCCCTCACAGCAAAGTGTACCAGATTCTGGCTGAGCCTTTGTAGTAAAGCTCTGAAATGTTTTATTTTACCCCTTAAATTGAAGGTTTAGTTCCTAGCACCACCCCCTCAGTTCACAGATGATTAACCTTAACTGACCTGTTCTATTCACCTGTACTAATTTCTGCCTGATTCATAAGAGACAGAGCTGTGGATTTTTTCAAGTTTTAATATGCAGTTAAAAGCAGTATACAAGTAAAACACAAGGTAAATAAAACAAATCACAGTATTGAAAACAGAAAAAGACAATACAATAATTCAACAAATAAATTTTCCCTCACAGCAAAGTGTAGCAGTAGTCTTGGTGAGCTTTTCTAGTAAAGCTCTGAAATGTTTTATTTTACCCATTTAATAGGAGATTTAGTTCCTAGCTCCACCTCTCAGTTCACAGATGATTAACCTTAACTGGCCTGTTCTCTTGGCCTGAACTAATTTCTGCCTGACTCACAAACGACAGATCTGTGTTTTTTTTCAAGTTTTAATATACATTTAAAAGGATAAAACAAATAAACCACAAGGTAAATAAAACAAATCACAGTATTCAAAACAGAAAAATAAAATAAAGTAATAAAACACATAAAAAGCAAAATAACCTTTCCCCTCACAGCAAGGTGTTGCAGAGACTGGGTGAGCCTTTCTAGTAAATCTCTGAAATGTTTTATTTTACCCCTTAAATAGAAGGTTTACTTCCTAGCTCCGATCCCTCACTTCATAGATGATTAACCCTACCTGACCTGTTATATTGACCTGTATTAATTTCTGCCTGAATCGGAAAAGACAGAGTTGTGGTCTCTTTTCAAGTTTTAATATACCATTAAAAGCAAAATACAAGTAAAACACAAGGTAAATAAAACAGTATCCAAAATAGAAAAAGGAAATAAAGTAATACAAGAAATAGAAGGCAAACTAACCTCTCCCTCACAGCAAAGTGTAGCAGAGAATGGACGAGCCTTTCTAGTAAATCTCTGAAATGTTTTATTTTACCCCATAAATAGAAGGTTTATTTCCTAGATCCAACCCCACAGTTCACAAATGATTAAGCTTAACTGACCTGTTCTATTGACCTGTACTAATTTCTGCCTGATTTACAAGAAACAGAGCTGTTGTCTTTTTTCCATGTTTAATATGCAGTTAAAAGCAGAATACAAGTAAAACACAAGATAAATAAAACAAATCATAGTATTCAAAATAGAAAAAGGCAATAAAGTAATACAACAAATGAAAAGCAAAGTAACCTTTCCCACAAAGCAAAGTGTAGCAGAGTCTGTGTGAGCCTTTCTGTTAAAGCTCTGAAATGTTTTATTTTACCCCTAAATATAAGGTTTAGTTCCTAGTGCCACGCCTGCAGTTCACAGATGATTAACCTTAACTGACCTTTTCCTTTGACCTGTACTAACATCTGCCTGACTCACAAGAGACAGAGCTGTGGTTTCTTTTCACTGTTTAATATGCAGTTAAAAGCAGAATACAAGTAAAACATAAGGTGAATAAAATAAATCACAGTATTCAAAATAGAAAAATACAATAAAGTAATAAAACAAATAAAAAGAAAACTAACCTTTCCTTCACAGCAAAGTGTAGCAGAGTCTCACTGAGCCTTTCTAGTAAAGCTCTGAAATGTTTTATTTTACCCCTTAAATAGAAGCTTTTGTTCCTAGTGCCACCCCCTCAGTTCACAGATGATTAACCTTAACTGACCTGTTCTATTAACGTGTACTAATTTCTGTCTGACTCACAAGAGACAGAGCCGTGGACATTTTCAAGTTTTAATATGCAGTTAAAGGCAGTATGCAAGTAAAAAACAAGGTAATTAAAACAAATCACAGTAAAGAAAATAGAAAAAGGCAATGAAGTAAAACAACAAATAAAGAGCAAACTAACCTTTCCCTCAAAGCAAAGTGTGGCAGAGTCTGAGTGAGCCTTTCTAGTAAACCTTTGAAATGTTTTATTTTACCCCTTAAATAGAAGGTTTAGTTCTTAGCTACACTACCTCAGTTCACCGATGACTAACCTTATTTAACCTGTTCTATTGACCTGTACTAACTTCTGCCTGACTCACAAGAGACAGAACCATGGTCTCTTTTCAATGTTTAGTACGCAGTTAAAAGAAAAATGCAAGTAAAACACAATGTAAATAAAATAAAGCACAGTATTCAAAATAGAAAAAGGAAATAAATTAATAAAACAAATAAAAAGCAAACTAACATTTCCCTCAAAGAAAAGTGTACCAGATTCTGGCTGAGCCTTTCTAGTAAAGCTCTGAAATGTTTTATTTTAACCCTTAAATTGAAGATTTAGTTCCTAGCACCACCCCCTCAGTTCACAGATGATTAACCTTAACTGACCTGTTCTATTCACCTGTACTAATTTCTGCCTGATTCACAAGAGACAGAGCTTTGGATTTTTTCAAGTTTTAATACGCAGTTAAAAGCAGTATACAAGTAAAACACAAGGTAAATAAAACAAGTCACATTATTGAAAACAGAAAAAGACAATAAAATAATTCAACAAATAAAAGGCAAACTAAACATTCCCTCACAGCGAAGTGCAGCAGTAGTCTGGATGAGCTTTTCTAGTAAATCTCTGAAATGTTTTATTTTACCCATTTAATAGGAGATTTAGTTCCTAGCTCCACCCCTCAGTTCACAGATGATTAACCTTAACTGGCCTGTTCTCTTGGCCTGAACTAATTTCTGCCTGACTCACAAATGACAGAGCTGTGTTTTTTTTCAAGTTTTACTATACATTTAAAAGTATAATACAAATAAAACACAAGGTAAATAAAACAAATCAAAATATTCAAAACAGAAAAAGAAAATAAAGTAATACAACAAACAAAAATCAAACTATCCCCTCACAGCAAGGTATTGCAGAGACTGTTTGAGCCTTTCTAGTAAATCCCTGAAATGTTTTATTTTACCCCTTAAATAGAAGGTTTACTTCCTAGCTCCACCCTCTCAGTTCACAGATGATTAACCATAACTGATATATTCTATTGACTTGTACTAGTTCCTGCCTGACTCACAAGAGAGAGACTTGTAGTCTCTTTTCAAGTTTTAATATGCAGTTAAAGGCAGAAGACAAGTAAAACACAAGATAAATAAAACAAATCACGGTATTCAAAAAAGAAAAAGGCAATAAAGTAATACAACAAATAAAAAAGCAAACTATACTTTCCCTCAAAGCAAAGTGTAGCAGAGTCTGAGTGAGCCTTTCTAGTAAAGCTCTGAAATGTTTTATTTTACCTCTTAAATAGAAGGTTTAGTTCCCAGCACCACCCCCTCAGTTCACAGATGATTAACCTTAACTGACCTGTTCTATTGACCTGTACTAATTTCTGCCTGACTTACAAGAAACAGAGCTGTTGTTTTTTTTCAAGGTTTAATATGCAGTTAAAAGCAGAATACAAGTAAAACACAAGATAAATAAAACAAATAACAGTATTCAAAATAGAAAATTGCAATAATGTAATACAACAAAGAAAAAAGCAAACTATACTTTCCCTCAAAGCAAAGTGTAGCAGACTCTGAGTGAGCCTTTCTAGTAAAGCTCTGAAATGTTTTATTTTAACTCTTAAATAGAAGGTTTAGTTCCTAGCACCACCCCCTCAGTTCACAGATGATTAACCTTAACTGACCTGTTCTATTGACCTGTACTAATTTCTGCCTGACTCACAAGAGACATAGCTGTTGACTTTTTCAAGTTTTAAAATGCAGTTAAAAGCAGCATGCAAGGAAAACACAAGGTAAATAAAACAAAGCACAGTTTTCAAAATAGAAAAGGCAATAAAATAATACAACAAATAAAAGGTAAACTAAAGTTTCCCTTGCAGTACAGTATAGCAGAGTCTGGGTGAGCCTTTCTAGTAAAGCTCTGACATGTTTTATTTTACCCCTTAAATATAAGGTTTAGCTCCTAGCTCCGACCCCTCACTTCACAGATGATTAACCATAACTGACCTGTTATATTGTACTGTATTAATTTCTGCCTGAATCAGAAAAGACAGAGCTGTGGTCTCTTTTCAAGTTTTAATATACCATTAAAAGCAAAACAGAAGGTAAATAAAACAGTATCCAAAATAGAAAAAGGAAATAAAGTAATACAAGAAATAGAAAGCAAACTAACCTTTCCCTCACAGCAAAGTGTAGCAGAGAAAGGGCGAGCCTTTCTAGTAAATCTCTGAAATGTTTTATTTTACCCCATAAATAGAAGGTTTAGTTCCTAGATCCACCCCTACAGTTCACAAATAATTAAGCTTAACTGACCTGTTCTATTAACCTGTACTCATTTCTGCCTGGTTTACAAGAAACAGAGCTGTCGTCTTTTTTCCAGGTTTAATATGCAGTTAAAAGCAGAATACAAGTAAAACACAAGATAAATAAAACAAATCACAGTATTAAAAATAGAAAAAGGCAATAAAGTAATACAACAAATGAAAAGCAAAGTAACCTTTCCCTCAAAGCAAAGTGTAGCAGAGTCTAAGTGAGCCTTTCTGTTAAACCTCTGAAATGTTTTATTTTACCCCCAAATAGAAGGTTTAGTTCCTAGTGCCACCCCCTCAGTTCACAGATGATTAACCTTAACTGAGCTGTTCTATTAACTTGTACTAATTCCTGCCTGACTCACAAGAGACAGAGCTTTGGTCTATTTTCAAGTTTTAATATGCAGGTTAAAGCAGAATACAAGTAAAACACAAGGTAAATAAAACAAATCACAGTATTCAAAACAGAAAAAGCCTTTCAAGTAAAGCTCAGAGATGTTTTATTTTACCCCTTAAAAGGAAGGTTTAGTTCCTAGCACCACCACCTCAGTTCTCATATGATTAACCTTAACTGACCTTTTCTATTGACCAGTATTAATTTCTGCTTGACTCACAAGAGACAGAGCTGTGGACTTTTTCAAGTTTTAATATGCAGTTAAAAGCAGAATGCAAGTAAAACACAAGGTAAATAAAACAAATCACATTATTCAAAATAGAAAAAGGAAATAAGAAATACAACAAATAAAAAGCAATCAAACATTTCCCTCACAGCAAAGTGTAGCTGAGACTGGGTGAGCCATTCTAGTAAATCTCTGAAATGTTTTATTTTACCCCTTAAATAGAAGGTTTAGTTCCTAGAAGGTTTAGTTTCTAGATCCACACCCTTAGTTCACAGATGATTAACCTTAACTGACCTGTTCTATAGACCTGTACTAATTCCTGACTGACTCACAAGAACCAGAGCTGTGGTCTCTTTTTAAGTTTTAATATACAGTTAATAGCAGAATACAAGTAAAATGCAGGGTAAATAAAACAAATCACAGTATTAAAAACAGAAAAAGGCAATAAAGTAATAAAAGAAATAAAAAGCAAACTAACATTTCCCTCAAAGCAAAGTGTAGCAGACTCTGAGTGAGACTTTCTAGTAAAGCTCTGAAATGTTTTATTTTACCTCTTAAATAGAAGGTTTAGTTCCTAGCACCACCCCCTCAGTTCACAGATGATTAACCTTAACTGACCTGTTCTATTCACCTGTACTAATTTCTGCCTGATTCACAAAATGCAAAGCTGTGGTCTATTTTCAATGTTTAATATGCAGTTAAAAGCAGAATACAAGTAAAACACATGGTAAATAAAATAAATCACAGTATTCAAAATAGAAAAAAGCAATAAGGTAATAAAACAAATAAAAAGTAAACTAACCTATCCCTCCCAGCACAGTGTAGCAGAGTCTGGCTGCGACTTTGTAGTAAAGCTCTGAAATGTTGTACCCCTTATATTGAAGGTTTTGTTCCTAGCTCCATCCCCTCAGTTCACAGATGATTAACCTTAACTGACCTCTCCTATTGACCTGTAATAATTTCTGCCTAACTCAGAAGAAACAGAGCTGTGGACTTTTTCAAGTTTTAATATGCAGTTAAAAGCAGTATACAAGTAAAACACAAGGTAAATAAAACAAATCACAGTATTCAAAACAGAAAAAGGCAATAAAGTAATACAACAAACAAAAAGCAAACTATCTTTTTCCTCAAAGCAAAGTGTAGCAGAGTCTGAGTGAGCCTTTCTAGTAAAGCTCTGAAATGTTTTATTTTACCCTTAAATAGAAGGTTTAGTTCCTAGATCCATCCCCTTAGTTCACAGATGATTAACCTTAACTGACCTGTTCTATAGACCTGTACTAATTTCTGCCTGACTCACAAGAACTAGGGTTTTTGTCTCTTTTTAAGTTTTAATATACAGTTAATAGCAGAATACAAGTAAAATGCAGGGTAAATAAAATAAACCACAGTATTCAAAACAGAAAAAGGCAATAAAATAATTCAACAAATAAAAAGCAAACTAACCTTTCCCTCAAAGCAAAGTGTAGCAGAGTCTGAGTGAGCCTTTCTAGTAAAGCTCGGAAATGTTTTATTTTACCCCTTAAAGAAAAGGTTTAGTTCCTAGCACCACCCCCTCAGTTCACAGATGATTAACCCTAACTGACCTGTTCTATTGACCAGTACTAATTTCTGCTGACTCACAAGAGACAGTGCTGTGGACTTTTTCAAGTTTTAATATGCAGTTGAAAGCAGAATACAAGTAAAACACAAGGTAAATAAAACGAATCACAGTATTCAAAGTAGAAAAAAGCCAATAAAATAATGCAGCAAATAAAAGGCAAACTAAACTTTCCCTCACAGCAAAGTGTAGTAGAGTCTGGGTGAGCCTTTCTAGTAAAGCTTTGACATGTTTTATTTTACCCCATAAATAGAAGGTATTTGTTCCTAGCTCCACCCGCTCACTTCACAGATGATTAACCTTAACTGACCTGTTATATTGACCTGTACTAATTTCTGCCTAAATTGGAAAAGACAGAGCTGTGGTCCCTTTTCAAGTTTTAATATACAGTTAATAGCATAATGCAAGTAAAACACAAGGTAAATAAAACAAATCACTGTATTCAAAATAGAAAAAGGAAATAAAGTAATGCAAGAAATAAAAAGCAAACTAACCTTTCCCTCACAGCAAAGTGTAGCAGAGACTGGGCGAGCCTTTCTAGTATATCTCTGAAATGTTTTATTTTACCGCTTAAATAGTAGGTTTAGCTTCATGATCCACACCCACAGTTCACAAATGATTAACCTTAACAGATTTGTTCTATTGACCTGTACTAATTTCTGCCTGACTTACAAGAACAGTGCTGTTTTTCTCTTTTCCAGGTTTAATATGCAGTTAAAAGCAGAATACAAGTAAAACACAAGATAAATAAAACAAATCACAGTAATCAAAGTAGGAAAAGGCAATAAAGTAATGAAACAAATAAAAAGCAAACTAACCTTTCCTTCCCAGCAAAGTGTAGCAGAGTCTGGCTGCGCCTTTCTAGAAAATCTCTGAAATGTTTTATTGAACCCCTTAAATAGACGGTTTACTTCCTAGATCCACACCCTTTGTTCACAAATGATTAACCTTAACTGACCTGTTCTGTAGACCTGTATTAATTTCTGCCTGACTCACAAGAACCAGAGCTGTGGTCTCTTTTTAAGTTTTAATATACAGTTAATAGCAGAATACAAGTAAAATGCAGGGTAAATAAAACAAACCACAGTATTCAAAACAGAAAAAGGCAATAAAGTAATACAACAAATAAAAAACAAACTAACCTTTCCCTCAAAGCAAAGTGTAGCAGAGTCTGAGTGAGCCTTTCTAGTAAAGCTCTAAAATGTTTTACTTTACCCCTTAAATAGAAGGTTTAATTCCTAGCTCCATCCCCTCAGTTAACAGATGATTAACCTTAATAGAACAATTCTATTGACCTGTACTAACTTTTACCTGATTCACAAGAGACAGAGCTGTGGTCTATTTTCAATGTTTAATATGCAGTTAAAAGCAGAATACAAGTAAAACACAAGGTAAATAAAATAAATCACAGTATTCAAAATAGAAAAAGGCAATAAAGTAATACAAGAAATGAAAAGCAAACTAACCTTTCCCTCAAAGAAAAGTGTAGCAGAGTCTAAGTGAGCCTTTCTGGTAAAGCTCTGAAATGTTTTATTTTACCCCTAAATAGAAGGTTTAGTTCCTAGCACCATCCCGTCAGTTCACAGATGATTAACCTTAACTGAGCTGTTCTATTGACTTGTACTAATTCCTGCCTGACTCAAAAGAGACAGAGTTTTGGTCTATTTTCAAGTTTTAATATGCAGTTAAAAGCAGAATACAAGTAAAACACAAGGTAAATAAAACAAATCACAGTATTCAAAACAGAAAAAGGCAATAAAGTAATACAACAAACAAAAAGCAAACTATCCTTTCCCTCAAAGCAAAGTGTAGCAGAGTCTGAGTGAGCCTTTCTAGTAAAGCTCTGAAATGTTTTATTTTACCCCTTAAATAGAAGTTTTAGTTCCTAGCACCACCACCTCAGTTCACATATGATTAACCTTAACTGACCTTTTCTATTGACCTGTACTAATTTCTGCCTGACTCACAAGAGACAGAGCTGTGAACTTTTTCAAGTTTTAATATGCAGTTAAAAGCAGAATACAAGTAAAACACAAGGTAAATAAAATAAATCACAGTATTCAAAAAAGAAAAAGGAAATAAGAAATACAACAAATAAAAAGCAATCAAACATTTCCCTCACAGCAAAGTGCAGCTGAGACTGGGTGAGCCTTTCTAGTAAATCTCCGAAATGTTTTATTTTACCCCTTAAATAGAAGTTTTATTTCCTAGATCCACCCTCTTAGTACACAGATGATTAACCTTAACTGACCTGTTCTATAGACCCGTACTAATTTCTGCCTGACTCACAAGAACCAGAGCTATGGTCTCTTTTTAAGTTTTAATATACAGTTAATAGCAGAATACAAGTAAAATGCAGGGTAAATAAAACAAACCACAGTATTCAAAACAGAAAAAGGCAATAAAGTAATACAACAAATAAAAAGCAAACTAACCTTTCCCTCAAAGCAAAGTGTAGCAGAGTCTGAGTGAGTCTTTCTAGGAAAGCTCTAAAATGTTTTACTTTACCCTTTAAATAGAAGGTTTAGTTCCTAGCTCCATCCCCTCTGTTAACAGATGATTAACCTTAATAGACCTATTCTATTGACCTGTACTAACTTCTGCCTGACTCACAAGAGACAGAGCTGTGGTCTATTTTCAATGTTTAATATGCAGTTAAAAGCAGAATACAAGTAAAACACAAGGTAAATAAAATAAATCACAGTATTCAAAATAGAAAAAGGCAATAAAGTAATACAACAAATAAAAATCAAACTAACCTTTCCCTCACAGCAAAGTGTAGCAGAGTCTGAGTGAGCCTTTCTAGTAAACCTCTGAATTGTTTTATTTTACCCCTTAAACAGAAGGATTAGTTCTTAGTGCCACCCCCTCAGTTCACAGATATTTAACCTTAACTGAGCTGTTCTATTGACTTGTACTAATTCCTGTCTGACTCACAAGAGACAGAGCTTTGGTCTCTTTTCAAGTTTTAATATGCAGTTAAAAGCAGAATACAAGTAAAACACAAGGTAAAGAAAACGAATCACAGTATTCAAAACAGAAAAAGGTAATAAAGTAATACAACATATAAAACGCAAACTATCCTTTCCATCAAACCAAAATGTAGCAGAGTCTGAGTGAGCCTTTCTAGTAAAGCTCTAAAATGTTTTATTTTACAACTTAAATAGAAGGTTTAGTTCTTAGTGCCACCGCCTCAGTTCAGAGATGATTAACCTTAACTGACCTTTTCTCTTGACCTGTACTAACTTCTGCCTGACTCACAAGAGACAGAGCTGTGGTCTCTATTCACTGTTTATAATGCAGTTAAAAGCAGAATACAAGTAAAACATAAGGTGAATAAAATAAATCACAGTATTCAAAACAGAAAAATACAATAAAGTAATAAAACAAATAAAAAGAAAACTAACCTTTCCTTCACAGCAAAGTGTAGCAGAGTCTCACTGAGCCTTTCTAGTAAAACTCTGAAATGTTTTATTTTACCCCTTAAATAAAAGGTTTAGTGCCTAGCGCCACCCACTCAGTTCACAGATAATTAACCTTAACTGACCTGTTATATTAATGTGTACTAATTTCTGTCTGACTCACAAGAGACAGAGCCATGGAGTTTTTCAAGTTTTAATATGCAGTTAAAAGCAGTATACAATTAAAAAACAAGGTAATTAAAACAAATCACAGTATGGAAAATAGAAAAAGGCAATGAAGTAAAACAACAAATAAAAAGCAAACTAACCTTTCCCTCAAATCAAAGTGTAACAGAGTCTGAGTGAGCCTTTCTTGTAAAGCTCTGAATTTTATAGGGGATTATAGGTTCGTACTAAGCTAACTGCCATTTTAGCCAATTATCCCTTGTGAGACTAAAACCCTGCAACTTGTGCTTGTAAGGCAAGCACCTTAACCATTAGGCCACCCTCCCAACCCCATGAAATGTTTTATTTTACCCATTAAATAGAAGGTTTAGTTCCTAGCTACACTACCTCAGTTCACCGATGACTAACCTTAATTAACCTGTTCTATTGACTTGTACTAACTTCTGCCTGACTCACAAGAGACAGAACTGTGGTCTCTTTTCAATGTTTACAATGCAGTTAAAAGAAAAATATAAGTAAAATGCAAGGTAAATAAAATCAAGCACAGTATTCAAAATAGAAAAAGGAAATAAAGTAATAAAACAAATAAAAAGCAAACTAACATTTCCCTCACAGCAAAGTGTACCAGATTCTGGCTGAACCTTTCTAGTAAAGCTCTGAAATGTTTTATTTTACCCCTTAAATTGAAGGTTTAGTTCCTAGCGCCACCCCCTCAGTTCACAGATGATTAACCTTAACTGACATGTTCTATTCACCTGTACTAATTTCTGCCTGATTTACAAGAGAAAGAGCTGTGGATTTTTTCAAGTTTTAATATGCAGTTAAAGAAGTATACAATTAAAACACAAGGTAAATAAAACAAATCACAGTATTGAAAACAGAAAAAGACAATAAAATAATTCAACAAATAAAAGGCAAACTAAACGTTCCCTCACAGCAAAGTGTAGCAGTAGTCTGGGTGAGCTTTTCTAGTAAAGCTCTGAAATGTTTTATTTTACCCATTAAATAGAAGATTTAGTTCCTAGCTCCACCCCTCAGTTCACAGAGGATTAACCTTAACTGGCCTGTTCTCTTGGCCTGAGCTAATTTCTGCCTGACTCACAAAAGACAAAGCTGTGTTTTTTTTTCAAGTTTTAATATACATTTAAAAGTATAATACAAGTAAAACAAACAAATCACAGTATTCAAAACATAAAAAGAAAATAAAGTAATAAAACACATAAAAAGCAAAATAACCTTTCCCCTCATAGCAAGGTGATGCAGAGACTGGGTGAGCCTTTCTAGTAAATCTCTGAAATGTTTTATTTTATCCCTTAAATAGAAGGTTTACTTCCTAGATCCACCCCCCCAGTTCACAGATGATTAACCTTAACTGATATATTCTATTGACTTGTACTAGTTCCTGCCTGACTCACAAGAGAGAGAGAGTTGTAGTCTCTTTTCAAATTTTAATATGCAGTTAAAGGCAGAATACAAGTAAAACACAAGATAATTAAAACAAATCACAGTATTCAAAAATGAAAAAGGCAATAAAGTAATACAAATAAAAAAGCAAACTATACTTTCCCTCAAAGCAAAGTGTAGCAGAGTTTGAGTGAGCCTTTCTAGTAAAGCTCTGAAATGTTTTATTTTACCTCTTAAATAGAAGGTTTAGTTCCTAGCACCACCCCCTCAGTTCACAGATGATTAACCTTAACTGACCTGTTCTATAGACCTGCACTAATTTCTGCCTGACTCACAAGAGACATAGCTGTGGGCTTTTTCAAGTTTTAATATGTAGTTAAAAGCAGCATGCAAGTAAAACACAAGGTAAATAAAACAAATCAACGTTTTCAAAATAGAAAGTGCAATAAAATAATACAACAAATAAAAGACAAACTAAAGTTTCCCTCACAGCACAGTGTAACAGAGTCTGGGTGAGCCTTTCTAGTAAAGCTCTGACATATTTTATTTTACACCTTAATTACAAGGTTTAGCTCCTAGCTCCGACCCCTCACTTCACAGATGATTAACCCTAACTGACCTGTTATATTGTCCTTTATTAATTTCTGCCTGAATCAGAAAAGACAGAGCTGTGTCTCTTTTCAAGCTTTAATATACCATTAAAAGCAAAACACAAGGTAAATAAAACAGTATCCAAAATAGAAAAAGGAAATAAAGTAATACAAGAAATAGAAAGCAAACTAACCTTTCCCTCACAGCAAAGTGTAGCATAGAATGGGTGAGCCTTTCTAGTAAATATCTGAAATGTTTTATTTTACCCTTTAAATAGAAGGTTTAGTTCCTAGCTCCACCCACTCAGTTCACAGATGATTAACCTTAACTGACCTGCTCTATTGACCTCTACTAATTTCTGCCTGACTCACAGAAGAAAGGGCTGTGGACTCTTTTCAAGATTTAATATGCAGTTAAAAGCAGAATAAAAGTAAAACACAAGGTAAATAAAACAAATCACAGTATTCAAAATAGAAAAACGCAAAAAAGTAGTATAACAAAAAGAAGCAAACTAACCTTTCCCACACAGCAACGTGTAGCAGAGTCTGGCTGGGCCTTTCAAATAAAGGTATGAAATGTTTTATTTTACCCCTTAAATTGAAGGCTTAGTTCCTAGCTCCTACCCTACAGTTCACAGATGTTTAACCTTAATTGACCTGTTCTGTTGACCTGTACTAATTTCTGCTTGATTCACAAGAGAAAGAGCTGTGGTCTCTTTCCAAGTTTTAATATGCAGTTAAAAGCAAAATACAAGTAAAACACAAGGTAAATAAAACAAATCACAGTATTTAAAATAGAAAAAGGCAATAAAGTAATACAACAAATAAAAAGCAAACTAACCTCTCCCTCACAGCAAGGTGCAGAAGCGTCTGTGTGAGCCTTTCTTGTAAAGCTATGAAATATTTTATTTACCTCATAAATAGAAGGTATAGTTCCTAGCTCCACCCTTCAGTTCAAAGATGGTTAACCTTAACTGACTTATGCTATTGACCTGTACTTATTTCTGCCTGACACAAAACAGAAAGAGCTGTGGTATCCTTTCATGTTTTAATATGCAGTTAAAAGCTGAATACAAGTAAAACACAAGGTAAATAAAACAAACCCCAGTGATCAAAATAGAAAAAGGCAATAAAGTAATACAACAAATAAAAAGCAAACTAACATTTCCCTCACAGCAAAGTGTAGCAGAGTCTGGGTGAGCCTATGTAGTAAAGCTCTGAAATGTTTTATTTTACCCCTTCAGTATAAGGTTTACTTCCTAGCTCCACCCCCTCAGTTCACAGATGATTAACTTTAATTGACCTGTTCTATTGGCCTGAACTAATTTCTGCCCGACTCACAATAGACAGAGCTGTGATCTCTTTTCAAGTTTTAGTATGCAGTTAAAAGCCGAATACAAGTAAAACACAAGGTAAATAAAACAAATCACAGTATTCAAAATAGAAAAAGGCAATAATGTAATACAAGAAGTAAAAAGCAAACTAACCTTTCATTCACAGCAAAGTGTAAAAGAGTCTGGGTGAGCTTTTCTAGTAAAGCTCTGAAATGGTTTATTTTACCCCTTAAATAGAAGGTTTAGTTCCTAGCTCCACTCCCACAGTTCACAGATGATTAACCTTAATTGATGTGTTCTATTGACCTGTATTAATTTCTGCCCGACTCACAAGAGACAGAACTGTGGTCTCTTTTCAAGTTTTAATATGCAGTTAAAAGCAGAATACAAGTAAAACACAAGGTAAAAAACATATCACAGTATTTAAAATAGAAAAAGGCAATAAAGTAATAAAACAAATAAAAAGCAAACTAACCTTTCTCTCACAGCAAAGTGGAGCAGAGTCTGGGTGAGCCTTTCTCGTAAAATTATGAAATGTTTTATTTTACCCCTTAAATAAAAGGTTTAGTTTCTAGCTCTTCCCCCTCAGTTTACAGATGTTTAAACTTAACTAAACTGTTCTATGCACCTGTATTAATTTCTGCCTGACTCACAAGAGACAGAGTTGTGGTCTCTTTTGAAGTTTTAATATGCAGTTAAAAGCAGAATACAAGTAAAACACAAGGTAAAAAAATCACAGTATTCAAAATAGAAAAAGGCAGAAAAGTAGTATAACAAAAAGAAGCAAACTAACCTTTCCCACACAGCAACGTGTAGCAGAGTCTGGCTGGGCCTTTCAAATAAAGCTATGAAATGTTTTATTTTACCCCTTAAATCGAAGGCTTAGTTCCTAGCTCCATCCATTCAGTTCACAGATGACTAACCTTAATTGACCTGTTCTGTTGATCTGTACTAATTTCTGCCTGATTCACAAGAGAAAGAGCTGTGGTCATTTCCAAGTTTTAATATGCAGTTAAAAGCAAAATACAAGTAAAACACAAGGTAAATAAAACAAATCACAGTATTTAAAATAGAAAAAGGCAATAAAGTAATACAACAAATAAAAAGCAAACTAACATTTCCCTCACAGCAAAGTGTAGCAGAGTCTGGGTTTCCTATGTAGTAAAGCTCTGAAATGTTTTATTTTACCCCTTCAGTATAAGGTTTCCTTCCTAGCTCCACCCCCTCAGTTCACAGATGATTAACTTTAATTGACCTGTTCTAATGGCCTGAACTAATTTCTGCCCGACTCACAATAGACAGAGCTGTGATCTCTTTTCAAGTTTTAGTATGCAGTTAAAAGCCGAATACAAGTAAAACACAAGGTAAATAAAACAAACCACAGTATTCGAAATAGAAAAAGGCAATAACGTAATACAAGAAGTAAAAAGCAAACTAACCTTTCCTTCACAGCAAAGTGTAGCAGAGTCTGGGTGAGCTTTTCTAGTAAAGCTCTGAAATGGTTTATTTTACCCCTTAAATAGAAGATTTAGTTCCTAGCTCCACTCCCTCAGTTCACAGATGATTAACCTTAATTGATGTGTTCTATTGACCTGTATTAATTTCTGCCCGACTCACAAGAGACCTTCTAGTAAAGCTCTGAAATGGTTTACTTTACCCCTTAAGTAGAAGGTTTAGTTCGTAGCTCCACCCCCTCAGTTCACAAATGATCTACCTTAATTGACCTGTTCTATTGACCTGTATTAATTTCTGCCCGACTCACAAAAGACAGAGTTGTGGTCCCTTTTCAAGTTTTAATATGCAGTTAAAAGCAGAATACAAGTAAAACACAAGGTAAAAAACAAATCACAGTATTTAAAATAGAAAAAGGCAATAAAGTAATAAAACAAATAAAAAGCAAACTAACCTTTCTCTCACAGCAAAGTGTAGCAGAGTCTTTGTGAGCCTTTCTAGTAAAGCTCTGAAATGGTTTACTTTACCCCTTAAGTAGAAGGTTTAGTTCGCAGCTCCACCCCTCAGTTCACAAATGATCAACCTTAATTGACCTGTTCTATTGACCTGTATTAATTTCTGCCCGACTCACAAAAGACAGAGTTGTGGTCCCTTTTCAAGTTTTAATATGCAGTTAAAAGCACAATACAAGTAAAACACAAGGTAAAAAAACAAATCACAGTATTTAAACTAGAAAATGTCAATACAGTAATAAAACAAATAAAAAGCAAGCTAACCTTTCCCTCACAGCAAAGTGTAGCAGAGTCTGGGTAAGCCTTTCTCTTTTTGTGGTCTCTTTTCAAGTTTTAATATGCAGTTAAAAGCAGAATACAAGTAAAACACAAGGTAAAAAACAAATCACAGTATTTAAAATAGAAAAAGGCAATAAAGTAATAAAACAAATAAAAAGCAAACTAACCTTTCTCTCACAGCAAAGTGTAGCAGAGTCTTTGTGAGCCTTTCTAGTAAAGCTCTGAAATGGTTTACTTTACCCCTTAAGTAGAAGGTTTAGTTCGTAGCTCCACCCCCTCAGTTCACAAATGATCAACCTTAATTGACCTGTTCTATTGACCTGTATTAATTTCTGCCCGACTCACAAAAGACAGAGTTGTGGTCCCTTTTCAAGTTTTAATATGCAGTTAAAAGCACAATACAAGTAAAACACAAGGTAAAAAAACAAATCACAGTATTTAAACTAGAAAATGTCAATACAGTAATAAAACAAATAAAAAGCAAGCTAACCTTTCCCTCACAGCAAAGTGTAGCAGAGTCTGGGTGAGCCTTTCTCGTAAAACTATGAAATGTTTTATTTTACCCCTTAAATAGAAGGTTTAGTTCATAGCTCCACCCCCTCAGTTCACAGGTGATTAACCTTAACTGACCTGTTATATTGACCTGTATTAATTTCTGCCAACTCAAAAGAGACAGAGCTGTGGTCCCTTTTCAAGTTTTATTATGCAGTTAATAGCAGAATATAAGTAAAATACAAGGCAAAAAAAAATCACAGGATTTAAAATAGAAAAAGGCAATAAAGTAATACAACAAATAAAAAGCAAACTAACCTTTCCGTCACAGCAACGTGTAGCAGACTCTGGGTGAGCCTTTCTAGTAAAGCTATGGAATGTTTTATTTTACCCTTTAAATAGAAGGTTTAGTTCCTAGCTCTATCCCCTCAGTTCACAGATGATTAACCTTAACTGACCTGTTCTATTAACCTGTACTAATTTCTGCCTGACTTACTAGAGACAGAGCTAGTGGTCTCTTTTCAAGGTTTAATATGCAGTTAAAAGCAGAAAACAAGTAAAACACAAGGTAAAAAAAACAAATCACAGTATTCAAAATAGAAAAAGGCAATAAAGTAACACAACAAATAAAAAGCAAACAAACCTTTCCCTCACAGCAATGTGTAGCAGAGTCTGGGTGAGCCTTTCTTGTAAAGCTCTGAAATATTTTATTTTACCCATTAAATAGAATGATTAGTTCCTAACTCCACCCCTTCAGTTCACAGTTGATTAACCTTAACTGACCTGTTCTATTTACCAGTACTAATTTCTGCCTGACTCAAAAAAGACAGGGATGTTGTCTCTTTTCAGGTTTTAATATGTAGTTGAATGCAGAATACAAGTAAAACAAAAGTTATATAAAACAAATCACAGTATTCAAAATAGAAAAAGGCAATAAAGTAATACAACAAATAAAAAGAAAAACAAACTTTCCCTCACAGCAAAGTGTTGCAGAGTCTGGGTGAGCCTTTCTATTAAAGCTCTGAAATGTTTTATTTTACCCCTTAAATAGAAGGTTTAGTCCCTAGCTCCACCCCCTCAGTTCACATATGATTAACCTTAACTGACCTGTTCTATTGACTTGTACTAATTTCTACTTGACTCACAACAGACAGAGTTGTTGTCTCTTTTTATGATTTAGTAAATATACAGTTAAAGGCAGAATACAAGTAAAGCACAAGGTAAATAAAACAAATCACATTATTCAAAATAGAAAAAGGCAATTAAGTAATACAACAAATAAAAAGCAAACTAACCTTTCACTCACAGCAAAGTGCAGGAGAGTCTGGGTGAGCCTTTCTAGTAAAGCTCTGAAATGTTTTATTTCATCCCTTAAATAGAAGGTTTAGTTCCTTGCTCCACCCCTCAGTTCACAGATGATTAACCTTAACTGACCTGTTCTATTGACCTGTACTAACTTCTGCCTGACTTCCTAGAGACTGAGCTGTGGTCTCTTTTTAAGGTTTAATATGCAGTTAAAAGCAGAATACAAGTAAAACACAAGGTAAAAAAAATCACAGTATTCAAAATAGAAAAAGGCAATAAAGTAACACAAAAAATAAAAAGCAAACAAACCTTTCCCTCACAGCAATGTGTAGCAGAGTCTGGGTGAGCCTTTCTTGTTAGGTTCTGAAATATTTTATTTTACCCTTTAAATAGAAGGTTTAGTTCCTAGCTGCACCCCTCAGTTCACAGTTGATTAACCTTAATTGACCTGTTCTATTGACCTGTACTAATTTCTGCCTAACTCAAAAGAGACAGAGCTGTGGTTTCTTTTCTGGTTTTAATATGTAGTTGAATGCGGAATACAAGTAAAAAAAAGTTATATAAAACAAATCACAGTATTCAAAGTAGAAAAAGGCAATACATTAATACAACAAATAAAAAGCAAATACATCTTTCCCTCACAGCAAAGTGTAGCAGAGACTGAGTTAGCCTTCTAGTAAAGCTTTGAAATGTTTTATTTTAACCCTTAAATAGAAGGTTTAGTTCCTAGATCCACCCTCTCAGTTCACAGATGATAAAACTTAACTGACCTTTTCTATTGACCTGTACTGATGTATGTCTTACTCACAAGAGACAGAGCTGTGGACCTTTTTAAGTTTTAATATGCAGTTATAGGCAGAATACAAGTAAACCCCAAGGTAAATAAAACAGATAACAACATTTAAAAAAGATAAAGGCAATAAAGTAATCCAACAAATAAAAAGCAAACTAAACTTTCCCTCACAGCAAAGTGTTGCAGAGTCTGGGTAAGCCTTTCTAGTAATACTCTGAAATATTTTATTTTACCCCTTAAACAGAAGTTTTAGTTTCTTGCTCCACCCCCTCAGTTCACACATGATTAACCTTAACTGACCTGTTCTATTGACCTGTACAAATTTCTGCCTGACTCACAAGAGACATAGCTGTGATCCCTTTTCAAGTTTTAATATGTAGTTAAAAACAGAATACAAGTAAAACACAAGGTAAATAAAACAAATCACAGTATCCAAAGTAGAAAAAGGCAATAAAGTAATACAACAAATAAAAGGCAAACTAACCTTTCCTTCACAGCAAAGTGCAGCAGAGTATGGGTGAGCCTTTCTAGTAAAGCTCTGAAATGGTTTATTTTACCCCTTAAATAGAAGGTTTAAATCCTAGCTACAACCCTCACTTCACAGATGATTAACCTTAAGTGACCTGTTCTATTGACCTGTATTAATTTCTGCCCAACTCACAAAATACTGAGCCGTGGTCTCTTTATAAGTTTTAATATGCAGTTATAAAAACAGGATGCAAGTAAAACACAAGGTTAAAAAATAAAAAAAACAAACTAACCTTTCCCTCACAGCAACATGTAGCAGAGTCTGGGTGAGCCTTTCTAGTAAAGCTATGAAATGTTTTATTTTACCCCTTAAATAGAAGGTTTAGTTCCTAGCTCTATCCCCCTCAATTCACAGATGATTAACCTTAACTGACCTTTTCTTTTGACCAGAACTAATTTCTGCATGACGCACAAGAGAAAGAGCTGTGGACTCTTTTCAAGTAAAACACAAGGTAAATAAAACAAATCACAGTATTTAAAACAGAAAAGAGCAATAAAGTAATACAACAAATAAAAAGCAAACTAACCTTTCCCTCACAGCAAAGAGTAGCAAAGTCCGAGTGAGCCCTTCTAGTAAAGCTCTGAAATGTTTTATTTTTCCCCTTAAATAGAAGGTTTAGTTCCTAGCTCCACCTCTCATTTCAAAGATGATTAACCTTAACTGAGCTGTTCTATTGACCTGTACTGATTTCTGCCTGGCTCACAAGAGAAAGAGCTGTGGACTCTTTTCAAGTTTTAATATGCAGTTAAAAGCAGAATACAAGTAAAACACAAGACAAATAAATAACAGTATTAAAATAGAAAAAGGCAATAAAGTAATACAACAAATAAAAAAAAAAACTTTCCCTCACAGCAACGTGTAGCAGATTCTGGGTGAACCTTTGTAGTAAAGCTCTGAAATGTTTTATTTTACCCGTTCAATATAAGTTTTAGTTTCTAGCTCCACCCCCTCAGTTCACAGATGATTAACCTTAAATTACCTGTTTTATTGGCCTGTCCTAATATCTGCCCGACTCACAATAGACAGAGTTGTGATCTCTTTTCAAGTTTTAATATCCAGTTAAAGCTGAATATAAGAAAAACACAACATAAATAAAACAAATCACAGTATTTAAAAAAGAAAAAGGCAATAAAGTAATACATCAAATACAAAGCAAACTAACCTTTCCCTCACAGCAAAGTGTAGCAGAGTCTGGGTGAGCCTTTCTAGTAATGCTCTGAAATGTTTTATTTTTCCCCTTAAATAGAAGGTTTGGTTCCTAGCTCTAACCCTTCAGTTCACAGATGATAACCTTAACTGACCTGTGCTATTCACCTGTACTAATTTCTGCCCGACTCACAAGAGACAGAGCTGTGGTCTCTTTTCAAGTTTTAATATGCAGTAAAAAGCAGAATACAAGTAAAACACAAGGCAAATCAAACAAATCACAGTATTTAAAATAGAAAAAGGCAATAAAGTAATACAAGAAATAAAAATCAAACTAACCTTTCCTTCTCCGCAAAGTGTAGCAGTGTCTGGCTGAACCTTTCTAGTAAAGCTCTGAAAAGTTTTATTTTACCCCTTAAATAGAAGGTTTAGTTCCTAGCTCCTCCCCTCAGTTCACAGATGATCAACCTTATCTGACCTGTTCTATTGACCTGCACTAATTTCTGCTTGACTCACTACAGACAAAGCTGTGGTCTCGTTTCAAGGGTTAATATGCAGTTAAAAGCAGAATACAAGTAAAACACAATGTAAATAAAACAAATCACAGCATTCAAAACAGAAAAAGGCAATAAAGTAATACAACAAATAAAAAGCCAACTAATCTTTACTTCACAGCAAAGTGTAGCAAAGTCTGGGTCAGCCTTTCCAGTAAAGGCCTGAAATGTGTTATGTTACCCCTTAAATAGCAGGTTTAGATCCTAATGCCACCCTCCTCAGTTCCCAGATGATTAAACGTAATTGACATGTTCTATTGACCTGTATTAATTTCTGCCTTACTCAAAAGAGACAAAGCTGTGGACTTTTTCAGGTATTAATATGCAGTTAAAAGCAGAATACAAGTAAAACACAAGGAAATGAAAACAAATCACAGTATTCAAAATAGAAAAAGGCAATAAAGGAATACAACAAATAAAAAGCAAACTAAACTTTCCCTCACAGTAAAGTGTTGCTGAGTCTGTGTGAGCCTTTCTAGTGAAGCTCTGAAATGTTTTATTTTACCCCTTAAGTAGAAGGTTTAGTTCCTAGCTCTACCCCCTCAGTACACATATGATTAACCTTAACTGACCTGTTCTATTGACTTGTACTAAATTCTGTCTGACTCACAAGAGACAGAGCTGTGGTCTCTTTTCAAGTTTTAATATGCAGTTAAAAGCAGAATACAAGTAAAACACAACAAATAAAAAGCAAACTATCCTTTCCCTCATAGCAAACTGTAGCACAGTTTGGGTGAGCCTTTCTAGTAAAGATTTGAAATATTTCATTTTACACGTTAAATAGAAGATATAATTCCTAGCTTGACCCCCTCAGTTCACAGATGATTAACCTTAACTGACCTGTTCTATTGACCGGAACTTATTTCAGCCTGACTCACAAGAGAGAGCTGTGGTCTCTTTTCAAGTTTTAATATGCAGTTAAAAGCAGAATACAAGTAAATCACAAGGTAAATAAAACCAATCTCAGTATTTAAAATAGAAAAAGGCAATAAAGTAACACAACAAATAAAAAGCAAACTAACCTTTCCCTCATAGCAAACTGTAGCAGAGTTTGGGTGAACCTTTCTAGTAAAGATCTGAAATATTTCATTTTACACGTTAAATAGAAGATACAATTCCTAGCTTGACCCCCCTCAGTTCACAGATGATTAACCTTAACTGACCTGTTCTATTGACCGGAACTTATTTCAGCCTGACTCACAAGAGAGAGCTGTGGTCTCTTTTCAAGTTTTAATTTGCAGTTAAAAGCAGAATACAAGTAAAACGCAAGGTAAAGAAAACCAATCACAGTATTAAATAGAAGGTTTAGTTCCTAGCGCCACCCTCCTCAGTTCACAGATGATTAAGCTTAACTGACCTGTTCTCTTTACCTAGTTTCATAGTTTCATAGTATAGTACTAGGCTATCTGCCCTGGGGCATTTGTAAGCCTAGCCATAGTGATGTGGCTTTTGCCACCCCATGAAATGGTACAAAAATGTACAGAATAAATCTAGAATACTGTGCCTCTGTCTAGTAGTGACACAGTGAAGGTCCCCTTATATAATAGAATTACTTTACTGTGCCCCTGTCTAGCAGTGACACAGATGTGACCCCTGGGGTAAACTTACGATCTCCCATACACTCATCAAGATTTCTCTTGAAGAGAGTCAGTGAGGGGCTCTGCCTAATATGAACTGGGATCCTGTTCCAAAGCATGGGAAGCCTCTGGGTTATGAATCTATCCTTCCAGCATGTCGTATTCATACTTGTGCTGAGGTTTAAGTCTTTAGCTCTCGTAGTCCTGATGGATTTGGATTTTTTGAGGTGGAGCATGTCCATCAGATCCTGATTGGACATGGCCTTGTACGTCAGGCAGAGATCACCTCTGAGCAGGCGGTATGCTACTGAATAGAGCTGAAGTTTCTTTAGTCTGGCAGAATAAGATCCTTTTGGTGAGGTACTTTTGTGGTCTCTCCAGCTGTTGCAAGTGCCGGGTGAGGTACATACCAAATGGGGCATTGTACTCAATCATGGGTCTGATGAGGGAGGAATATAGGGGTACAATGACATCCTTGGATCTGGATGTGAAACCCTTCATGATGAGGTGTGCAAGGTAGAATGTTTTTCTAACCACTTTGGCAACGTGGGTGTCAAATGAGAGGTCACTGTCTACTTGGGTCCCTAGGTCTCTGATTACTTTTTCCATACTCAGTAGGGTTGCTGTCTATGTGATAATTTGTGGGTACTTTGTTTTTTCCAAAAGGGATGACTATACATTTTTTGGCATTTAGTTTAAGGCCGTGACTACGGCACCAGTTGTCCGTTTCAGTGATGCCTTTTTGTAGGATGTGTGTATCTGCTGGTGTATCGACGATGGCACCTAGTTTGCAGTCATCTGCGAACTTTGTCAGCCACAGCCCTCCCATGTTTGCTTTAACATCTGAGAAATAAATGCCGAACAAGAGGGGTCCCAGGACAGATCCCTGTGGGACACCACTTGTGACTGGCTTTGAGTCTGACATTGCTCCAGCGATTTTAACTTTATGGGTTCTGTCCATTAGCCAGTTTGCAACTCATCTAATGATATAAGGGTTTACTTTTAAGCTGTTTAGCTTATCTATGATGCCTGAGTGGGGTATTGTGTCGAAGGCCTTAGCCAAGTCCAGGTATGCTGTATGGACTGCTTTGCCCTCATCAATGGCTCTAGTGACTGCTTTGAAAAAGTCAACCAGGTTTAAAAGGCAGGATCTGCCCTTTACAAAGCCGAACTGGGTGGGGTCAAGCGTCTGTAGGTCCCCTATGTCTCCGTTTATGAGTTCCATAATGATTCTTTCCATAGCTTTGCAGACCAGGCTAGTCAAGCTTATGGGGCGGTAGTTTTCAGGGTCTGTAGAGGCACCCCCCTTGTGGAGTGGGACCACTGTTGCTGTACGCCAGTGTTCAGATACATATCCCGAAGTAAGGCTAAGGTTAAATAGCATTTTTATGTGTGGGTTTAGCTCCTCTTGGAGTTCACGTACCACGCACCCCGGGATACCGTCAGGTCCCATTGATGCTGTGTTTTTTGCTTTGTTTAGGGCGGTTCTCACTTGGACATCTGAGATGACAGGGAGATTACATTCATCTGGGATAAGTATTTCTTCTTTTGGGGGTGAAGGAGGCGAGAAATTTGCATTGAACCTGTCAGCCAGAATGCTAGCAATATCTGTGGGTTCAGTGTATTTTTTGTTGTTGTGAACCAACTCTGAGCATATCTGAGGGTTTCCACCCAGGTTTCTAACATAGCTGAAGAAGGCTTTGTGGTTATCTTTAGTGTCCTTAGCGATTTTTCTCTCAAAGTTTGCCTTGGATATTTTTATGAGAGAACGTAGTTTTTTGCTAATGTTGATCAGAGATGTCTTCCCTTCATGGGATTTCGCTCTGACGTGCAGTAGCTTCCTTCTTTTGTTATACAATTTGTTTATGGCTGAGGTCCACCAGACAGGACGCTTACATTTGGTGGAGAGGGACTTGGATTTGTTTGGGATTGCATGATCCATGCATTCTTGGAGATGTCCATAGAAAGCATTTGTGAAGGATTCGTCATTGTGGGATGTGGTATCCACTGGCACAGTGGGCTTAAAGGATACCATCTCAGTCTTAACAAGAGTGAAGTCTGCTTTTGAGAAGTTTTTCACTGTGGTCTTTTGTGCTGGGGGTGGAGGTGGGATATGTATATCCAGGGTGATTAGTTTGTGGTCAGATCTCACTAGTGAGGGGTATACTTCCGGTGTGGAGCATTTTGTCCCCATGTTTGTGATGATCAGGTCTAGTATATTATCTCCCCTAGAGGGAGAGGTGGCTAGTTGTTCCAGTGCATTTGAATTTATGAATTCCAGGAACCTTTGGGCTAGGGTATTAGGGCTAGAATAATGTACCCAATCTATGTTTGGGTAGTTGAAGTCTCCCAGTATGATGGTATTTTGTGATACATTCATATCGTCCAATGTCTTCAGGAAGGCTGAGTGGGGTTCTTGAGATTGGGAGGGTGGTCTGTAACATGCTACCAGTTGTATAGCAGTTTTGCCTATGGTTAGTTGCACCTGTATGGTCTCTGAAGCTTCATGTGTTGCTACTAATCTGGAGGTGTGGGTGTCCTTTATGAATATGGACACTCCCCCTCCCTTTGTGGTTCGGCCTCGGTTTTGGGGCCGAAAAGCATAATACGAGGTATAGTCTGGTAGCGCTGGGGTGCTCTCTATATGAATTTCTGCCTTACTCACAAGAGACAGAGCTGTGGTCTCTTTTCAAGTTTTAATATGCAGTTAAAAGCAGAATACAAGTAAAACACAAGGTAAATAAAACAGATCACAGTATTCAAAATAGAAAAAGGCAATAAAGTAATACAACAAATAAAAAGCAGAGCCTGGGTGAGCCTTTTTTAATATAGCTCTGAAATGTTTTATTTTCCCCTTAAATAGAAGGTTTATTTTCTAGCTCCAAATACAAATCAAACTAACCTTTCCTACACAGCAAAGTGCAGCAGTGTCTGGCTGAGCCTTTCTAGTAAAGCTCAGAAATGTTTTATTTTACCCCGTAAATAGAAGGTTTAGTTCCTAGCTCCACACCCTCAGTTCACAGTTGATTAACCTTAACTGACCTGTTCTATTGACCTGTAATAATTTCTGCCTGACTCACAAGAGACAGAGCTTTGGTCTCTTTTCAAGTTTTAATATGTAGTTAAAAGCAGAAAGAAGTAAAACACAAGGTAAATAAAACAAATCACAGTATTCAGAATAGAAGAAGACAATAAAGTAATACATCAAATTAAAAGCAAACTAACCTTTCCCTCACAGCAAAGTGTAGCAGAGTCTGGGTGAGCCTTTCTAGTAAAGGTCTGAAATGTGTTATTTTACCCCTTAAATAGAAGGTTTAGTTCCTAGCGCCACCCTCCTCAGTTCACAGATGATTAAACTTTACTGACCTGTTCTTTTGACCTGTATTAATTTCTGCCTTACTCACAATAGACAGAGCTGTGGACTTTTTCAAGTTTTAATATGCAGTTAAAAGTAAAATACAAGTAAAACACAAGGATAATAAAACAAATCACAGTATTCAAAATGGATAAAGACAATAAAGTAATGCAACAAATAAAAAGCAAACTAAACTTTCCCTCACAGCAAAGTGTTGCAGAGTCTGGGTGAGTCTTTCTAGTAAAGATTTGAAATGTTTTATTTTAACCCTTAAAAAGAAGTTTTAGTTCCTAGCTCCTTCCACTCAGTTCACATATGATTAACCTTAACTGACCTGTTCTATTGACTTCTACTATTTCTGCCTGACGCACAAGAGACAGAGTTGTGGTCTCTTTTCAAGCTTTAATATGCAGTTAAAAGCAGAATACAAGTAAAACACAAGGTAAAAGAAACAAATCACCTTATTCAAACTAGAAGAAGGCAATAAAGTAATACAACAAATAAAAAGCAAACTAACCTTTCCTTCAGAGCAAAGTGTAGCAGAGTCTGGGTGACCCTTTCTAGTAGAGCTCTGGGATGTTTTATTTTATCCCTTAAATAGAAGGTTTAGTTCCTAGCTCCACCCCTTAGTTCAAAGATGATTAACCTTAACTGAACTGTTCTATTGACCTGTACTTATTTCTGACTGACTCACAAGAGACAGAGCTGTAGTCTCTTTTCAAGTTTTAATATGCAGTTAAAAGCCGAATACAAGAAAAAACACAACATAAATAAAACAAATCACAGTATTTAAAAAGAAAATGGCAATAAGGTAATACAACAAATAAAATGCAAACTAACCTTTCCCTCACAGCAAAGTGTAGCAGAGTCTGGGTGAGCCTTTTTTAATATAGCTCTGAAATGTTTTATTTTCCCCTTAAATAGAAGGTTTATTTCCTAGCTCCACCCCTTCAGTTCACAGACGATTAACCTTAACTGACCTGCTCTTTTCACCTGTACTAATTTCTGCCCGACTCACAAGAGACAGAGCTGTGGTCTTTTTTCAAGTCTTAATATGCAGTTAAAAGCAGAATACAAGTAAAACACTAGCTAAATAAAACAAATCACAGTATTTAAAATAGAAAAATGCAATAAAGTAATACAACAAATACAAATCAAACTAACCTTTCCTACACAGCAAAGTGCAGCAGTGTCTGGCTGAGCCTTTCTAGTAAAGCTCAGAAATGTTTTATTTTACCCCGTAAATAGAAGGTTTAGTTCCTAGCTCCACACCCTCAGTTCACAGTTGATTAACCTTAACTGACCTGTTCTATTGACCTGTAATAATTTCTGCCTGACTCACAAGAGACAGAGCTTTGGTCTCTTTTCAAGTTTTAATATGTAGTTAAAAGCAGAAAGAAGTAAAACACAAGGTAAATAAAACAAATCACAGTATTCAGAATAGAAGAAGACAATAAAGTAATACATCAAATTAAAAGCAAACTAACCTTTCCCTCACAGCAAAGTGTAGCAGAGTCTGGGTGAGCCTTTCTAGTAAAGGTCTGAAATGTGTTATTTTACCCCTTAAATAGAAGGTTTAGTTCCTAGCGCCACCCTCCTCAGTTCACAGATGATTAAACTTTACTGACCTGTTCTTTTGACCTGTATTAATTTCTGCCTTACTCACAATAGACAGAGCTGTGGACTTTTTCAAGTTTTAATATGCAGTTAAAAGTAAAATACAAGTAAAACACAAGGATAATAAAACAAATCACAGTATTCAAAATGGATAAAGACAATAAAGTAATGCAACAAATAAAAAGCAAACTAAACTTTCCCTCACAGCAAAGTGTTGCAGAGTCTGGGTGAGTCTTTCTAGTAAAGATTTGAAATGTTTTATTTTAACCCTTAAAAAGAAGTTTTAGTTCCTAGCTCCTTCCACTCAGTTCACATATGATTAACCTTAACTGACCTGTTCTATTGACTTCTACTATTTCTGCCTGACGCACAAGAGACAGAGTTGTGGTCTATTTTCAAGCTTTAATATGCAGTTAAAAGCAGAATACAAGTAAAACACAAGGTAAAAGAAACAAATCACCTTATTCAAACTAGAAGAAGGCAATAAAGTAATACAACAAATAAAAAGCAAACTAACCTTTCCTTCAGAGCAAAGTGTAGCAGAGTCTGGGTGACCCTTTCTAGTAGAGCTCTGGGATGTTTTATTTTATCCCTTAAATAGAAGGTTTAGTTCCTAGCTCCACCCCTTAGTTCAAAGATGATTAACCTTAACTGAACTGTTCTATTGACCTGTACTTATTTCTGACTGACTCACAAGAGACAGAGCTGTAGTCTCTTTTCAAGTTTTAATATGCAGTTAAAAGCAGAATACAAGTAAAACACAAGGTGAATCAAATCAATTACCATATTCAAATAGAAAAAGGCAATAAAGTAGTACAACAAATAAAAAGCAAACTAACCATTCCTTCACAGCAAAGTATGGGTGACTCTTTCTAGTAAAGCTCTGAAATGTTTTATTTTACCACAAAAATAGAAGGTTTCATTCTGAGCTCCACCCCTTCAGTGCAAAGATAATTAACCTTAACTGACCTGTTCTATTGACATGAACTTATTTCAGCCTGACTCACAAGAGACAGAGCTGTGGTCTCTTTTCAAGTTTTAATATGCAGTGAAAAGCAGAATACAAGTAACACACAAGGTAAATAAAACCAATCACAGTATTCAAAATAGAAAAAGGCAATACGGTAATACAACAAATAAAAAGCAAGCTAACCTTTCCGTCACAGCAAAGTGTAGAAGAGTCTGGGTGAGCCTTTCCAGTAAAGCTCTGAAATGTTTTATTTTACACATTAAATAGAAGATTTAATTCCTAGCTCCACCCCCTCAGTTCACAGATGATTACGCTTAACTGACCTGTTCTATAGACCTGTACTAATTTCTGCCTGCATCACAAGAGACAGAACTGTGGTCTCTTTTCAAGTTTGAATATGCAGTTAAAAACAGAATAGAAGTAAAACACAAGGTAAATAAAACAAATCACAGTATTCAAAATAGAAAAAGGCAATAAAGTAATACAACAAATAAAAAGCAAACTAACCTTTTCCTCAAAGCAAAGTGTAACAGAGTCTGTATCAGCCTTTCTAGTAAAGCTCTGAAATGTATTATTTTACCCCTTAAATAGAAGGTTTAGTTCCTAGTGCCACCCTACTCAGTTCACAGATGATTAAGCTTAACTAACCTGTTCTCTTTAACTGTACTAATTTTTGCCTTACTCACAAGAGAGAGAGCTGTGGAATTTTTCACGTTTTAATATGCAGATATAAACAGAATAGAAGTAAAACACAAGGTAAATAAAACAGATCACAGTATTCAAAACAGATAAAGGCAGTAAAGTAATTCAATAAATAAGAAGCAAACCAAACTTTCCCTCACAGGAAAGTGTTGCAGAGTCTGGGTGAGCCTTTCTAGTAAAGCTCTGAAATGTTTTATTTAGCCTCTTAACTAGAAGGTTTAGTTCCTAGCTGCACCCCTTCCGTTCACAGATGATTACGCTTAACTGACCTGCTCTATTGACCTGTAATAAATTCTGCTTGACTCACAAGAGAAAGAGCTGTGGTCTCTTTTCAAGTTTTAATATGCAGTTAAAAGCAGAATACAAGTAAAAGACAAGGTAAATAAAACAAATCACAGTATTTAAAATAGAAAAAGGCAATAAAGTAATACAACAAATAAAAAGCAAACTAACCTTTGCCTCACAGCAAAGTGTAGCAGAGTCTGGGTGAGCCTTTCTTGTAAAGCTCTGAAATATTTTATTTTACCCCTTAAATAGAGGGTTTAGTTCCTAACCCCCATCAGTTCCAAGATTATTAACCTTAACTGACCTGTTCTATTGACCTGTACTAATTTTTGCATGACTCACAAAAGAAAGAGCTGTGGTCTCTTTTCAAGTTTTAATATGCAGCTAAAAGCAGAATAAAAGTAAACACAATGTAAACAAAACAAACCACGGTAATCAAAATAGAAAAAGGCAATAAAGTAATACAACAAATAAAAACAAACTAACATTTGCCTCACAGCAAAGTGTAGCAATGTCTGAGTGAGCCTTTCTAGTAAAGCTCTGAAATGTTTTATTTCACCCCTTAAATAGAAGGTTTAGTTCTTAGCTCCACCCCCTCAGTTCACAAATGATTAACCTTAACTGATCTGTTCTATTGACCTGCACTAATTTCTGCCTGACTCACAAGAGACAGAGCTGTGGTCTCTTTTCAAGTTTTAATAAGCAGTTAAAAGCAGAATACAAGTAAAACACAACATAAATAAAACAAATCATAGTATTCAAATAGAAAAAGGCAATAAAGTAATTCAACGAATAAAAAGCAAACTAACCTTTCCTTCACAAGAAAGTGTAGCAGAGTCTGGGTGAGCTTTTCTAGTAAAGCTCTGAATTGTTTCAGTTTGCACCTTAAATAGAAGATTTTATTCATAGCTCCACCCCCTCAGTTCACAGATGATTAACCCTTAACTGACCTGTTCTATTGACCTCTACTTATTTCTGCCTGACTCACAAGAGACAGAGCTGTGATCTCTTTTCAAGTTTTAATATGCAGTTAAAAGTGGAATACAAGTAAAACCCAAGGTAAATATTACCAATCACAGTATTCAAAATAAAAAAGGCAGTAAAGTAATACAACAAATAAAAAGCAAGTAAACCTTTCCCTCACAGAAAAGTGTAGCAGAGTCTGGGTGAGGCTTTCTAGTAAAGCTCTGAAATGTTTCATTATTTTACAACTTAAATAGAAGATTTATTTCATAGCTCCACCCCCTCAGTTCACAGATGATTAACCTTAACTGACCTGTTCTATTCACCTGTACTAATTTCTGCATGACTCACAAAAGAAAGAGCTGTGACTAATTTTCAAGTTTTAATATGCAGTTAAAAGCAGAATACAAGTAAACACAATGTAAATAAAACAAACCACGGTAATCAAAATAGAAAAAGGCAATAAAGTAATACAACAAATAAAAAGCAAACTAACCTTTGCCTCACAGCAAAGTGTAGCAGAGTCTGGGTAAGCCTTTCTTGCAAAGCTCTGAAATATTTTATTTTTCCCTTAAATAGAAAGTTTAGTTCCTAGCTCCAGCCCCTTCCAGGGTCTGAAGAAGGAAAAGTACTAGTTTTTCCAAAAGCGCTTATTAAACTGTTTTTGTTGTTTTTATTTGCTGACTCAGTTTTTCGCCCGCTGTTTTCATTTTACACCTTAAGTAGAAGATTTAGTTCATAGCTCCACCCCCTCAGTTCACAGACGATTTACCTTAACTGACCTGTTCTATTGACCTGCATTAATTTCTGCCTGACTCAAAAGAGACAGAGCTGTGGTCTCTTTTCAAGTTGTAATATGCAGTTGAAAGCAGTATACAAGTAAAATCCTAGGTAAATAAAACAAATCACAGCATTCAAAATAGAAAAAGGCAATAAAGTTATACAAAAAATAAAAAAAGCAAGCTAACTTTTACCTCACAGCAAAGTGTAACAGAGTCTGGGTGAGCCTTTCTAGTAAATCTCTGAAATGTTTTATTTTACCCCTTAAATAGAAGGTTTATTTCCTAGCTCCACCCCCTCAGTTCACAGATGATTAACCTTAACTGATTGTTCTATTGACCTGCACTAATTTCTGCCTTACTCACAAGAGGCAGCGCTGTGGTCTCTTTTCAAGTTTTAATATGCAGTTAAAAGCAGAATACAAGTAAAACCCAAGGTAAACAAATCACAGTATTCAAAATAGAAAAAGGCAATAAAGTAAGACAACAAATAAAAAGCAAACTAACCTTTCCCACACAGCAAAGTGTAGCAGAGCCTGGGTGAGCCTTTCTAGTAAAACTCTGAAAGGTTTTATTTTACCCATTAAATAGAAGGTTTAGTTCCTAGCTCCACCCCCTTAGTCCCCAGATAACTAACCTTAACTGACCTGTTGTATTGACCTGTACTAATTCCTGCCTGCCTCACAATAGACAGTGTTGTGGTCTCTTTTCAAGTTTTAATATGCAGATAAAAGCAGAATACAAGTCAAACACAAGGTAAATAAAACAAATCATAGTAGTTCAAATAGAAAAAGGCAATAAAGTAATACAACAAATAAAAAGCAAACTAAGCTTTCTCCTCACAGCAAAGTGTAGGAGAGTCTGAATGAGCCTTTCTAGTAAAGCTCTTAAATGTTTTATTTTACCCCTTAAACAGAAGATTTAGTTCCTAGCTCTACCCCCTCAGTTCACAGATGATTAACCTTTACTGACCTGTTCTATTGACTTGCACTAATTTCTGCCCAACTCACAAGAGACAGAGTTGTGTTCTCTTTTCAAACTTAATATGCAGTTAAAAGCAGAATACATGTAAAACACAAGGTAAATGAAACAAATCACATTATTCAAAATAGAAGAAGGCAATAAAGTAATACAACAAATAAAAAGCAAACTAACATTTCCCTCCCAGCAAAGTGTAGCAGAGTCTGGGTGAGCCATTTTAGTAAAGCTCTGAAATGTTTTATTTGACCCCTTAAATAGAAGGTTTAGTTCCTAGCTCCACCCCCTCAGTTCACAGATGATTAACCTTAAATGGCCTGTTCTATTGACCTGTAGTAATTTCTGCCTGACTCACAAGAGACAGAGCTGTGGTCTCTTTTCAAGTTTTAATTTGTAGTTAAAAGCAGAATACAAGTAAAACATAAGGTAAATCAAACAAATCACTGCATTTAAAATAGAAAAAGGCAATAAAGTAATACAATAAATAAAAAAGCAAACTAACCTTTACCTCACAGCAAAGTGTAGCAGAGTCTGGTTGAGCCTTTCTTATAAAGCTCTGAAATGTTTTAATTTACTCCTTAAATAGAAGGTTTAGCTCCAGTCTCCACCCCCTCAGTTCAAGGATGATTAACCTTAACTTCCTTTTGTTTTGACCTGCACTAATTTCTGCCTGACTCACAAGAGAAAGAGCTGTGGTTTATTTTCAAGTTTTAATATGCAGTTAAAAGCAGATCACAAGTAAAACACAATGTAAATAAAACAAATCACAGTATTCAAAATAGAAAAAGGCAATAAAGTCATACAACGAATAAACAGCAAACTAACATTTCCCTTACAGCAAAGTGTAGCATATTCTGGGTGAGCCTTTGTAGTAAGTTCTGAAATGTTATATTTTACCCCTTAAATATAAGGTTTACCCCTTCAGTTCACAGATGATTAACCTTAACTGACCTGTTCTATTGACGCATACTAATTTCTGCCCGACTGACAATAGACAGAGCTGTGATCTCTTTTCAAGTTTTAATATGCAGTTAAAAGCCGAATACGAGTAAAATACAAGATAAAACAAATCACATTATTTAAAACAGAAAAAGGCAATACAGTAATACAACAAATAAAAAGCAAACTAACATTTCCCAAACAGCAAAGTGTAGCAGAGTCTGGGTGAGCCTTTCTAGTAAAGCTCCAAAATATTTTATTTTATCCCTTAAATAGAATGTTTAGTTCCTAGCTCCACCCCCCCAGTTCGCAGATGATTAACCTTAACTGACCCATACCTCTCAAGTGTACCTCATTATGAGGAACATACCTCATTTGGGGTCTTAAAAAGTTCAGGTTCCTCGAAGTTCCTCAAAGTTCCACATTGAAAGAGTCAGTCACACATTCAGTGTTAGGAATTCTTTTAAGTGAAATCAATAGTAAATAGAAATTAATCATATTAATTCATTAAAGGATCTTCTTTATAGGTAAAACCAGCATATTTTAACTATCTTATGACCTTCCTAGCTGAAGTTGTTAGTAAGCCATTAGTATGTGTTCCACATTTTTCCCATTTGTTCCACATTATGAAGGGGAGTGTTCCTCATTTTGGAGATGGAAGGTTGAGAGCTATGAACTGACCTGTTCTATTGACCTGTACTAATTTCTGCAGGGATCACAATGGACAGAGCTGTTTTCTCTTTTCAAGTTTTAATATGCAGTTAAAAGCAGAATACAGATAAAACACAAGGTAAATAAAGCAAATCACAGTATTCAAAATATAAAAAGGCAATAAAGTAATATAACAAATAAAATGCAAACTAATCTTACCCTCACAGGAAAGTGTAGTAGAGTTTGGTTGAGCCTTTCTAGTAAAGCTCTGAAATATTTTATTTTACCCCTTAAATAGAAGGTTTAGTTCCTAGCTCCACCCCTCAGTTCACAGATGATTAATCTTAACTGACCTGTTCTATTGACCTGTACTTATTTCTGTCTGACTCACAAGGGACAGAGTTGTGGTCTCTTTTCAAGCTTTAATATCCAGCTAAAAGCAGAATACAAGTAAAACACAAGGTAAATAAAACAAATCACAGTATTCAAAGTAGAAAAATGCGATAAAGTAATACATCAGATAAAAAGTAAACTAACATTTATCTCACAGCAAAGTGTAGCAGAGTCTTGGTGAGCCTGTATAGTAAATCTCTGAAACATTTTATTTTACCCCTTAAATAGAAAGTTTTGTTCTTAGCTCCAACCCTTCAGTTCACAGATGATTAACCTTAACTGACCTGTTCTATTGACCTATACTAATTTCTGCCTGACTCACAAAAGACAGAGCTGTCTCTTTTCATGTTTTAGTATGATATTAAAAGCAGAATGCATGTAAAACTCAAGGTAAATAAAACAAATCACAGTATTCACAATAGAAAAAGGCAATAAAGTAATACAACAAATAAAAAACAAACTCACCTTTCCCTCACAGCAAAGTGTAGCAGAGTCTGGGTGAGCCTTTCTAGTAAATCTCTGAAATGTTTTATTTTACCCCTTAAATAGAAGGTTTATTTCCTAGCTCCACCCTCTCAGTTCACAGATGATTAACCTTAAATGATTGTTCTATTGACCTGTACTAATGTCTGCCTGACTCACAAGAGACAGTGCTGTGGTCTCTTTTCAAGTTTTAATATGCAGTTAAAAGCAGAATACAAGTCAAACACAAGGTAAATAAAACAAATCATAGTAGTTAAAATAGAAAAAGGCAATAAAGTAATGCAACAAATAAAAAGCAAACTAAGCTTTCCTCACAGCAAAGTGTAGCAGAGTCTGGATGAGCCTTTCTAGTAAAGCTCTGAAATGTTTTATTTTACCCCTTAAACAGAAGATTTAGTTCCTAGCTCCTCCCCCTCAGTTCACAGATGATTAACCTTCACTGACCTGTTCTATTGACCTACACTAATTTCTGCCTGACTCATAAGAGATAGAGCTGTGGTCTCCATTCAAGTTTTAATATGCAGTTAAAAGCAGAATATGAGTAAAAGGCAAGGTAAATAAAACAAATAACAGTATTCAAAATAGAAAAAGGCAATAAAATAATACAACAAATAAAAAGCCATCTAACCTTTCCCTCACAACAAAGTGTAGCGATTGAGTATGATGCTCGCTTTGGCATATGTCTGTCCAGTCACATGCAACAACTGGAACACCCACAGAGATACCTTACTAAAATTATATAAGGCCTCAACTCTATGCCCTAAACGAACCAACTCAAAGCCCTGTCACTGTACTTGGTATCCTACAGACTGCCAAGAGATGGCCTCTCTCTGACATAATAAGGCATCTTTTAACCTGTTGATGGATTTACTGCACATGAACAAGTCAAATGGCATCAGAAATACTCGATCTCGGTATCAAAACCTCTTTTGCAACATAAACAGAATGGTTTGGTGTGACAGGTATAGCTAGCAGACGATACCACTGCTCCGGAATAGACTGTCTATCCTCATAAAATAAAGATCATCCCTTTCAATATTCAAATGCAACTTGGATGTATGGATGGGAGGCAAAAAAATTACCATAGGACCACCCACTCTGCTACTAATGAACAAGGGCAGCTCCTATATGCTTTATCCCATGCATGCTTCCCCTCAAGTTACTTATGGTATGACCCCAGTTATTCTCTTTAGGGGTCATATATAATTATCAATCATGGATGGGTAAGGTCAGTCTAACATCAAACTGGATAGGTTAATTTGTACCCCAAAAGGGAAATTGTCTAGCTTAAAATGTCTCTCAAGGGCAGATAGCCTAGTAACTACCTATGAACCTATAATACATTCAAGTATCACTTTCTCCTTTAATGTTTTTTTGAAGAATAGGTTGTATTCCGAAGCTGTAATTGCTTGAATTAGTTTGTTCTAAAGCTGATGGTATAAATTTAATTATGTATAAGGACTAGCTGAAACAGACAATTGATAACTACATGCATGGATGATGTAGCTTGGAGATAGGCAATACTGCACTAGTTATTACTGATCTATGTTAAATGCTTGCATTTTTAGTAGCATTGCTGGTAATATTGATGCATTTCCTTGAAGAAAAGCAATTGCAGAAGCAGGGAAGTAATATTTCATCATTTAAATAAAATGCATTTATTAATATTTGTTTTCTCGGGAAGAGCCCTGATCCCCATGGAACTATTTCAGTCTTATCCCAGGAGCACTGTCTACCTAAGTGATTTGCTCAGTGTCTCACAGTTAGGCAATGGAAGCTAAGGGAATCAAACTGTGCACCACTTGATCACAGGAAATGGCTCATTAGCAGCTCCTTAATCATCTAGGCCAACTACCAAAGACCTAGCAAGGCATATGGACAAAGAAATATACAAACAAATGCACAGTGTGAGCCTGTGGTCATTTTGAACACAGCTAAACCTAAATAAAGTGAGGAATTACAAACAATATATTTATTTATATTTCAAATGTATCCCTGCTGAACATAGCAGTTAAAGTTATAAACTGCCCCTGGGTTTATGAATTAGTGCATGACATAAACTAAACCCCCACAGTCTTATGTGAGTATAGTGGAAGTGAAGATATGCTTTGTTAACTCAAATAGTAATGACCCAAGTATTGTTTTAATACATGGTTGCTTTAGCTGTTCTGATAAAGTAGATAAATGCAAATAGTGAAAAGAGAAAGAGAGAGAGAAAAAGGTAGGATTTAAGCAAAAATATATACTGTATTCTGCTAAAACAGATCAGTTAACAAAGAAAGAAATATATACATTTATAACATGAAATTACCACAAAAGGCACCATTGTCCTACTCTACTTAAAAAATTATTTATTAGTGTTGTGGAAATCATTTAAGTTACCACTATCATCTGAAACGTGAATGCTAGAAAGATGTTGCTTTACAGTGTGCAATGCCTGTGCTTTTTCAACTTCAGCATACAGTTTATTCTAGGGCTGTAATCTTAAACAGTTCAAGCACTATTTTATAAGTATTCAGATAAGATTTCCTAATGCTGGGCTCTGAGATTCCTTATTTCTGATATACAAATGAAAAATCATCACACAAGCCATCAAGGGGTATTACAACTTTACATATTTCTAACAACTCTACATATTTCTAAAAAAAAAATACACTATAAACATTGCTCTTAACTCTGAGGCAAGCAAAACTTGATACAGCACACCCAAAATGTTCTGTGTGTCCCACTCAGGAATCCACTTACATGCCATGAGAATCATAAAGGTAAAAAGGTGCCCTCTAAGTGGGCATTTCCATGCAAAACATGTTGGTGTATGACATACGGATCTGATCACCTTTACTGTGTGCCTTTAATATCCTTGGTCGGCTATACCCACACCATCTTTTGACAGGAGAAGCTCTCCAACCTATTTCCTTTTGTTTTTTTTTTTTGTTAACCATCTGTCTTCTTCCTGGATGAACTAATGTGTCTCTTCAATACACGTTTCTTCACTCTGCATGCATTGGTTTCCCTTAGGCTTTCTTCTCTTTTGCTATTATTTAATTTTCTGCTCCACAGTATACATTTGGCATTTACTAGATGACCTATACATTGCGTGACTGTTTCTTTACACCACTACTTTGTCATGTGTTTGGCTATGAATTGCATATGTAATATAATTCATTAATCTTAATAAATTAATTAAATTAAAATTAATATGGTTCATGTTGCAGAATAAAACAGTATCCCATTATATGTTACAGTGTGCACTTTTTCAATAACTTTTCTTGAATAATTTATTTATGTTATGGAATGGGATTAACCTATCTCTTCATCAGGTTATTTTTTTTTGGTATTGTATACGATTTAAAAATATGCACCATCTTGGGGGATGAGCTACACTTGGAAGAAGAGTGGTTGCATTCTGGAATGTGGTGTACAATTAAAAAAATCCATTATATACCCCTATATGTCTTCTAACTGAGAAGTCTGGGATATCATATCTGCTATACCCAGCTTTTAATAAATGAGTGAATACTTCCATTATTATAGGATCAGTGTCAGTCAGTCCTGTACATTAGATCAGGGTTGGGTATGAACAGAAAATGTTTAGTAGGTCAATCCATCAACTTATTTATTAGCTGGGGGGAATATGTCCCCAGAGGACCTAGCAGTCTCACACTGTATTCGGTAATGGAAAGGGTCAATGAATGTAGGATGCAGTTTAGAGATTGGTTTCTACCCTCATTACCCAGTTATTCTGAAGTAACAATGATCTGCTTTCTTATGTGAATAGTAACATACCAACAACCAACCTTCTGTCACGGGTGACAATTCGATTATTTATGTTGGCATAGTCCACCAACACTTCTTTAAGTCAGTAGGACTGATTTCTTGCATGAAACTAAGCATTTATTTGAGATATAGATAGCTATTATAAATACAGCATGATGTCTTGAATTTCATTTAAAACACCATTAAGTATCCTACAGTCTTCTAACATTATAAGCTTCTAGATGTGTTAAAGTTAAGACTTTTAAGTTCATTATACATAAGCGTCTGACACTTGTTTGAATTTCACAGGGTCTTACATTTAATTGCTGTGATCACAGAACAAAATGAGAAACTGAAAGGCACATTTTTTTAATTAAGCACAATTACAGTGCCCATGGCATTTCACACTTCACGGTGTCACTATGCCATCTTGTTTGTCGTGTCTCTTTTAGGGACTTTAATTACTTATATCCCCTTATTCTGCTCTTGCCAGTAATTGGCCTGTCCACACTAATTGGCTTGTCCCACAGTGTAGTAATAGCTAGAGAGTGCTGTTTTCGACTTGCATAATAGTGACTGTTTTTCAAAGATTTTTCCACATGAATTCTGCTAAGAAAATTCAAGACGTTAATGCTGCAATGCTTAATGCAACATTTACTCTGTGAGATTGAGAGTGAACCAGAAGCAAAGTCAATCCTTTTTGGTTAGCACACTGGAGAATGCAAGCTATTAACATGCTTTCAAGTGAGAACCAACTGATGAAATTACTTCAAGCAAGTGCTCTGTAGTAAATGACAGGCACTAGAAGGAAAAAAAAATCCCAGATGCCACACTTTACCAGTGGCATGTTAGCAGCAGGAACATAACAGCTCTAACTGCAAATGTGAATTGGCAAAGTGACAAGTCCTCTTTCTAACAGTAATGTGCTAGGGATGCAAATGTAGAGGCATAATATTAACCTGTAAATGAAAAAAGTAACAGAATTCAAGATTGTTTAAATTTACTTTTCTGTTGTTCATTTGCTTTTTTTGGTAGGCAAACAGAAGAGTTGGTGGTATGACTATATATTTGAATTGGCATGGGACACTATCTCAAAAGCAGCAATAGACCGGCAGGTCCAAAATGAGCAAATGAATAAGCAAACAGCATTGTTTCTGACCATATGTACTACAACATAAATTAGCAGAATACCTCACAGAGAAAATCAGTTATACAGACACAGCTTTAACAGTGAAAGAACCTAGAAGTAATTGACAAATTAAAAACTGTGCCAGAGGTAACTTGGTTTGCAGTATCCTATAGGAAGTCACATGTAGTTGCAGCTTTGTGGTACGTAATAAGTTAATATTGTATAGCCTTTTCTTTTTCCCACATTTCATCTAATATATGAAGTTGGCTTATTCCAAGATGTGGCAGCTGTGAAGGAAAAGGTATCCTCATGGTGTTGAGATTTAAAAGCTGAACCCCTAGAGTGCAAAGATGAGAACAGGAAAAGAAAGGGTGCTTCTCTACTCTGCTAATCCTGTATTTAGGTAAGGGATGACAGTGAAGCCTAAATATAAGGCTATGGTGGGTTAGACTATAGACAGTTCTCTTCTTATGCTGGCAATGCACATGTAAAGAGCCACAGTTGTCAAAAGAAATACTGTACAGAATTATAAGTATTACATACTGTATGAATGTGCTACCATTGTAAGCTAAAACATATAGTACAAAAAGTAAGATAACCTATCACTGGCAAGAAAAGACAGCCAATCCATGCTGCCTATTCAAATAATATGACTATCCTCAGGACCTACTGACTTACCCAGGATGTGGTATTTTCCATGTCTCCCACAGCAGATCACACAGAATCTGACATTGGCGGCCAGTATAAGTCAAATGTAATTCTTAGTTACTTGTCAAAGAATGAGGCTGATATGCTTACAGAAATGTTATGGTATTGATAATTTTTTTCTGAGCATCATTAATCTTTTTTCAAGAGTAAGTAGCATAATAATGAAAATTGCAAAGGATGAAGAAGCACTGTATATGTGAGATTTACCGGTAAAATATAAAGAAATAAAAGCTAAATAAAAGCTACAAATGAAGTCCCATAAGCAAGCTGTTCACTTACTGAGGGAATAGGAAATACTCAATGACGTTTTTGTATACATTCTTTGGGATATGTCCTAAGTACGATCTGTAAGTGAATTAATGATGTCACCTTGTATTAAACAGTAAGATGTTGACATACAGCTTGGTAAAACAAGGCCAGAGAACCTTTATTTTCATCAAATGATGCCCCTCTCTGCATGTCCAACCAAAAGCTGGAGATGACTGGCCACAAAACTGTGATCTGTGTCACATGGCAAAGTTGGAGGGAACATCTGTGGATGTATCCTTAAGATAGACAGGTAAGCCTGAGGTGCTGAGTTACAAAGAAACTCAACCACCTTCTTATCTGATAACTTTGTTTAATATGACATGCCTGGAATCTTATATCAACCTTCAGATGTGCAAACTCACATAATAATGGGGTATGTGGCTAAAACATAACTAGCATTTTGAATACCACCCACAAATCTTAAGGAGAAGGAGAAGGAATTAGCATATTTTCAGACTAGGGGAACAGTGGTTGCAAGGACAATAAGGGTGCATCATCTAAAGATGTTCTTAGGGAGAGACAAGTAGAAGGCAAAAGGAAACAATTATATCCAGCCAAGAGATGGATGGATTGTGTGAATGAAGACCTGTGACAATTAGGTATAATTATGAAAGAATGTAGGACAGTATTCTGAATCGAGAGAGATGGCGACAGTTGCGGAAAGACCTCAAACTCATAGAAAAAAGTGAACTGTTGCTGATGATTCTGTACTATTCACTGATTTTCCATAAAGAATTCTGTGTTCATACACAAGGCTACTAAGATTATGCATTACCAGAGAACCATAGGTAAAGGTCAGTGATCTACTCTATAGACTCATTATGAGCGTTAAAACCATGTTCTAGATACTTAGACCAGGAGAGGTACTCAGCTAGATCTGATGGCCAACCATGTTCTAGATACTTACACCAGGAGAGGTACTCAGCTAGATCTGATGGCCAGGACTACAATTAAACATACCTGATACATTTGACAAACTCAAATGTGCAACAAGGGTGTCCCAGGAAGACATATCAGATGCTTCTATAGGCAAAAAATTCAACTCCCACTTCTGAAAGAGCTTTTCTTATATATCTGGGAGGACAGGGTATTGGGTTTGACTGTACTTTGTTGAAAATATCTATAATTAAAATGGCAACAGGGTACTGTTGCTAAAAGGTACTAGGTGCTTGTCATGGTAGTAACGTTAGTACCTGTAGGTGGATGCCAGTGATGAGGAAAGATGACAAGTTAAAGACAGAGACCTTCTAAGAAATGTCAGTGGGGTCCTTAATTTTGACAGCTGGTACCAACAACTCAGGAAAGCTGGAGCTGCAGCAGTCACTGAAACGAAAGTCTGGCTGCAGGTGTTCAGTGAGGTCATGGAGAGTCACTTTCAAATAGATATAAAGATGTTCTGGAAAAACATTCCAAACTCAAAAGACAGCAAAGAGAAACTGACAAAGCTATTTTCAGTGAGTAAGGATGGATAACATGTATCTTCATTGGGGCCATGGCTCTGTGGTGTAAAGAACATTAAGGAACTTCTCAACCTAGTGGAGTGTATCAGAAGCAAATAAAGGGACTAATTTATTGAGGTCACTGTGGCAAGTAAACTGTTCTGCTGTGGCAAGGCTGAGGGAGTGGATGACAGCCAAAAAAAAAAAAAAAAAAAAAAAACAAAAAACTAAAGGCACTGGATGTAGTTAGGAGAGTCATGCTTTACTCATCATTTCAATGTTGCCCTGATTTGAAGATGAAGACAGCACAGCTTGATCAGATTACTGAAGTGATAACTACCATTTTAAAAAAGGGCTCTTGAGAGTGTGCTTCAAATACACGGGGATTAGGTTCCTCTGGAATGCTGGGATAACCAAAAGCAGAGCGCTGTAATAAGACTTTATCTGTTAGCCAATTCTCTGATTCAAGAGAAGCAAATGGGGATCACATCCAAAATATCAAGCAATGGATCAGCTCTCTGTTCCTGCACATTTATAGGTAGGGTCATATATATTTGTCTATATTGTCTACATGTGCTTTACAGACAAGGTAAAAGTGTATGACTGCATGCTATGAAATGTCTTGTTGGAGGTGCTACAACTGTATGTAGTCCAAGACTGCTATTGTGTGCCATTACATCCCTGTATCTGCAGACTATAAGTTGAACCCACATGCTCTGCCACAAATCACTTTCAGTATGGTGTAAGAGTCAAGTCATGTTTCCCCTTTCTGTGTATATTTCATGCACAGGATATCAAGGTAGCCAAAGTTTGGGCAGGATCTAGTTTGAAGACGTGATGTTTTATTTTTATTTTCATTTCAGATAATGTTATCCTTAAGCAACTCATCACCAAGGTGCCCTAGAGCTGTTTAATTCTGAATGTGATGCAGATGGGATGAAATCATCACTTCCAGTTCTGAAGTCACAGCTCAAGCTCACAGAAAGTGTAAATTGTTGTCTGTGGATGAGAGGGACTGAGTACCTCAAGTGTAGGATTTTTAACTGTTTTGAGATCTTATTCATGAGTGAAGTTAGAGGAGAGCAGGTATTTGGCCAGTGGATCAGTACAACAATGACAACAGTGCAGGCTTTGTACCTGACCTATGGTGGTGAAGGTATAGCTCAGCAAAGGCATGCATCTCTTTATCAGACAATCTATGCCACATATTTCCCTTTGCTGGCAAGTTTTGAGTAATAGCCAAAAGCATGAGATTGTCACTGCAAAATGTGGAAATGAGACTTTTTCACAGGGTTTCTAAGCTTGTTCTCCTTGATAGAGTGATGGGTCTGGCAATCTTTAATTACCATGATTGCACTTTAAGGGCAGACTGGATAGGATTATTTTCTTCTTCTGCCATCAGACAAATACAATATAATAAAAAATACGACACACTTACTTATTTGGCCTGGTGATGTGTAGTAAAGTTTAAACCTTGACAAAGCAACACTTCATAGCTGTTATAAGACGAATTTAATCAGACTCCTATATTATCCCTTGTCTGTCCAGCTTGCATAGTTGAATTGTATGGTGTTTCAGGGACTGACAATATATCTCTTCTTGATTCTCTGCTGTTTCAAGTGTAAACCCAAGCATTCAGTTGTTGTATCAGCCTGCATAATTCATCCAACAGGGAATGTATGGCATGTTGTGATGGATTAGAAATAGGTTCTTTAGACAGCATACGTTTGGTAAAAATCATCAACAAAAAGCAAACCCAAAATAAAACAAATGATGTGTCCACATGCTATATACGGAATCTGAAAGAACAGTAAAAAGAAAATAATAACATTCCAAAGTTGTCTCAAGATGAATTAATTCATTAACCTATATTACCCCTTGTCTGCTTAGCTGTCACAGTGAATTAATGCAGAGTTTTGGGTACAGCATTTACCTCTCTGCTTGATTATTTTGCTATAATATAATGTAGGAACCGAACCACTGTTCCCATAAGTTAAGAGCACTCAGATGAGGTGGCTTGGACACCTATTGAGAAAGCTTCCTAAATGTCTTCCAAGGCACTGGGATAAGGTCCTGAAGAAGAGCCATGACACAGTGAAGAGATTATGTCTCCATCTTATTTGAAAATGCATGGTTATTCCTCAGTATATGTGTGTTCTGGTGCTGAGGATAGGGAAGCATGGCTTTCACTCATTTACATGTTGCCACTGTGATCCATACCAGGGTAGCTGGTGTGCAAAATATGTGTATGAATGTATGGACCTTTATCTTTGTACCATGAGGCTTCCATTATTTCAGGACCTCAAGGAAGAAGTATGAGTTAAATACCTGTTTATTGGTTATGGAGCTCTCAGAATATGTGTCTCAGTCTGGTACAAGCCTGACATTGAGCAGCATTTTACCTTCCCCAAGGATGATGCCACGATACGAACAAAAGATGACTGGCTAATAATTAGCTTAATTTCTGGTGTCATTCTAAGAGGGTGCAATATTTGTCAGCATGGAAGTAGATGGTCAACAGACCACGCTGCTTTTCCAGGGATGATCTGCACCTCTCCCCCCATAGGTGTTCGAATATTAGCTAAAACATTGTCTTCGCCCATAGTAACTTTTTTAGGTAATGCCAAACAAAGTACCTTTGACATAGCAAATCAAAACCAAGAAAATCTAAAGGTATTTCTACACAATGATAGTAGTCTAATCAAAAAAATCCTCTCCCTGGAAGCTCTCTTTACTGAGAGAATGCTGACATCTGTGCAGTCACTGAGACATGGTTTAAAGCCACGGAGAGCACACCAACAGTGGTAGGTTATAATGCCTTCCATACATTTAGACCAGCTACTTCAAAGGCAGGGTCTAAAGGTGGAGATGTCTCTATTTAAATGAAAGATAAATATACTTCAGGGCTGGACAAACAGGACAATGCAGTTGAGTAGCTCCATGTTCAAATCACCATAGGCAAAATCCAATACCACTTCCTTGCAAGATATATGTCCTCCTCTATGACCCAGGAAACCCATGCCATGTATTTAAACTTATTAGAAACACTAACCATCCAACCCAATACCATATTCATGGGTGACTTTAATTACCTCACTATTAACTGGGAATCCTATACAACACCAAATGTACATGCACAGAGATTTCTGGAGTTTGTAAACACAACCTCCCTGGACCAGATAGTCAATACACCAACCAGGGGTACAACCATACTGGATCTGGTCCTCACTAATATGAGAGAGTGCTACACGCCCCCTACTGTAATGCTTTCTCTGGTAAGGTCAGACCACAAAATGGTTTCCTTTGAAATAAAAATAAAACCTGGATCCCCAGCTAAACCTGGAATATTCAGGAACTATTCTATGGCTAACCTCCTGCTATTATGTGAGAACCTGGTAAAAATTCAAGCCACCATAAATGCTGAGAACACTGCTGCCTATGCAGAACTGTTCACAGAAACCATGTACAAGCATGTTAATAGCTGCATAGAGGCAACTGTACCTACCAGGAAGAAGTATAGAACTAACTCAAAAAACAAGCTACCCTAGTGAAATCACAAAATCAATAGGCTGTATAACAGGAGGAAGAAAATCATGGCAAAAATTATGAGGTGCAACACCCAGCAGGAAAAAAGCACTCTCATCAAACTAAACAAGCAATTCAGAGGACAAATAAAGTCTACCAAAGCCACATTTGAGGTAGGTTTGGCCTCCCAGGCCAAGGACAACCACAAAATATTCTTTAGCTATGTCTGCAACCTCAAAGGCAATACACAATTGTCTGCAGAGCTCATTGTAAATGGAGTCACCTATACAAAGCCAGAATACATAGCAAACTTCCTGACTGATAAATTCAACTCCAATTTTACCCCTCTCTCCGCATCAACCTTCCCTCAGGAAATATCATCAAATATAACTCTCCCTACTATAACTATGGAAAAAGTCTTTAATCTTCTTTCTAAGACCAAGAGCACTGCATCAATGGGCCCAGACAATATCCCAAGATGCCTACTAAAGACTGCTTTAAAGCCCTATCCCTCTGCACAAAGGTTGGCCATCTAGAGACCCTGGAAACTACAGACCTGTAAGTCTCACTAGTCTTAGATGTAAAGCCATGGAAAGAATTGTCATGGAGATAATCAACAGAGATATAGTAAATCTTCAGACACTGGACCCAACCAGTTTGGTTTTGTCAAGGTCAGATCCTGCCTAAACCCGGTGGACTTCTTTGAGAAGGTCACCAGAGCAATGGATGAGGGCAAAATCATTCACACTTCCTACCTTGACCTTGTCAAGGCATTTGACACAATACCCTACTTGGGCATTGTTGACAAACTCAAGAGGTTAGGTACAAACTTGTATGTCACTCAGTGGATAGCCAACTGGCTCAAAGGCAGGATCCAAGAAGTTAGAATTGTGGAGTCCACCTCTACAAATCAGCCAGTCACAAGTGGAGTCCCTCAAGGATCAGTCCTGGGACCGCTCCTTTTTGGCATTTACTTCTCAGAAGTCAAGGCCAATGTCAGTGGTCTCTGGCTGACTAAATTTGCAGATGATTGCAAATTAGGAGCTATCATTGAATCTCACAATGACACAAATGTTCTCAAGGAAGGGCTTACACAGACAAACAACTGGTGTCAGAGCCATGGACTAAAACTAAACGCCAAGAAATGTATAATAGTATCCTTTGGGAAGTCATCCATCCCTGGTAACTATCATACTGACAACACAACCCTTACAGCTGACTCAGTAGTCAGCAACTTAGGGACACACATAGATAATAATCTAGCCTTTGACCATCATGTGTCTACAGTGGTGAGGAAATCATTCTATGTTGTGCAACTTATAAACAAAGGTATGGCATCTAACTCCAAGAAAGTTATTGTTCCACTTTATTCGGCATTCATCAGACCTATCATTCAGTACAATGCCACCTTTGGTATGTACCATAGCACATACCCTGTTGAAAACAGGGTCTAGTTTTTCCTAACAATCTCTGAAATAGAGACACTATCCAATGTAAAGGTAGTGACAAATAAACATGAGTCACCTTTATTAGTTCTTGGATAACTATTTAGACGAATGTCCTCTTGACTCATAACCCGATGAGTAATATCATCATTGACTAGATACAATAATGGTGAAAAAAACACCTTTCCTTCTCTTATCATCTACTTCATTTTAATACCCTTCAAAAATTCCAAAGGGTAACCTCTTTTCATAAACATATTGATGATGTTCTCCACCACACAAGGAAAGAAGCCAATGATTACCTTTATATTGTATTAAAATGATAGCCCAGTCCAGTAGTAGATCCACAATGTAGTCCCACAGAACAGGTAAAATAAGCACACACTGGAGCCAATAAAATCTGGTTAGCAGCAAATACAAAGCATAAAATGCAGACTCCTCTAGCACCTTGGCTCTTCAGCCTTTACAGGGTAAATATCTACTTCATATATTCTATCTTTAAATAGCATGATTACAAACAATTAACCAATCATAGACTTAAGTTAATTAAAGAAAACATTTCCAATGACATTCTTGATTCATTCCATACGGAATTAAAGTGTTAAACTTCAGAATTAAAGTAGATTCTAACTTCCAAAGTTGTCTTTTAATATCAAAGTCATGCATCTGTTGCACTTGGCCCAAAATTGTAGCTTGTAAGCCTTGTATATTTCCACTGTAACATTCTTTAAAATGTGATGCAACAAGACTTTCTTCTTTACCCTTCTTAACATCCCTAACATGTTCCTTCAACCTTTGTTTGAAACTTCTTTTACTTTCCCCTGTGTATACCTTACCACATACAGGGACATTTCAAACCATAAACTATTCCAGTACTGTCATAGGAAAATATCTCTTTACATGTAAAATACTTTTAATTCATTTTGTCAAAACTTTTTACTACATACCAGCAGCAACTGCATTTTCCACAAGGGAAAATACCTGTTGTACCTACCCCCAAACTCCTATGACTCACAGGCAGCTGAAACTTGCCATGCACCAAGAAATCTCTTATACTTCAACCTTTCAAATAAGAACACATGGGATACTCATTTGCTCTTATATTAAGGAATTTATTTTTTTCTAAAATACCCCAATGATATTTTACCAAATTTATTAAAACTTCTGTAAACACTGTACATTTGGTCACATAACATAATATTTGTTTATCCTGTTGATGCACTCTGCCTTGCATGCTATACCTGCTTTTAGTATAATTTTGTTGTACTTCCCTCCTTTTATTTCCTTCCACCACTGTTTCCTTGTAACCTCTAGTTACAAATATGTCTGCTAATTTTTCTATTTCCTTCTCACACTCTTATTTATCACTACATATTCTTTTATTCTGAGAAATTCCCCATAGAGGATAGATTTAATAGTGTGTGTGTGTGTGTGTGTGTGTGTGTGTGTGTGTGGGGGGGGGGGTGACAGCTTTCCCCATGCAATATATGACTACTCCCTTCAAATTTTCTATATAAACTTGTTTGTATTCTACCGTCATTAATGCCTTGCAAAGTTATATCAAGAAAGTTTACTTTAACACCTCTCTGTATTCCATCAAACCTGATATTATAGGGATTTATCTGATTTTTTTGCACAAATGTATTCACTTCTTCCCACCCCCCTTCACAAATAAATATTTAATCATCTATAAATCTATAATAACTTATGACACATTTCCTAAAATATTCATTACTATATACATATTTATTTTCAAACATGCCCATGAAAAGATTTGCATACATGGCGGCAAAAACTGCCTATAAAGTTCCCCATTCATCTCAAAGATGTTATTATTTAAATAAAAATGTATTATTTCAATAATAAAATGTGTTTTAGGCAAGTCCTTATGAAAAAAATAATATTGCTTCTAAGCCATGTATATGTTGAATATTTGTATATAAACTGATAAAATCCATAACAATGAAAAACATGTCCTTCTTCCACTTTACATGTCTGATTTTACTTAAAAAATCAAAGGAATCTTTGATGTAAAACCTTAGCTTCTCTGCTTCTTCTTTCAAGTAGGAATGTAAAACAAAAGAGCTAAGTTATGTGTAAAATAACTGCATGCAGAGACTAGGGGATGTCTGGTGGATCCACTGTGTATTTTAGGGACACAAAAGAAGTATGCCATAGTATTATCTTTAACTGCAAATTTTTATATACATCCTCTTGTGAGAAATATTTTAGTCTTAACCCCTTCATTAGCAGTTCTTTGTATTTAATTACTGCTTTTTGATAACATCCCAACTCCACCAAGACATAAACTTTAACATTCTTTAAATGAGCATAACACATATTCAGCTACTGATTATATATATATATATATATATATATATATATATATATATATATATATATATATATATATATATATATATCCATGATGTTATTGCATTCATTTAAAAACATTTCAAATGCTGTTACAATATGGGTCGCCCACACCAGTTGGCCTTTAACAACGCCCTTTGGCTTAGTTTGAAGAATGTATTGTATATTTAAAATAATACCACTGAATTTTTAAAACTTTCCTACAAGTATAGTCAGGACAAGATATCCTTTTTGGATATTGAGCTTTGGCTTAGTTTGAAGAATTTTTGTATATTTAAAATAATAGCACTGAATTTTTAAAACTTTCCTACAAGTATAGTCAGGACAAGATATCCTTTTTGGATATTGAGCTTAGGAAGGATATTAATAAGGGCTGTTACTTGTCATCCATTTATAGAAAACAGAGTTTCTCTAACTCATACATGCATTATGCAAGTTGGCACCCGTCATTCCAGAAAAAAGCTGTTGTTAAAGGCCAACTGGTGCAGGCAGCCCATATGGTAACAAAATTTGAAATGTTTTTAAACAAATGTGATAAGATCATGGATATGTTTATAAAAAGAGGTTACCCTTTGGAATTTTGAAGGATATTAAGAATGAAGTAGTTGATAAGAGAAGGAAAGGTGTTTTTGCACCATTATTATGTCTATCCAATGATGATATTAGTCATCTGGTTATGAGTCAAGACAGCGTTCACCTAAATAGTTGTTCAAGAACTAATAAAGATGACTCATGTTTATTTGTCACTACCTTTACATTGGATAGTTTTGCCATTCCGGAGCTTATTAGGAGAAATTGGACCCTGTTTGCAACAGATAAGAACATTTTAAAAAAGGCTGACAGTGTTCCACATATACACCAGGATTCATGAAGCTCGGCGCAAGGCCGGCGTTAGGCTTGCGCTGACCATGTGGCATGAAGATGACGCAGTAGCAACAAATGCATATTAATGAAGGGGCACTGCCACCACAGCCACGTGCATAGGAAAGGAGCGCGAGTGCATAGGGCGTGTCGAAGTGCCACATGGAGGCGTGTAAATGTCAGCTGTCGACGTGCAACCTAAAATGCTTGCATATAACAATTTGCAAGCAATAGTAATCACATCTGTCAGTGTCCGTGGATACTGAAACGTATGCAAAGCATGCAAGACAGTTCCTGCGAAAACAAAATGAAGAAGCAAACAGAAATGCACGGTAGGGAATAAGAGGTCCCTATCCCACGAACAAATGACATTGAAAACTGTGTGCCCATAGTCCAATGCAGTGTAGATAGTTATACCAAGTGGAAGTGAAACGCATCATATGTTAGCGCGCCGCCAATAGGTATGTCCAGCCCAATGGTCAGGGTCACCAGCTGACCCATATTGTGAGGGAGGGTACACTGCTGGGCAGATGTTCCATAACAAAAAACACGATAAATGTACATATCTAGCGACCGTATGATCAAATTATATCCCAGAAAGCATGTAATAGTCACATACAATAGGTATGTCCATATTTCACATACCAAATGTGACAGGAAATAGAATAAGCATGTAAACGAAACAGAAGGAGCATATAAATTGCTACAACAATAAGGCAACATGTAGGCTGAAAAGAACAGTATTATCCATACCGTTGACTATGGGTACGTGTTGTCCAGTACATTCGGATATGTGTCCGGAATATATCCCATCCTGGACATAGGAAAAGGTGGCATCCTACCAATGATCAGAACAGTCGGCCAAAATCCACACATCAGCGGTCCAAGCTGAACTTGTCAGGATGTGTCACAGTTGAATGGGTATTACCCGGGTATACCAACCATGTCATGAAAGTTGAGTATGGGCATGTACCTATGTGCGTGAGATATAGCATGTGGAAAGTCAAACATGGCAGGGTAGTCCACCCAACCATACAGGTACCTGACATATGTAGGGTATGTAATGTGTTACCTTGACCGTGTCATGGGCCATCAAACAAAGCAGTGATGATTGAGTGTCAGGAATATGTGGGGGTGGGGGGTGGGTAATGATATAATCCTCCAAGGCGACACTGTGTCATATCCAAAATAGGTGAATCGGAGGTGTATGAGGGAGCACCGGGTGAAGCAGAAAGAAACACAAAAACATGTATACACATCTGAAATACAACCAGACAGGCCATACTGTAGAACACAATCCCACAAACATATGAATATTAAAATGTGCGATACAAATGTATAGACATGTCATCAGCACATACCCACAGATTGGTCCTGATGGAACTGGCCATATCAAATGCAACACACCTGGATAAATAATGGACTACCCAGCATTCCCTCCACAGCACACAACCCGCTCCCATACCTGAACGTCCACCAAATCCAGCCATACTTGGCCTACTGGTTTGGTGCAGCCACATCTACACATAGTGACCACGACACATATGTAGTAGGTAGTGTCACCCTAGGCAGTTTCAGGATTGCAGACTATGTATCCCTTGCATGTAAAACCCCCAGCACATGTTTGTAATGCCAGAAGAATGTTCGGTATTTGTCTTGTTTTGGTCTTGTTCAATTTTTGGGATATCCCTCATGGGATAAGTAACCTGTGTAAACATTAGAATGGGTATGAAGACACGAAGTCCAGTCCTGTAGATATCTGGAAATAAGTTGGAATGTGCAGTAATGGTGCACGAGACTGTCCAGCCCTAGATGGTCATGCAGAACCTACTACCCAGGATCAAACACCTGCCCATGACGCACGTGTCCCGACACGAATAAGCGAGGGAATATATTGCACACATTCGCATAGTGGCACATGGTATAAGGGTGATGAAGGCACTGACGTAAACAGGATACCCACTGATCCACTGTGTGAGGGACAATTAATGTGTGTGACCTGACCAACAATGATACAATGCCAAATGTCCTGTGATTGTAGGAAATAACTATGTACCATACTGCATGTAACAGTTGCCTAAAGCGGTCACGTCAGGATAGAATAAATGTAATTTGTAGAAGAAACAGGCAAACAACAAAAGTGCCAAAGGTATAAGGCTCACAGCTAGGAAACAAATGAATGTTCTAAATCTGCACTGTCCATGGCTATGTGTTGGCCCAAACAATCTGGTGTCCGCAGTAGGGTTACCATCTGTCCCGCATTGTGAGGGACAGTCCCTCTTTGGACAGTTGTGTCCTGACAAAATACATTACAAATGGCAAATGTCCTGGGATTGTAGGACATAATTATGTCTCATATGTTATGTAATAGTTGCAGAAAATAATTATTTCAGTATCTAAAATACCTAAATGTTACAAGAAACAGAATAAGCAACTAAACCGCTACAATACTGACCGTGGGTATGTGTTGTCTTGTAAAATCTGATGTGTGTACCGAAAATGTCCTATCTTGGCCATTTGAAAAGGTGGCAACCCTAGTCCCCAGAATACATCCCAACCTGTACATATGACAATGTCAACGCTACCAATGGTCAGAGCATTCGCACAATAACTGGCCAGCCTCTTAACCACTCACAAAGCCAGTGACCTTTGGGGGAAAGGTGTTGAATGAGAATGACTACTTACAACAATGAAGAGTAATAGATGCATTTAACTGCAGAAAATTAGTAGTATTACGAATCTGTCAACATGTTCCAAGTTAATAGTACTAATATGATAGAAGTGTCCGTGATTGTCCCTGTCACTGTAGAAACAAGTTCCCGAGTATCACAGAGGTCCGTACACATAAGTACACCAACCAACTGTCACATCTGTTGACAGGACTATTGAATACCTGTAGTGAATTTATAACAGATGTCCAGAATAATATTCATTGTATCTATAAATGAATGAAATAGTCAAATGGGAAGGGAAACACGCGCATATCCATATAGTCATATTTAAACAACGCTTTCCAGCACTGGGCAACACATATTCCCGCTAACATGTGCTAAACATGATCTGATGACCTGCATCCAACATGCATTATTCGTGCTATCGGGATTATGTTACATCCCTTGCAGGATGTGGGACCGGGAAGATGCACGACAGTCACTGCATTTACCACTTGGGCATCTGGGATTTGTACACGTGTTATGGCGTTTTGTATGTGGACTGTACTATGGCTGTTACTCCATACTGCGATCAAATGGGTAACTCAGTTAGTTTACATATGGATGAGACCTATTAATGGTATGTCCAAGTGATGTTTAATGGATGTGCTCCAGCATTGGGTATGTATGTCACAGTGAGCCACACACTATAATGTGCTACACCTTCACATAACCATAGGTGGAGCATGCTGGGGTGACAGATACCGGTCATGGGTACACCCCATGCTTCGCCACTACATCCATGATTACATTATATGGAGCCCCTCATTAACGCAGCAGGGAATCCATGCAGAGTGTGTGGGGAACAGTGATTACACACATGGATCTCGCAATTGGATCTGCTCCACTGAGCGACAGTTGGTTACACGATGTGGTGGCGACAGCAGACACTGTTTGCCTTAATTGATGAATGGCCTCTGACAATCGGGCGTGTACCTATCGATGTACTTAGGAACCTATACACACAGTGCCAGCATATGCCGATAGGTGCGTGTACTGTTCAGGTGTTGACATTCCTTGTTCCAATAGCTGTTGTGTGTACAATGGTTGAGGGCTGCCTATGTAGGATTCACACAGTAGGCCACCTATGCATTACAATTTACAGGTGGTCATGTGTGTGTGCCATCCATTTTACTGTTTGTAGGTGGAGAGGTGTGTCAGTCTGTAGGGGCCTACACTGTCAGAGTATGTGCTATACGTTCCCTCTTTGCCAAAGCATAGGCATATTCGGCACACCTCCGTCTGCCTACTGGGGCAGGCACAGGGTGTTCGTGGTCTGAATCCCTCTGTGCCTGTGATGGCCTTGGCAATTGCGGTGGGCTGTGAGGGCCTTCACCATTTTGTCCCTGCTGCAACTGTTTCCGCAGGATCATATTATGTAGCATGGCACATACTATGAGGATGTGGGCACACATACCTAGAGAGTACTGCAAGGCTCCACCAGATATGTCCAAGCAACGAAACTGTGATTTCAGCATCCCGAACACATGCTCTATGATGATTCTGGTTTGTGCGTGTGCCTCATTATGGTGTTCTTGTATGGGTGTGTGTGCATTTCTGATGGGAGTCATCATCCATGGCTCCAGTGCATAGCCAGCATCCCCTACAAGGTGGTCATGTGGGATGTCCCTCCTGACAAATACTTGATACAGCTGTGAGGCATGCCAGATGTGGGAGTCATGGTAGCTTCCAGGGCTGCCAGCACACACATCCATGATAATGCCCTGGGCATTGCACATGACCTGGCAGTTGACGGAGTGGTATCCATTGCGGTTTATGTAGCACCTACCATGCTCACCGGGTGGTGACTTGATATGTATGTGCGTGCAGTCTATCACACCCAGTACCTCTGGGTAGTGTGCCACATGGTGGAAGAGACACATATTGCTGGCCAACTCCTCCTGAGTTCGGGGGGAGTATATATGCTCATTGGCATGTGGTAACATGGCATCCAGGAACTGGTGTAGTACCCTGGATGCTGATGCCTGTGAGATCCCCATTATATCTCCAGTTGGCCTTTGAAAGGTACCTGTGGCTAGTATTTGCAAGCTTACACATACCTTCGTGTCCACTGGGATGGGTTCCCCTCTGTTGTTTCTGGATCTCAGGCATAGCCGGCACAACTCAACTATTTGCTGTAAGATGTCCCTGTCCACCTTGTAATGCTCTACTATCTCCAGATCATGTAGCCCCTGGTAGGTTACGCTTGGTCTGAACACTCTTCTCCTCCTCCGGGGCCTGCGGTGGTTGTCAGCATCATCCTCCACAACACCGTCAGTCTCTAACACATGGTGATGAATCACAGCTATGGCAGCTTTCAACATGTACATTGTAAAAGTTCTCCATATGTTTACACCAATGGTGCAGTGTTTGGGAATACACAGGTGTGTGTGGTGTGCTTTCACGCTTTATACTATTGTGCTGTGAACACCGATGATGTCATAGGGTGTGTATGTACGATCGTAGCTACAGGGTATCTTATGTGTTTTACGACAGGAGCTACTATTGTGGTGCCTTTGGTGTTGAATTACATTTGGCTGCTGTGGATTACGTCTTGCCCTTCCCTTTACATTTCTTCACATTTCACCTCCCATTTTCTGGCATGCATCCAGCAGTCTGCTTTCATTTGTACTTTCCTACACCTGGCTTATCTTGCATAATGTGTTCTATGGCCGATCTACTGCAGGTTTGCTTTGCTCTGCTATGACAGTTCTCTTTTCTTTGCAATCCGACACCTTCCCTATCCTGTTTTGCAGGTTTCTGTGAGCAGACTTGTCAGCTGCCGTCGATTGCCCACTGTGAGTTAATAGGTGTTAATTGCTCAGTTGTACTCCAATCACCCTACTGCGGCATTTCCTTATTTTCTTCCCCTGACCTTCCTGTTTGAGCTATGGTGCGCGGCATGTGCGTCCGCTTACCGGGTTTCGGGCACGTTTTCCTCCCCGTACACATGCACTTTCGGGAACCATATGTGCTCTCAGGTAAACAATGCTATACCTACCTCCCCACCCCTGTCCTGCGGCTTTGCTTAGCAAAGGGCCAGGCCGGATTTGCATTGCTCCAATGTGCTTACAGCTACGGTGGCACACCTCACTGCTGATGTCATGTATACCTCTAAGCCACTCCTCAGTGTTGTAGCACTGCGCCGTATGGTACATCCTTAGTCTGGCGGGACGTTTGCGATTCACTATTACCTGCCTCATTTACATGGCATTGACTACTAATTCCTAGCTACCGCGCGCCGAACACTGTCACAGACCCTTAGCAACCCTTGCAGCTTAGTTGTGGTGTACCATGCATACCATTGAATATTATGGTGAAATCATGATTTGCATTACATTGCGATTTTATGACATTTGCATATATTTTCTTTGTGTTCCCGTTTGCGCACACATGCCCTGCGGTTGTACTTTGCGTTACTGTGGACATGACATTAAATGTTGTTTTTTAGGTGTTGTGCATCTTTTCTAATGCCATTGGCTGTATATTAAGCCATTGGCATATATTAACTTTGTAATACATGAGTCTGGTCCGCTTTCATAGCTCTGATGTTCTGTTTGGAAAAATGTAAACCGTGTTTTTTGGTTTACATTTCTGTGGGCTTATGCTACGCCTGCACCACTTCATGAATCACTATGTACCTTCATTTGCATGGTGCGGCACTGCGCATGGGGTGATTAGCATACCTAAGCTAAGGGCTGTGCAGATGTGGTGTACGCCAGTAGTGCACGTGGAATTGGATCGTACCTGAATCACTTGGTGGCCATGTTTGGCATTATACCGCCTACGCTATGCCTGCGCCTGGCACAAGCTTCATGAATCCCGGGGATTGTTTGTCAAAGAGATAAGTCTTTTAAGCAAATGTTAGAACATGTAAAAGGGTCCAGGTATTTAAAAATGGGGATGTTTAAGTGTGGTGGATGTAAGCAATGTCCATTTATTATAGTCATAGATTGAACTGAAGTGGCAGGAATTAAGATTAGTATAAAGGGGCATTTTACATGTGAATCTCAGAATATAGTTTATATTGCTTGCTGCCAAGACTGTCCTGCCTACTATGTGGGAAAAACTAGTAGGAAACTAAAGGATAGAATGTATGAAATTTATATGGATATTAAGAAAAAATAAAAATACTAATGCATTATATATGCATAAGTTAGATTATCCATTACATTATTTCATATTTCAGTAATTCAGCAAATAAAAAAATATGTAAGGAATTTTATATTCAATGAACAGGGTGACCACGGTGGTGCAGCGGTTAGCATTATCACCTCACAGCAAGAGGTTCTCTGGTTTGATCTCGGCTGGGGTGCCTTCTGTGCGGAGTCTGCATGTTCTCCCTGTGGTCGTATGGGTTTTCACTAGGTGCTCCAGTTTCCTCCCAAAGACATGTTGTAGGTGGATTGGACACTCTAAATTGGCCCTAGGCGTGAGTGCATGTGTGTGCCTCCTGTGGAAGGTTCGGTGCTAGGCTGGCAACTCAACACCATAAAACTCCACTGCCAATCATGAGTGGACAGGTGATCCGCTGTGCTGACCCCTAACCGGGAAAAGCCAAAAGAAAAAGAAGATATTCAATGAACACTTAGATAGAAATGAACTAAAGTGCCAACTGGCATCGAACACCATGAATTGGTTGGGTTTAAATTATGCTTGTTCAATTAGTTGTTTATTGAAATTGAAGCATTTGGAGCTGTAGGTTTTTAACATATTTTTATCTCAATGTATTATATTATATTTTAAAATAGTTTGTTATACAAGTTCGTTAAATTGTTGAAATGTATATATGGTAAGGGGTCATTTTGTCACTTTAAAAAGGTCATAATTACTTAATTAGTTGTTAATTAGGTGTGTTTTAAATAATCAGGGTGCAGGCATAGATTCATTTCTGAAGAAGTTTATTATATGAAACAAAAACACAACTCTGCTTTATGGCTTTGTGATATTGGACTTTTATTTGTTTTTTATTAAAGTTCTAAAGTAGAATTTTCATCTGGTGGATTGTTGCTTGGGGCCATTTCCACATAGAGAATTGGTTTTCAGTTTGATGGCTCTGTGTTATTCTATCTGGAAGTTCTGTAACAGATGATACAGGACACAGTCTTTAAGAATCCTGGTACATTTACCCCATATTTGATTATGTCATCTTATATGCTTATCCCTATCAACTCTTTAAAAAATGAACTGATATATTCCTTCCTGTGAAACTGAAGCAACAAGACTAATGGCATCACCATCCAAAAAACAGCTTCATAAAACAATGAATGCAAGCAAAGCTTTTTCAGAGAAAAACATGTCATCAAGATCTGTGACAATAATAAGGCCTTTTATAACCACATCAGAAAAATAAAGGGGAGAAACAAGCATACAGTATACTGAAACAACAGTACCAACAGATGAAGGTAACGCAATAGCATTTAGATTTGGAGGAAATTTCAAGCCCAAATAGGGGACTCCATCCCCTCTTCTTTCATGTAACACTATTTCTCGCAAACTTCCATCTGAAATGCTCACATCTATGACCATTAAGGTCAAAAACACTAATTACAGGGGACCAAATTAGACACAATGAAACCTAATATGTCATGATAGTGTAGTGTGCCCCTTACACATATTCTAAATTATAGCAATAACCCACTCCTGGGTGTGGGTAATGCTGGATTTACCCATGGTTGGTGTGGTTTGGTCACGAGGGTGAAGCCCGAGTGGCCAAACAAAGACAACCGTGGGTAAATCCAGCATAACCCACACCCAGAAGTGGTTATTATTATATTAATGACATTATTTAAGAAAAAAAATAATTACTTTTCTTAAATAATGGCATTGTATAATGCCTCCTTGCTGCCCTTCCACAGCTGTCTGGTATTCTGCGGCAGTTCTGATGTACTGCACATGCATATGCTTATGCAATACATCAGAGCTGAGGGTGGAAGCAATGGAGAAAGCAAGATCTCCGTTGCTTTTCACAAACTGCCTCGCTATGTTAAAGGAGTTTAACATAGCGAGACAGCTTTAAAAAAAGCAACAGAGAATCTCCGTTGCTTTTTTAAAGCTGTCTCGCTATGTTAAACTCCTTTAACATAGCGAGACAGCTTTAAAAAAAGCAACGGAGGAAAGAAGATCTCTGTTACTTTTTTTAAAGCTGTCTCACTATGTTAAACTCCTTTAACATAGTGAGACAGTGTGTAAAAAGCAATGGAGATCTTGCGTTCTCCGTTGCTGTAAAAAAAGACTTATACTAATGGAAAAAGTCTGGGCGACTGGACCTTTTTCCATTAGTATAAGTCTAATTTATAACGTGCATGCTGACCAATCAGCGTGCACATTTTGGAATATTAATGAGGGGTCGTTGTATAAAGAACATTAACAAATGGATATAGACTTGATGTCTAGAAGTAGGCAATTGAGCTTCTAATTCACAAAATATGTATCCATAGACCTCACAAGCATGTTGTGCAAAGTGGTGACAGAATCACCACTGACCTTATTCTTAGAAACATGGCATCCTTCTCTAAGACTTAATCTCTCACAGTTTGTTCAAAGGTGTACCTTGTATGCTTAAACTCATAAATCTTTTGAGAGTGTGACAAGCACACTAGATGAAGGTGTCCTATGCATCTTACCTTGGATTAAATAATTTAACACTACACCCCAAGATGGAATCATAGATAAGCTCAGGGAGTCAAAATTAAATGAAACTGTTATAACTTAGGTCTCTTACTGGCTGGAGAATCATATACCACAGGTAGGAAGAGAACTCCTATCGTGACAACCCATTTATCATTGGAGTTCCTCAACACTATGCCCTTTGATCGCTTTCTGGCATCTTTTACTCTACTGTCAAAACTAACTTCATTGTTTGGCCCACCAGATATACAAATTATTGCAGACATGGGTGAATTGTCCTTAATTCTCTGACATCAGCATATTTTAAACTAAAGTTTATACTAAGCACATATGGTGTAGTACACCTAATTGTTGGAAATCTGCATATCTGGAGAGCAGATAAAAGTTCCGAAAATAATACAAACAAATGGTATTCTTGTAGATTATGTCCTTTAATTTCATACCTACAGAGGAGCTATCATTCACAAAGTATATGATGTTGCCCAACCAGTCATCCATAGAACTAAGAGTTGTGCCTGAGATTTAATTATGTCCATTTACAAAGCCCTTATCAAATCAATTATAGAATACCATACCATGTTGGATAAACTACTCACATGCTGTCTGTTGCAATTGGATAATGTACAAAGATTCTTCATGAAGAGGATCAACAGATAAAGATGAAGAATGCACCAACTCACTCTTTTGTATCTTATTGTCTTCTTAGAGACCTGTGTCTCACATACAGTGCATTAAAGATCAAAGTACTCCTTGCTATTTGAAACTATTGCTTAGAATACCTCCAGTGACCTAAGTAGAAGAGTACACTCACTGTTAGTAAAAACTAATATCAGCTGTATCATAAGATGTGGAAGCCCAGTCGGACTCTCCTGGCAAACAAATGTAATATAAAATAAATAAAATAAAATTTTTTCTTTCACTTTTTTTCCCCTTACCTTTTTTTTTGTTTTTATAGCCCACACTTCCAAACCACCGCCCCATCCCTGTAATGGTCAGCAAGCACACCATGCATGCTCACAAAACCCCCCATTATTCATGACCATCTCACTGTGAAACTCTATCCTTCCAGCCATACCTCTAAACCTTCGAGGAAGGAATCCAGCCAATATCATAAATAAAAGTGGGACCGAAGCCCAAAATAGGGACGACCTTAAAATATAGTTCTTACAAACTTAGAAAGTTGAAAGAATACAGGTTTTGCATTAGCATGAATTTCAGATGGGTATGAAGTCTTACATTCAAATGTCTGTCCATATTCTGTAACAGTAATCTTGAACACCTAAAATGGACCAAAAATATGCAGCAATCAAGACATACTGCAAAAACCTTTACAGCCAAGAGGCATGCTCGCAACCCAGTTGAGCAAAAGGAAGCTGCCAGCCCACATCACCAGCAACACAACTCTACACTACCCAGTGACACAAAACCAGCACCTTCCCAATCATTCCCCACCAACACACAAGCACATATCAAAAACTAAAGGTCCATGGCTGACAAAGTTTGCTGATGACAGCAAATTGTGAGCAGTTATAGAATCTTCAAATGATGTTAACATCCTCGAAGAGGGTCTTACACAAACAAGTGATTGGTGCCAAAGTCATGGCCTTAAACTCAATGCAAAAAAAGTATTATCAACCCTTTCAGTAAGGCCAATGTTCCTGCTAATTACCACATCAATAGCAACACCTTAAGTGCACACTCAGTGGTGAGAGACCTGGGCACACAAGTTGACAGCAACCTTACCTTTGACTACCACATCTCCACACTGGTAAGAAGGGCAGTCTATATTGCTCATCTCATAATGACATTGCCTCCAGAAAAACAGAAGTTCTAACCTCCCTGTACTCTTCCCTCATCAGGGCAATAATTGAGAACAATGCCCCTTTTGGTATGTGCCTTTCCAAGCACCTGCAGCAATTGGAGAGACCACAAAGTTTCCTCACGAGGAAAATTCAAGGTCTTCAGCATCTATGTGGATCATCTGAAATCACTGTCACTTTATTCTTTTTCATACAGACTACTCAGAGGCAATCTCTACCTTGCATACATGGCAATCTTTGACCCTGCTTATTGGTAATGCTGCATCTCCATAAGTTCCATAAGTCAAATGGTACACGGGTTACTCACTTTAAAGACCTTAAATTGGTATGTGACATTAATAAAACCTACTGGAGGGACATATTTGTCTCTCTGAGGTTACCACACCTTTGGAACAGACTTCCACTTCATGTCAAACAGAGCACCTCATTGGCTCTCTTCAAACACAATCTGGACGACTGAATTGGTAACCAGAAATCCACCCGTGTCCCTCTTGGACAGGGTCAATAGGTGATAATCATGAAAATAAAGGTAGAACTTGGCCAGGCTTGTAAGGGCCCTAGGGCCATTAGCCTAGTAACTTCCTGTGATTCTATGAGAGCTAAAACACACAAGAAAAAGCACCATCCTCTGAAAATTAAATGCCTATCACCAGTCAGCAATATGCTTTCAACCTCTTAAACTCACTGACTTGCCAAAACAAAGAATAAAACCACAAAATTCAAAAGATGATGTATGCGCTATAAAAAAAAACACCATTCCTGCCCCTTCCTGTCATGACGGTTAACATTGGACTGCTCATGCGTGATGACCAGCCGTTATTAACGAGTGCCTCACAACCTACCACCACGTAAGTGGGTACAAAGAGCCAGTCCAGAAAGGAATTACCAACCACTGCTCCACCACCACCAGTGATGACAAATGGAACTAGCCCTGAAACCATGGTACACAACCCACCATAAGAGGGGGACAGGAAAATGGTGACACAAGCCCAACACGAGCAGTGAATGCAATGGCTACCTCCCAAATGACAGTCCAAGAAGGAGAAACAACAACAAAAGCCTCGGCCAACACCAAAGCTTGTAAACCAATCCAACCATCCTCATCCAAGGCAGGCCAGTCCTACACCTACACAACAACCCAGCTGAAATTCAGCAGCAAGGGCATGACATGAAGAAACCCATCAACTGATGAAATACCCCATCCCTCTCGCATCTGCACCCAACAAACACATCCCCTCAGCAACCACATGCCCACTGAAGACATTGACAACCACCAAGAAGAACAGACGACACCCCCTAAAAACAAAAACAAAAAAAAAACAATTTATAAAGAAGTCTGACCCATCTCTACCCTGCATACCATTATTAACTCAAGTCCAACCTGTTCACAGAAGTATCAACAGGTCATCACGGATATAATACTGGCAATAGCAAGATCACAACAAAAAACTCAACTACACACACATAAAACACACTAAGCCCCACCGTACATCTAACTCACTTCTTCTGAACCTTCTCTTAATGAATTAACCCTTCATTTCCCAACCTAAACTAAATCCTCCATTTCATACTACACAGAATTCTTACCTACCTCCTATCCCAAACCTAACCCCCCAACCCAACTCCCTTGACCAACCTTTAAACCTTGACGTTATACCTTGACAAATTTAGCTTGTTCCCAAACTTCATTTGTTGCTTTGTCAGATGTTGAAGCAGACTGGCAAGCTGAGTTCCTATTCATGGAACAGCTGTGAGTTACAAGACTGATACAAGGGCATACCTCTCAAATGCCCAGATTTTTGACTTGCATTTTTAATCTGTTCCTTATAAAATGTGTGGTTTCCAGGCAAATCTTTGAGGATTTATAATAATAAAATAAACAATTAATAATGACAGATATTTGAATTTCAGACTTGATGTCATTCAGAAAATGCAAACTCACACAAAACCTGTTAGTCTAACAACTTTCAAAGTTTATAAGATTAATATTTAAAATCAGTCCCTATTTTTGGGTCTTTGACCTCGATTCTTTTTTGTTTGTTCAGATATCTTGTAGATCAGAGTATATGTGCTGCATCTTTAAGAAGCATATCAAGTACTGAACATGCACATGTAAATGCGGGGCACATGCTATTTCCAGTGCCATTTTGAGAGTGCAGCCAGAGAGTGAGCATGTATGTTTGCAGTAGTTAGTTTGTAAATAAGTTACTTAAGTTAAAGTCAGTAAACTTCTGTCATGATGTGTTTGTATATAATAAAGTTGCTTGAACAGAACTCACAAAGACTCTTCTATTGTGTCCAATTTAGGAGACCAACATGGTGTCAGAACCGGGATTCCAGAGAATAATATTCAGATCCATGAGGTACAGAGATAACAGTGAAGGTAAACTAACAGAAATGAGCACGAAAAAGAGCCAGAAAAAAATAAAAGGTAATAAAATTCGCATGAACTGCTTATTTTATAAATAAGATAAAATGGAGAATTACAAGGCCACAAACTGCATTATTAAACAAGCAGGAGGCACAAAAGGTTTATTAACTGAGCAAAATGTTTAAGATTAAGCTATTTGATAAAGCGATTATCAGAAAAGCAAAATGAGTGTGTTTGAGGCAAAAAGGGCATGTTTAGAAAAAAACGAGCACAAGAAAAGTACAATGGGCATATAAAAAGATTAAATGAGCAAGACAAATATAATAAGGGCAAAAAAGACACATTAAGCATAAATAAAGCAAGGCGACTGCATGTTTTTCAGCAAAGTGCTGTATTTTGGCACAACTATGACTTTGCATTGTATCAAGGGCATAACTAGAGTAATTTGAAGTATCTCAAAGTATGCAAAAGTGCTTACAGTGTGTATTTATTACTATGCATGTATTCTAAAGAGTTATTTGTGTGCAAAGTGCAACTATTTTGTGAAGTACAGTCAAAGTATTCCCATTTTGAAAGGTTTCTTGTGCTGGGTGTGTCTATTCACAAAGTGCCACTATTACAGAGTGTTTCTTGCACTGTAAAGAATTGGCTAGCAAGGTACCACCATTTTGGGGAAATTTCAGTGTGCTGTGTACTGTTTATTTGCAAAGTGCAATTACTTCGAAATGTTAGTGGCTCTACGATTCCTCTACCCAGTTTGCTTGCATCCTGCAGTTATTTGAAATGTTTCTAAAACTAATATGAGTTGATTCTTGCAGTACAGTAATTTAAAAAGTATTACAGTGCCCAAGAACCTTATTTCACAAAGTTCAGTTATGCAGAGGCTTGTTGTGCTATTTGTGTATGTGTTTGTGCTTATTTGCAAAACCCTTCACAGGTATGTGTTAATATGGCAGATGGATTTCAAAAGCCCTTACCACTTTTATTTGATCTGAATATTGCAGAGAATTGGAGAATATTTGAGCAAGAGTGCAATATTTTTATGCATGCAGCTTATTCAGATAAAGATGCATGCATCAGGGCTTTCATTTTACTAAACCTAGCTGGGTCAGATGCCTTTGAAAGGGAGCGTTTATTTGTGTATGTACCAGCAGTATATGAGGAGAAGGTGAAAATCGTCATATTGTTGTACAGGCTGAATTAAGGGAAGAACCCAAGTCTTTGAAGCACAAATTCAGAGAAATGTGAAACCCCCAGATAAATATTACATTAGAGAGGCATTTGTTTTACACGAGAGATCAGAAACCAGGGGAAACTTTTTCAGCTTATAGTTTCATAGTTTCATAGTATAGTACTAAGCTATCTGCCCTGGGGCATTTGTAAGCCAAGCCATAGTGAAGTGGCTTTTGCCACCCCATGAAGTACAAAAATGTACAGAATAAATTTAGAATACTGTGCCTCTGTCTAGTAGTGACACAATGAAGGTCCCCTTATATAATAGAATTAGTTTACTGTGCCCCTGTCTAGCAGTGACACAGATGTGACCCCCGGGGTAAACTTACGATCTCCCATCCACTCATCAAAATTTCTCTTGAAAAGAGTCAGTGAGGGGATCTGCCTAATACGGACTGGGATCTTGTTCCAAAGCATGGGCAGCCTCTGGGTTATGAATCTATCCCTCCAGCATGTCCTATTCATACTTGTGCCGAGGTTTAGGTCTTTAGCTCTCGTGGTCCTGGTGGATTTGGGTTTTTTGAGGTGGAACATGTCCATCAGATCCTGATTGGACATGGCCTTGTACGTTAGGCAGAGATCACCTCTGAGCAGGCGGTATGCTACTGAATAGAGCTGAAGTTTCTTTAGTCTGGCAGAATAAGACATGTTGGAGACCCTTGATCCTTTTGGTGAGGTACTTTTGTGGTCTCTCCAGCTGTTGCAAATGCTGGGTGAGGTACATACCAAATGGGGCATTGTACTCAATCATGTGTCTGATGAGGGAGGAATATAGGGGTACAATGACATCCTTGGATCTGGATGCGAATCCCTTCATGATGAGGTGTGCAAGGTAGAATGTTTTTCTAACCACTTTGGCAACGTGGGTGTCAAATGAAAGGTCGCTGTCAACTTGGGTCCCTAGGTCTCTGATTACTTTTTCCGTACTCACTGGGTTGCTGTCTATGTGATAATTTGTGGGTACTTTGTTTTTCCCAAAGGAGATGACTATACATTTTTTGGCATTTAGTTTAAGGCCGTGACTTCGGCACCAGTTGTCCGTTTCCGTGAGGCCTTTTTGTAGGATGTGTGTGTCTGCTGGTGTGTCGACTATGGCGCCTAGTTTGCAGTCATCTGTGAACTTTGTCAGCCACAGCCCTCCCATGTTTGCTTTAACATCCGAGAAATAAATGCCGAACAAGAGGGGTCCCAGGACAGATCCCTGTGGGCCACCACTTGTGACTGGCTTTGAGTCTGACATTGTTCCAGCAATTTTAACTTTATGGGTTCTGTCCTTTAGCCAGTTTGCAACCCATCTAGTGACATAAGGGTTTACTTTTAAGCTGTTGAGCTTATCTATGATGCCTGAGTGGGGTATTGTGTCGAAGGCCTTAGCCAAGTCCAGGTATGCTGTATGGACTGCTTTGCCCTCATCAATGGCTCTAGTGACTGTTTTGAAAAAGTCAACCAGGTTTAAAAGGCAGGATCTGCCCTTTACAAAGCCGAACTGGGTGGGGTCAAGTGTCTTTAGGTCCCCTATGTCTCTGTTTATGAGTTCCATAATGATTCTTTCCATAGCTTTGCAGACCAGGCTGGTTAAGCTCATGGGTCGGTAGTTTCCAGGGTCTGTAGAGGCACCCCCCTTGTGGAGTGGGACCACTGTTGCTGTACGCCAGTGTTCAGGTACATATCCCGAAGTAAGGCTAAGGTTAAATAGCATTTTTATGTGTGGGTTTAGCTCCTCTTGGAGTCCACATAACACGCAACCCGGGATACTGTCAGGTTCCATTGATGCTGTGTTTTTTGCTTTGTTTAGGGTGGTTCTAACTTGGACATCTGAGATGACGGGGAGATTACATTCAGCTGGGATAAGTATTTCTTCTTTTGGGGGTGAAGGAGGGGAGAAATTTGCACTGAATCTGTCAGCCAGAATGTTGGCAATATCTGTGGGTTTAGTGTATTTTATGTTGTTGTGAACCAACTCTGAGCATATCTGAGGGTGTCCACCCAGGTTTCTTACATAGCTGAAAAGGCTCTGTGGTTATCTTTAGTGTCCTTAGCGATTTTTCTCTCAAAGTTGGCCTTGGATGTTTTCATGAGAGAACGTAGTTTTCTGCTAATGTTGATCAGCGATGTCTTCCCTTCATGGGATTTTGCTCTGATGTGCAGTAGCTTCCTTCTTTTGTTATACAATTTGTTTATGGCTGAGGTCCACCAGACAGGACACTTACCTTTGGTGGAGAGGGACTTGGATTTGTTTGGGATTGCATGATCCATGCATTTTTGGAGATGTCCATAGAAAGCATTTGTGAAGGATTCAGCATTGTGGGATGTGGTATCCACTGGCACAGTGAGCTTAAAGGATACCATCTCAGTCTTAAGAAGAGTGAAGTCTGCTTTTGAGAAGTTTTTCACTGTGGTCTTTTGTGCTTGGGGTGGAGGTGGGATATGTATATCCAGGGTGATTAGTTTGTGGTCAGATCTCACTAGTGAGGGGTATACTTCAGGTGTGGAGCATTTTGTGCCCATGTTTGTGATGATCAGGTCTAGTATATTATCTCCCCTAGTGGGAGAGGTGACTAGTTGTTCCAGTGCATTTGAATTTATGAATTCCAGGAACCTTTGGGCTAGGGTATTAGGGCTAGAATAATGTACCCAATATTTGTTTGGGTAGTTGAAGTCTCCCAGTATGATGGTATTTTGTGATACATTCATATCCTCCAATGTTTTCAGGAAGGCTGAGTGGGGTTCTTGAGATTGGGAGGGTGGTCTGTAACATGCTACCAGTTGTATAGCAGTTTTGCCTATGGTTAGTTGCACCTGTATGGTCTCTGATGCTTCATGTGTTGCTACTAACCTGGAGGTGTGGGTGTCCTTGATGAATATGGACACTCCCCCTCCCTTTGTGGTTCGGGCCAGGTTTTGGGGCCGAAAAGCATGATACGAGGTATAGCCTGGTAGCACTGAGGTGCTCTCTGGAGCCTTGAACCAGGTTTCAGTTACTGCACAGACGTCGATGTTCTCCATGCTGAGGAGTGCATCAAGTGCATGCATCTTGAGATTTAGACTTCTGGCATTGAGCAGCATTACCCTTAGTTTTTTTCCATTTTTGCTTTCTAAGGAGGTGGGTTTGTCTTTTGAGCCTTGCCTAAAAAGGCACTATGGGGGTGGCAAGAGCCTTAGCCAATATCCGGAAGCCCAGTGGAGACAGGTGTAAGCCATCCCTTGCAAAGCAGCGTGGCTTGTCCAACATGTCATCCCAGGCAGACAGACATTGGATCCCCTTAGAATGACACCAGTACTTGAGCCAATTGTTAAAGCTGATCATCTTGTCTTTGTATTGTGGTATCATTCTTGGTGAGGGTAGGATGCTGCTCAGGGTCAGGGTCATACCAGCTTGGGCTACATAATCGGAGAGCTCCTCTATGTCTCTTTTCCTGTAGTCCAGGGAGGTACGTCTCAGGTCATTCACACCAGCATGGACAATGACGGAGTCATATTTGTACTTGCTTTGGAGTGACTTGAGTGCGTGTGTTATGTGGCGGATCCTAGCTCCCGATAGACAGCTCACAGTCACCTTCTCCTTGTTCAGCCTGGTCAGCAGGACATCAGTGTGTCTGACTATAGAGTCACCTATTACTAGTGTATCAGGCAAGGTGTTTAGCTTTAAGGGCTGTGATTGGTTGACACATTGATTTATTGAAGTATGTGTTGCATGTATTTTGTTTTGAGGTGGTGGATTTTTGGATGTCTGCTTTGGGAGTCTCTGTTGTTTTGGTAAGTTTTTTATTAGAGCCTCCGAATATGTCTTTGTGTTTTTATGTGTTTGGTTTGCAGTTGTGGTAGGTATATGTGGGACTGGGATTGTTGTGTGTGTGGTTGCCATCTCCTCCTGTCTGGTCATGCCAGCCCTGAGTTGAGAGAGTTCAGCCTCCAGTTTGGCTATATAGTTACATCTCTCACATGTATTTGTGTTTGTTGGGAGGAGGAGATGGTTGTCTGTGTACATGAGACAATTGTAGCATTGTCTCAAGATACCCAGATTGACCAGCTGAACTGGAGACGACGCCAGTAATCTACCACTCGACATGCTAGAACAGTATAAGGGAGTGCTGTACCTTTAAGGGAAGTGGATATTCACAGGGATGGTAAGTAGATGTAGTGCTTTACTTGGTATGAAAGTGCTTACTTGGCAGAGAAGTATTGTATAACTGACCTGAGAAAAAAAGCTAAAATGTGTTGGTTTGGTGACTTAAAAGATGAGTTATTAAAGGGCAGGCTCATGTGTGGTATTAATAGTGCTGCTGTGAGAAAGATTTTGCTTTGTGACAGTGATGTAATGTTGAGTAAAACCACTGAGATATGTCAAATCCATGAAGTTACAGAAAAACACACAAGCAAGCTTGCAAGTGACAAGAGCATGTTTTCAGCAGGCTTCAGGGAAAATGTTGATAGCATGCAACATGTGGCAAACAGAATTAGGCCTAAGAACATGGCAGCCACAGCCCCTGCTAGCTCACCAGGGAAACCACATAGTTTTCTAGCAAGTTCTAAGACTAGCTCAGTTAAAGGGGCATGCTCTGTACAGTGCAAGGGGGAATTGGCAAAGTGCTAAGTGCAGTACAAATGTGAATTAGCAAAACCCAAGTCCAGCTTTATTGTTAACTGTCACAATTGTGGTGTGAATCATGAGTCTAAAAGAGAGGAATGCTTAGCATGTCACAAGTGTAAAAAATGGAACTATTTCCAAAAGTTTCCAAATCAAGTAAACCCCAAACAGTTGTAAAGAAGGGTCACACAAAAAAGCAAGTTGATCAAGTAGAGCCTCAGCAGTCAATTTTTTATGTAGATGGTGTATCAGTAATTGATGGAAGAGTTTATGCAGTGAATTTATTGGAAAAGAATGAAGTTTTTTCTATAGTCTGGATCAATGGTAAATTCACAGAGCTTGAGCTTAAAGCAGATACTGGTTCACGGTGTAATGTTATATCAGCGGACATATTTGCTAAAGTGAAAATTAATGAGAAACTCAATGTGGCCAGTAGTGCGAAACTTGTTGCTTATGGAGGTGAAGAAATTCAAACCAAAGGCTCAGTGATGCTTTCATGTTATTTGGCTGAGAACTGTTACAGCTTGTTGTTCTATGTAATCCGAAGACCAGTACAGTCATTATTGGATCTCAAAGACAGTTTGAGAATGAATCTGCTTTCTTTTACTAAAGAAATTCATTACATAAGTGCATATTCTAGTTCCAGTTTTTCTGAAGCCATTTTTCTCAGAGTATGCTGATGTTTTCAATGGCAAGTTTGGCAAACTTTCAGTTGTGTACTCCATGAAGTTAGACACAAAGGTCACTCCAGTAGCTAAACCAGCAAGAAAAGTTCTGACAGCTATGCAAGATAAAGTCAAAGCTCAGTTGGATAAAATGGTGCAGCAAGGTGTAATTTGTCCAGTTACAGAACCAACTGAATGGGTGTTGTCTATGGTAGCAGCTCACAAAAAAAGCTCAGATAAAATCAGAATATGTATTGACCCAAGAGATCTGAACAAAGCATTAAAGAGAAAGCTTCATCCAATGAGCACAGAAAAGAGGTTGCAGCCCTAATACCGAATGCCACTATTTTTTCTGTCTTGGATGCAAAAAGTTCATTTTGGCAAGTGATGCTTGATCACAAATCCTCATTACTAACCACTTTTGGTACCCCGTGTGAAGATATGTGAAGGCTGCCAACCTAGCTAGATAGACTTTTGTAGATAATTCTGTCATTTGTCAATATTACTATAAGCCACAGGCTTGTTCTCTTAAATGGAAGAAAATTGTGTTAAATGTTGAACATCAAAAATGTAACAACAGTGCACTCTGCTGGAAGAAAGCTGATAAGTCAAGCCTTGTACGACTGTTTGATCTCAAACTCGGAGCCGTGGTGTCTGAACCAGCAGATTATTTCTATTCTTTTGAGATCAGAGTTAATTGCTAGATTTTACATATATAATGGGCCGGATTCACGAAACCTCCGTGTAAGACTTAATATGTCTTACTCGGAGGCTACAGTTGAACGGTATGATGTCAGCATGCCATGCATATGCATGAGGGCATGCTGAATCATACCCTAGGCGAATACGGTCCATGTAGGAAAGTAGGGGGCATGTCCGAATGCCGAGTACTGTAAAGGGACATGCCCCCAGAAGAGTCAGAGGCCTGAAAGTAAACACCCACGAGCGAGTCCTTAGAAATGTCAAGGAATACAACACCACACATCCCCACAGACTAAACCCTACTGAAAAATGTGTAAAATGTAAAAATAGCAGTTTCATTTTTTTTTTTTTTTTTATAATTTCAAAAATGTTTGCCCGCATTTGCGCTCATTTGCGCGGGTATGCCCTTCGCTCAGCCACAGTTAGCAGACATTGAAAAGCCTATAAGATCTACATATGCAAATTAAGCCAAGTAGCAATAGCGTAGCAGTAGAGACGTTGGCTAAAGAGGAGGTAGTCACGGTTCGAGGCCCCACAACATCATTCACCATTTTTATTTAAATAAGTATGAAACTATCCCCTGACACACACACATATATATATATATATATATATATATATATATATATATATATATATATATATAAAACTATAATTTAAGTAAAATGTAATGAAATGGGCCATGTATTTGTGAAGAAATCCGACAGAATAATTTATAAAAAAAGGATTATAATTGCCCATAGCTGAGCAGTGCTTTAACAAGCTGCATATGAGTGCCCATAGGTGAGCAGCGCTTTAACAAGCTGCATATGAGTGCCCGTAGCTCAGCAGCGCTTCATCCAGCATAATATGAGTGCTCATAGCTAAATAGCGTGCCAACCAGCTTACTAGCGGGCAACATTGGGCAAGCTGAATCAAAGCTGCCTTTACACAGACACACCTCCTAGCCTGTAGTAAGAGAAAGAAAGCAATGCCAAGGGTCGAACCTGGGATGCTGTGCACCATAGTCAAAGTACTGAACCACTAAGCCATGACAGCTGTACTGAGAAATACAGTATTAGCATATATATAGGAATGAATGAAAATAGAACCATGACAAAGCAGGTTTGCTTTAAGCTGATAAATATCCAAAATGGCCAATCAGAGGTAAGTGCGGGGAAAACCGGCATATATAAGCCCCATAGGCAGGAATACACACCATAACTGATTGTGGTACCCATTTGCAGTCAGGATGGCAGGTGCAGGAGAGGGAAATCGCTTTAGAGCACAAAGGTGGGGTGTTGAGGAGTCAAAATATATGGTTTGGCTCCTAGTCCATGATCATGAAGCACAACTCATGCAGGGCCAGGTTCAGTGGGGAGCGTACAAGGCAGAGGCGTGGAACTGGTTGGCACATGATCTCATCAGTGCCACAGGCATTCCAAGGACTGGTGAACAGGTCCGTCACCACCATGCGGACCTGAAGCGATGTAAGGAGGACCAACTGAACGGTTGGATCCAGGAGGCCCGCCAAATGCCCAATGCCCCACTACTGAGTATGTAAGAAATGCTATCCTAGCCTATAGTATGGAGAGGTATGTTCCAATATTCCTTCATTTATATTACAGCTGCAGGTGTCCGTTCCACGAATTGGTGAGCCTATGCTGATAGGCTGCTGAGGTTGCGCCACCAGGCAGGTTAGTAATTATTTAGCTGGTATTGTTATAGAATGTGAGACAGATTGTAAAAGAGTTCATTGCTGTAACTCAGTAATAAAGGTGAAATAAGCCTAGAATAAAGATTCTGCTAGTATTGTATGATTAAATAAGTGATGCAACATGGAAAAGAGTGTATTGCAATCCAGTAATAAAGATTAAACAAGTCTCAAATAGAGTTTCCACCTGTATTGTAATATCAGATAACTGCTTCAGCCTAAAAATGAGTGGTAATCAATCAACAAAGGATAGACAAGTGTCGAATACATCCTTGTAAATTCTGCCATATGAAATAACTGAGTCAGCTGGAAAGGATTGTTGTAACCCAGGAATAAATGTTAATAAAGCCTAGAATTAAGTACCATTCTGAAATGTAAATATAAAATAAGTGAGAGAGTGTGAGAAAGACAGTTTGAAGCTACCAAGAAAGCTGTAGTAAGTCTGGAATAAAGGTATACTGCAGTCACTACATAATATGAAATGAATGAGACAGCCACAACCAAAGAGTGTAATGTCTTAAAATAAAGTACAGAACCTGGACTGTGTCCATCCCACAATTTGGATATGTTGCTGTACCCTTGCATTATGGAGATAGTATGGTTGTATGAAATGCTGATCATCCATAGTTGTCTAGACCCATATAAATCAAATGTAGCAGGATGCTGTACCTGAACACAGCCAGATATGAACATATATGAATAAAAATGGAATGTATATTAATGTAGCAGTAACATCCCCATCACCAACATTCCTAAGGTTACATACAGGAAACTGTACTAATACATATAGGGGATATATATCTGCATCTACTAGGAATGTACAGTATATGTATAGGTAGTGTAAGTTGTTAATGTAATATTTCTCCACCCTACCCTATTTTCACAAATTATGCCATTCCACACCAAACTGGGTATGTGTATTCACAATTAATTCCCATGGACATTTGTCCTGTTGGTTCATACATATCTGCATGTACGTTGATGCATGTGCCCTGTTCACATATCCAAACCTGATGGCCTGTTGCCACCAATCAACCCTGCATGCTGTTGGAATGTGCACTGTTGTTCTAAATATGCATGTGTTATGCTTGCTGCTCAATGTTTGGAATTCATGGTTGTTTGGTTAATGGGAATACTGATGCATGCTGTTACAACTAATTTTGAATGGTGTTGTTTGTTACTAACCCAAAATTCCATAAAATACTGCTAAACATAGGACAACAGGGAAGGCGGGTTCCAGCGGACCCACCTCTCCCACCTCAGCTGGCGAGTGCACCTGGAAGCAGTACCCAGGCTGGGACCTCCTCTTCTGGTGGCCCTGTGCCACCTTCGGGTGGAAGCGCTGCAGGGGATGGGAATCGTCCCCCCTCTGCAAGCGTGGCCGGAGGAGAGCCTCCACTCACCCTCCATAGGGTTCGGTCTGTGGTGCGTAGTGAGATCAGGCGTTCTGTGACTGATCCCCTATGCCAGCTTGAGGCGAGAGTGGCACAACTCATGGGTGTGACTGCCCATCCTATCCAGCCCCCAGCACAGCCCTGGCCTGGGCTGTGAAGGTGCAGTGGTAACTGCCCATGGGTGGGGATCTCAGTTCCACTGTTGCCATCTGTGGGCTCATGGGCTCACGATAGCCAAACATCCATCCCCGTCAATTGTGTTTACCCCCCAAATGTGTCATACTCCACCCCTGTATGCATCTTGTTTGTCTTGTCTGTTAACCTCCTCAACCTACCTCCCCAAATATACCTACTTCCTGTACCTCACATTCCACTCTCACCTGAAAAACAAATAAAAAAAGGGCACTCTGTTCCCACAAAAAAAATATGCCCCATACATAGCTGCCCAATTCGCACACATGTCCACTGGACATGTAAACTGATAATTCTAATTGGCAGTACAACATATTTTGTTGTCCTCACCCCTCTCTCAGGGTTGGAAGGTTTCAAATTTCACACCAAATTTCAAACATATGCACAGCTGTTGCTGATAAAAAAATGGGCAGCTATGGACCTTCCCTACATCCTTCCTGCACATCCCGAGCTTGTTTTCCTACTGTCCTACCTTCTTTGTGCCCCCTTTTTCACCACTTTCCTATTTCCCCATTTTCTTTTCTTTAAAAGAAAATAGCGCGGGTGTTAGTGGGAGTAATCACTTTTAAGCAGTAGTCAACAGGTGTGCGCTTGTGTGTGCTTAGCTAAGCGTAGATAAGTGTAGCTAAGCATCGCGCAAACTCACGCAAACCCGCTTACAACTGCTTAAAAGTGCCTTAGTCACTCTGTATGACAAGGCCTGTAGTCTGCTCATCAGCAAAATAAAATACCCCTGTCAGTCTCGAATCCCGGACCTTGGAAACACTAGTCTGCATGAATTACCACTGAGCCACAGCAGATATTACAAGAACTTGGTGCTGAAAGAAATATATCATGAAATACAAAGAGTGAATGTAAAGGGAAAATAGGAAGGCCATTACACAAAGCTTGTTCTGTGTATCTTTACTGGCAATTCCTGTGGAATTGCATTACATTAGTGTGAGAAGAGAAACAGCCATGCTAGTAGGTAATAATGTTACAGTAGCACCTTACAAGCCCCACAAAGTATCAGAGCAGGATAAACACCGCCATATTTGAATAGGTAAGAGGCCAGACCTCCCAACTGTGACTAATTTACAAGGATGTCCCTGATTTGCAAACAACTGTTACCTGTGCCCGACTGACTCCCTGTGAAATGTACTAACAGCAGGCAGAAAGGTGGGGAATCCCACTTAATGGTAACTGTCAATAAGTTAAAGTAGACACTACTTGCATGTCAGAAATGGTGTAGTAATACATATGCTCAAAATACCTCACAGTCACAACTGCAGAATATCTGAAATATATCACGGGTGTATCCCACTGATATGTACCTTTCTCTGAGGCTGGTCAAACATATACCTGAGACTATCTGAGGCCTGCAAGCGTCAGAAACACACAGGCATATCAGCCTGTCTGCTGTTACATACTCTGCGAATAGCTGTAGAATTATTTCCACAAGCATGCCCTTATGTAGGAGTACAAACACAAGAAATATCAAAGGATGTAGCCATCTAACATACTAATGACAGTATAGCAGTTCACAAGCACTGCATGTGCCTGATATTCATAATTGTTAGTACAATATACTTAATTGTCCTCACCCCTCTCTCAGGGGTGGAAGGTTTCAAATGTCACAGCAAATGTCGAACATATGTACAGTTATTGCAGCTAAAGAAATGTGCAGCTATGGACCTTCCCTACACCCAGTCTGCACATTCCTAGCTGGTGTCCCCACTGACTTCCTGCTTCCTGCTTCCAACTGTTTAAAAGTGCCTTATTCACTCTGTATGACAAGGCCCTAGTACTGCTCAGCAGCAAAATAAAATACCCCTGTAAGTGTCAAATCCCAGACCTTGGGCTCACCAGACTGCATGAAGTGCCACCAAGCCACAGCAAACATATACAAACTTAGTGCTGAAAAAAATATATCATGCATTACAAGGAGTGAATGTAAATGGAAAATAGGAAAGCCATAGCAACGCATTCCAGTAAAGACAAATATCAGGCATTCAAGGAGTGAATGCAAAGGGAAAATACAAAAGCCATAGCAACACATTGCAAGAACTACTGTTGTATGCCAGTTAATCGTCAAATCTCACAGGTAAGTACATACACCCTTGTAAACAGTGTTAGCATTAGCAGGTGTGAGTTAACATACACACTGAGAAGAGTGAACTGGAAGAAGCAACAGTCAGGTTTCAGTACAACATGCATTTCAGTGGCTACAACACAACATTAGATATGAGAGATATACCAACCTTCTGACTCACACAACAGTGTCCACAGCAAACCAGCATGGTCCCCACCTTGCAAAACTGAAAGGCTTATGCCTACCTAACCTATCATTTTATAGCAGTGTCCTGAAATCAGTGAGAACTGCAATTACCACACAGCAGGTTGCATGCAATTACTAATTGCTGACCACCAATTGGTGCAGAGACCATCACATGCACATGTGCAGATACCTACAAAAGCAGACACACATGCAATAATATCATTGCAACAGCTGGAGGGAGAGAGAGAGAGAGAGAGAGAGAGAGAGAGAGATAGATGGATAGATAGATAGATAGATAGATAGATAGATAGATAGATAGATAGATAGAGACAGAGACCAAAAAAAATAAAATAAAAAGCAAGCCAGCCAGCAAGCCAGACAGCCAGCAAGCAAGCCAGCAAGCAAGGCAGCAAGCAAGGCAGCAAGCAAGCCAGCAAGCAAGCCAGCAAGCCAGCAAGCCAGCAAGCCAGCAGAAAAAAGCTGTCAGAGGCAAAGGTAATGTAAACTACATAATCTAATAATCTACATACTGTGAACCCTCCATATGTGTTAGCAGTCTGTATCTATATGTATATGCAGATGTGCATAGGGCAAGGGACATACTGCAACTGTTAGTGAAGGCTGGACATACATATGTAGTTGAAGGTTGCTATGTGCACATATCAATGTAGGTTGTAGTGTGTGGCATTGAAAACAGCATGCAGTGCAGGTATATGTCATGTGGTGGTGAACTTCTGTGGGACTGAGCCAGTGAGGCCTGTTACAGCTATACGGCCTGAGGACAGCATAATGCATTATGCACAACACTGTGCAATATCATTACAGAATGGTATGTCTCACAACTGCTTCAGAAGTGATATTCCCTCCATGTAAGGTGGGCAGTCTATGTGCCTACATGTGCATGTATATGTACAGCAATGAATGTTTAGAAGTGTGAGTGTGTGTGTGTGTGTGTGTGTGTGTGTGTGTGTGTGTGTGTGTATATATATATATATATATATATATCTGCATATCCATATATATATATATATATATATATATATATATATGTACATAGATAGAGAGGTATGTACAGATAGATAGAGATATATAGCTAGATAGATAGATAGAATATGTATATACATATAGATATAATATATGTGTATATATATATATATATATATATATATATATACATACATATATACAGATAGATATGAATGTCTATAGATATGTGTATATATATATATATATATATATATATATATATATATATATATATATATGGTTATATATAGTGGTGTGTGTATATATATATATATATATATATATATATATATATATATATATATATATACATATATGTAGATATGTATATATATTTACACATATATATATATATATATTTATATGTAAATGTATATGTGTGTGTGTATATATATATATATATATATATATATATATATATATATATATATAAAGAGAGCATGAGAGAGGGGAACATGGGGGCAGATGTACTGCAACAGGTGCCTGGTGACCAAGGCATGGACTGAACACCAGTGTTGATACTGCAGTACCATACCCCATTCCAAAACATGTTATCCACTAACTACCACATAGGTGGTTGCCCGCCTACCACTGGAGGTGTCAGAAGGAAACATGGGACACAGGTGTACAATAGCCTCCCCTTTGATATCTACAGTGGCACACTAGTCGTGTAATCCCTGTACATGGTACGTGTCATCAGAAAAGGTGTGTCAGCTAGGGAAATGTAAGTCAGTGTACCCCTCTACACCTCACAATGTCCTATGCAGTATGTACCTCCCATGAGAACTACAGCAAGTGGAAAGGCCACAGACATACCTAACAAAGACTGATAATGCCCTCAAACACATTCCCTATGCAGACTGACTCTCAAAACCACAGCTAGAGTGCCTTGCATACTTCCTACACAGAGGTTACCCCTGCTGGACATACACAGTTATGTCACACCCATACCAGTTGGCCAACCACCATGGCAACACCTCACAATCCATCCAGCCTACATGACCTAGGGCCCTAATCCTTGTCACCACACTGAACAGCACATGCTCTAGGTACAGGTTTCTATACACAAATATGCCATACCCTGGAGTAAACCACCCAGCATTAACAAACAAGGCTACTTATTAGTAGATGTCATACATACCCCTGATGAATGTTATGGAGATAGGTAACCGTTTCACAGGAGCAAGTAAAATCACATTACATGTGTCCCAAAGGGCAGGGTAGCATATGGCTAGGCTGCCCTAGGCCCAGGGCCAATATCATAGTACCTACCTATGACACAATGCACACACACATGTACTCAGTGCAATACCAGCTATGTGACATTGAATGAGTGTGACACTGATTGTGTGCAAGGTCTGTAAAGGTGTGATAGCTTAGTGTGAGTTTGTGTCTGTCATGGTAGTTGGTGTTCTTGGTGTGAGGCCAGAGAAAGATGTGTCAGTTATCGGGATGCAAACATAGTAGATTGGCATATGTTGTGCCGTACTTCCCTGTGTACGACTGTGGTGTCACATCTTAGGCAGAAGCAATACATGTATGCTCAGTAAGTGGTGCTGCTGTTGAATCCAGCTCACATATGAACTGTTGTACTACCTGATGTTGTAGGCCTAAACACTACAGTCTGGTGTATGTTCACATTCCCTGGTAACACTGTCTGGTGTGTTTCCTGTAGTCTGCACAGATTACATACCTCATGCATAGGTATCTGTAAGTAGGGGCACACATTACTATAAGGTACACAGTTAATGCTCATCTGTGTTGTCATACATTTGTGTGTTGTATGTATGTGTAATGTGTGTGTAATGATGCCTGTACCATGGCCGCAATCACATGTGTGTTACAGGGTATGTGTGTGTACCTGACAGCATGTATACTCTATGACAGCAGTATGCTGGCTATAGTAACAGCTGTGCACATATGTCAGGTAGGGGTATGGCATCAAAGACTAGGGTGGATTACCATTGAAACTGTAAATGTGCATTGCATTCATTGCACGGGATGACAATATTCTTCATCCATTAGCTTGATACATACCCCCAGTGTGAGGTTGTGCATTGTATCCCACACAGTGTGCCGAGTGCTTGTGTATACTAGTTTGTTGTATGGAGTGTGGCAGGCACTGTCAGTTGTGGGCTGAGCACTGATATGTGGTATCGAACATGTGTATCCCCTGATAGACAGACAGATGCTATATATGGCAGTTAAGTGATATCAGTACATTAGAATATGGTGTGCCACATGACTTGCTCACATATTTTTCTTTTCCTTCCAGGGTGATGGTGCATCAGCAAAACCCACCTTATACAGCAGCAGAGGATCAGGAGATCCACCAGAGCCTGGTGTAAAATTACTGTTTGCTGTTTTCCAGGACCAGCCAGAACCAGCATGAGAGGGCTGCACTGTGGCAAGATCTTGTCCTTCGGGTAAATGACATAGGCATGCATAACCGGACATACAAGCAGGTACGCCATCACTGCAGTGATTTAATTAGACATGTCCGGCAGCGTGCATCTGATATCCATAGACCACAGCTTGCCACAGGCGGTGGGGTACCTATCCACCCCCCACCAGTGTGGAGGAGCACCTCCTAAGTGTTGTGGCTCCAGGCCAACAACAGCAACATCTACAAACATGTGTCATCATGGAGGCCGGAGCCACCCAGCATGTTGAAATGGAGCATGCAGGTAACATGCCATATCTGTAGTTGACTGTTCTCTGTACTGGTAGTGAGATGTGTACTGTTTGTGTAGCTGTTAACCTGCCTATTCTTCTGCAAGATTGATATTCTGAGAATAATCTGTACACCTGTGAAAGCCACCTGTTGTACTACTGTACTTTATCATACTCACAGTATCAATGGCACTGTTGTGGCCACTGGCAATCACTCTCATATTTATGCAGGTCCCTCTGGAGTGACAGCAAGGCAGCCAATCCATGCTGGTGAGTGTGTAATAACAATACTATTGCTAATGACATGTGCATGTCATATGGAGGTGTAGTCTGTGCACATGTAACACACCTACACATAATGCATGCTGTGCATGTTTGCTGTGAGACTATGCATATCCCATTATTCTCAATAGCTGCCTCACTCACATGCAATACACAGAGCATGACACACATGTGTGGCAACACAGTATTGGACATTGTATAGGCATACCTGATACACATGTACAGAACACACGCATGTTTGGCATACACACTACACCTTAGCCTGCTACACATGTCCAATTATGACACCCGCTGTATGGCCACCCTTCAGTATCCCACCTATCATCTACGCAGTACAGATAATATGCCTGAGGGGTAGAGGCCTATCATGTCTTTGTGCAACAGTCTTGAACAAATAATACATTCATGTTAGGCAATGCTCACTATTGGCCACCTTACAAACCCATGTAACAAGTGGTTGTGTAATTGTGGGTGTAGTCATGTTACTGCATGTCAGGTACAGCATGCTAGCTGCCTGTCTGGCACACATTATTATTGTTGATTGACCACAAGAAGCATGTTGATCATGGCTCACGTTACTACACTACATCCAGTTCCGCCGACCACAAAAGTACACATAGCAGTCATTGATAGCACCGTCATGTGTTTTGTGTGTGTGTGTGTGTGTGTGTGTGTGTGTGTGTGTGTGTGTGTGTGTGCGCAAATATATGCACCCACAGCTTGTAACACTTGCACAACATTGTTATGTCCTTGTACACATTGTGTCCCAGGGTGGAGACAATCACTGAGCAACTACACACAAGCATCAAGTACACGTACACTGTTATTAACAAGGGCTGTCTACACTTGCACTGCATGTTCCTGTGCAACACATAATCTGCATGCTGACATGTGTGCAGTGATGTTTTTCCTTGTGATACTGCCACCCACCCTAAAACAGTATTGTGTATGTGTTGGATTGCAGGTGTATCTGTGTTTGTATCTGCTGTACTGAGGAATGTGCCTGTGTGCTTGTGTGCCTGTGTGCCTGTGTGCTTGTGCACCTGTGTGCTTGTGTGCCTGTGCACCTGTGTGCCTCTGTGCCTGTGTGCCTGTGTGCATGCGTGCATGCGTGCATGTGCGCATGTGTGCATGTGCACATGTGCACATTTGCACATGTGTGCATGTTCGCATGTGTGCATGTGTGCATGTGCGCCTGTGCGCCTGTGTGCTAATATTGTGTACACATTTGTAAACTGTGTTCCCTATCTTCCTCTCACGGGTTCTGATGTTGCTCTGGTGGAGTGCAGCAGGGAACCTGAAGCCACTGCTGGGGATAGTGATTGTGATGATACATGTGTAATGGCACAGGGAGGTGTGACAGGGTCTGTCATTGATCAGCCAATTGACACTACACAGCAGTCAACCCCATCGATGCGCACAGTCATCCTGCCTATACATCCATTGTCACCAATGTCCTTAGCTGAGGGACAGCATACAGTGGGCATTGACCAGGGTAGTGCGGTATCATTGGCACATGCATCCCCTCACAGCAGCCATGGCCAGATTCCTGACATGGTACCACACAGGCAGATGTCCAGGGGTTCTCGTGGGAGCATCTGTGGTCGTACTGCCTCTGTCAGAAGTGGCCACAGAGGTCTTTCAACCTCAGCTATGTTCCGGGCTGTAATGCAGGCACAGGCACGTATGGAACGGTACACCAGACAGGGTCTGAGGGAGCTTAGAGCACATCACACTGCTATGAATGACACTATGCGTGACGTTGCATCTGCCATCCGTAACATCAGCGAGGTCATTGATAGACGTTGTGGGGACACATTAGATCTCTTCCACAACTACATGTCCAGGAGCCAGGACAGTGCAGGACGGTTGAGGCATCAATGTGGACATATGCCAGCAACATCAGCAGCTGGCAGTCATCGCGGATGACAACAAACCCGCAGCCGCTCCCATAGTGCCAGTACCAGCCCCAGCAATGCTGGGTCTAAGCTGTCATTAGACCATCTGAGAAGACCACGTGCACATGGCTCTGGACAGTCCCAGCAGGGACATGTGTCCAGTCAACAACCCACTTCTGATGACAGTACCCAGTCTGGCTTAGTACCTGATACTGTCCGTAGCACCCCTGCCAGGCACAGGTACCGTGTCCGTGGCCAGAGACAGTGATCTGTATGACCTGGCAGGTACAGTCTGTGGCTGTCCACAAACACCCGTATATGGCAGCCACATGGTGGAACTGTGTGCATGCATATACACACACATAATGCTAACACCTAGGGCTAACACATACACACACACATTGCAGCAACATTGCCCCATGCTGTACTGTTGTCCCTCACTAACACACACACACATACATGTCAGTTGGATGTGTCAATGGCAGACTCTGGCAAACCAAGTACACACCCTGTGCATATGATGAAATTGTGCCACCTCCTGCCATCTGTAACATTGATGCAGGAACAGGGTAGCATGGTGCTGATGCACAGGGTGACTACATAGCACTGTAGTAATATTATCATGTTGTTAACAGTACAGTGTAATGATATTGTTGTGGGTATATGCGAGCATGCATGATTCATTACCTATGTTTGTCATTGCAGTTTTGTATACACTAGTGTTAATTCCCAAAGTGTACTGTCTGCACATGTGCCACATGGCTGTTGTGTGTACCTGTGCCTGCATGTGTTGGGGTATGGACAGTACATGTGTGATGTTTGCAGCACTGAGTTGCAGGTGTACATTTGTGAACATGGTTAGCATGGAACATGACATGGTTTGACAGTATGCTGTGGGTGATACAGTTTCCAAATGTCAATGGTCTGCATTCTGGTAGTATACACAGTTTACATAGCCTGACATTCAGTGGTCATGACATGGTGTCTTCTCAACTGATACACAGATGTAGGAACCTGGTGTCAGTGATATCCCTGCAGTACTATACTATATTCTTACTGAGCCACACACATCCCTGGGAACAATACTCTTTGGCATATAGCAGTCTCACGTACATGCCAACATACTACGGATATGTCCATCCATGACTGCAAATACATACAGTGGCCTACAATGCATTCTACACATGACACACCTAACCACCACAAGGGTATCATACAGGCAGATACCTGCTTTCCAAGCCATGCTGTATTGCTGTAAAGCAACTGTGGCATTGGCATCGGCATGTAGTTAACATAGTATTCCAAAAGTACCATGTAAGTGGTAGCACCCATCATGTAGAACGGGTAATGGTGTGTACATGTGGACAAGTGTTATCTTGTCTTTCCTGTGATATTCACATTTCCAAAGGTATTCTGCTGTCCCTCAGTGTATCACCTAAGCAAGAAGGTGTCTGTATGCATATCGGCAACAGTTGCCATACACCTACACTGGGTGCCCATCACTCACAGACTTTGCTGTGTTTTAACATGTCTGACATATACTCCAGACATGAGCCCTCACCCACATTAATCTATCAAAGCTTTCATGGGTGTGTGTCACATAGTTGGCTTAGGACACAGATCACTGCAGTAGCCTGCATTGTCACCAACATACATGCATGGCCTAAGGTCTGGTAAGCTGCGGCACATGCTGGCAAAGGTAACAACTGTATTCATATGGGGCAGGCTTCACATATAGGAACTATTAAAGGTCACAGGTACATATCTGTATGTGGCACACACATACCTGATGTGTGCATTGAAATTACTGTTATAATAATATGTCATACAATAATAAAAGCAAAACACACAGCACATTGACAAAGTGTGTGACAAATGCACACATTGCATTTGTGGGATTCAACCCCCTACCTAACTATGTTATGATACTTGAGACAGATGCATTAGCGCAGTGCACTATTCGCATTACTGGATGATTTTTTTTTCTCTTGCTGTATTTATAGGGAGCTGACATCATCAGTCTTTCCAAAGAGGAATGTACATCTTTTAGTGTGTTATCCCAGTCTACAAAATGGCCATTCCTTTCACAGAGAATTGCATACATACACACCCCCTACACACACACACAGCATTTGCAGGATTCAAACCCTTATCTAACTATGTTATGATACTTGAGAGAGCCGCATTCACACAGTGTGCTATTCATATTCCTCGAGGATTACTTTTCTCCTGCTGTATTTATAGGGTGCTGACATCATCAGTCTTTCCAAAGAGGAATGTACATCTTTTAGTGTGTTATCCCAGTCTACAAAAAGGCCATTTTTTTCATAGAGAATTGCATACACACATACCCCCTTACACACACACACACACACACACACACACACACACACACACACACACAGTGTTTGCAGGATTCAAGCCCCTACCTAACTATGTTATCATACTTGAGAGAGACGCATTAGCGCAGCATGTTATTCGCATTACTGGATGATTTCTCTTCTCCTGCTGTATTTATAGGGTGCTGACATCATCAGTCTTTCCAAAGAGGAATGCACATCTTTTAGTGTGTTATCCCAGTCTACAAAAAGGCCATTTTATTCACAGAGAATTGCATACATACACACCCCCCTATACACACACAGCGTTTGCAGGATTCAAACCCCTACCTCACTATGTTATGATCCTTGAGAAAAATGCATTAGTGCAGCGCACTATTTGCATTACTGGATAATTTCTCTTCTCCTGCTTTATTTATAGGGTGCTGACATCATCAGTCTTTCCAAAGAGGAATGTACATCTTTTAGTGTGCTATCCCAGTCTAGAAAAAGGCCATTCCTTTCAGAGAATTGCATACATACACACCACCAGCATTTGCAGGATGCAAACCCCTACCTAACTATGTTATGATACTTGAAAGCGATGCATTAACACAGCACGCTATTCGCATTACTGGATGATTTCCCTTCTCCTGCTGTATTTATAGGGTGCTGACATCATCAGTCTTTCCAAAGAGGAATGTACATCTTTTAGTGTGTTATCCCAGTCTACAAAAAGGCCATTCCTCTCACGGAAAATTGCATACATACACACACAGCATTTGCAGGATTCAAACCCCTACTTCACTATGTTATGATACTTGAGAGAGATGCATTAGCATAGCGCGCTATTCGCATTATTGGAAGAGTTTCTTTCTCCTGCTGTATTTATAGGGTGCTGACATCATCAGTCTTTCCAAAGAGGAATGTACATCTTTTAGTGTGTTATCCCAGTCTACAAAAAGGCCAATTCCTTTTACAGAGAATTGCATACATACACACCCCCCTACACACACAGCGTTTGCAGGATTCAACCCCCTACTTAACTATGTTATGAAACTTGAGAGAAATGCATTAGCGCAGTGCGCTATTTGCATTACTGGATGATTTCGCTTCTCCTGCTGTATTTATAGGGTGCTGACATCATCAGTCTTATCCAAAGAGGAATGTACATCTTTAACAACCCCAGTCTACAAAAAGGCCATTCCTTTCACAGAGAATTGCATACATACACACTCCCCTACACACACACAACATTTGCAGGATTTAAACCCCTACCTAACTACATTTTGATATTTGAGAGAGACGCATTAGCGCAGCGTGCTATTCACCTTATTGGATAATTTCCCTTCTCCGGCTGTATTTATAGGGTGCTGACATCATCAGTCTTTCCAAAGAGGAATGTACATCTTTTAGTGTGTTATCCTAGTGTACAAAAAGGCCATTCCTTTCACAGAGAATTGCATACATACACACCCTCCCACACACATACAGCGTTTTCAGGATTCAAACCCCTACCTAGCTATGTTATGATACTTGAGAGAGACATGTTAGCACAGCACACTATTCGCATGACTGGATTATTTCCCTTCTCCTGCTGTATTTATAGGGTGCTGACATCATCAGTCTTTCCAAAGAAGAATGTACATCTTTAACTATCCCTCAGTATGGGGGTTAACAATATCTGTGCATTAACAGATGCCTAGTTCCGGGTCATATATGCACACTGGCACTGCCAGGTTATGTTCTATAGCATGCTTTGTGACCACAGGACTTGTAACACACAACACAAGTAGGGGGTGTATCCATATACATCACAGATACACACACCTCTGGGTTGGTACCACTGCACTAAGCATGACAGGCCATACATATACAACTACCATTGTGCAAAACTGCCTTTTGGTTTGGTGTGCAGTTCAGACCACCCCCCTTTACCCAGTAACCACACTTGGCTTTCCTGGGAACAGTGTAGGATATGCAGGTCTTCACACACACCATTATAGTGGTTGACTTCAGGTACACAAATATTGACTGGGGATACTACTCAGGCCCTCAACAACATCACCCTACAGCCACTACAATTTGTGAATCCATGTGCTATGGCACAAGCAGTCACCACACCCACAAGGGGGAATACATATTGGACCTGATCATCACCAACATGGGGACTCTATGTTCCACACCAGAGGTAGAACTGTCATTGTTAAGATCAGACCATAAACAACTTTCCCTGGACATCCGTATCTCGTCCCCACCCTCAGCCAAGGAAATCACTGTAAAGAATTTCTCAAAAGCAGACTTTGCACTTGTGAAGACTGGGGTGGAATACTTCAAAGGCCCCATGCTGGAGGATAATACAGCCCAATCTGCAGAATCCTTTACAAACGCATTGTATGAGCACCTGCAGGGATGCATTGATCATGCTATCCCAAATAAAACTATGACTCCTCCAAAACAGTAGACCTGTCTGGTTGACCCCAGCCATATATAAGCTGTACAACAGAAGGAGGAAGCTACTACATAACAGAGCAATATCCCACAGACCCACATAGATCATAACCTCTCCTTTGCTAATCACATTGACAGAGTCATTGCAAAGACCTTTATATAGCCCTCCTTATCACATGGGTGTTTGCATGTAGATCATGGGAGGTCATTGTGGCCCTCTACTAGTCACTCATCAGGCCCATGTTTGACTACAATGCCCCTTTTGGGGTGTACCTTACCCAACACCTGCGGCAACTACAGTGAATACAACATTACCTCCCCAAGAGGATCATGGGCTACACACAGATGTCCTATGCAGCTCAACTAAAGGATCTCCAGCTCTACTCAGTTGCTTAACGCCTACTCAGAGGTGATCTATGCCTGACATACACAGCCATTTCAAACCCAGAAGTAATGGACATGCTCCACCTCATAACATCCAAGACCCTTAGAGCTACACACTCCAGGGACTTAAACCTCAGCACAAAAATAAATAGGACATGCTGCAGGGAAAGATTCATTACCCAGAGGCTCCCCTCACTCTGGAATTGAATCCCAATTAAAGTTAGACATAGCCCCTTGCCAACCCTCTTCCAGCGAAATACAGCCGCATGGATGGGAAATTGCACTTTCACCCCTGGGATCTCCACTGTGTCCCTGCTTGACAGAGGCACAGCAAACTAGCCTTAAAGGGTGCCTTCTGTGACCTACTTTACAGAGACACAGTAGGCTACTCTACTGGGGAGGTGGATGCCAAATACACTCTGTCTAGGCTTATGAATTCCCTGGGGCAGACAGCCTAGTATTGACCTCTGCACCTATGCTTATGTTCGGGATGCACAATATTTGTTGCTGCTACTGTTTGCAGGTCTTTATTGCAGTAGCTTTCCCAGTTTCTATGAACAACATGTGTATCTGCATAACATGTTTGATCATGACAGGGTTCCAGTATATTAATATATGTGTCTGTTGTCATTTAACTGTGTGCACAGGGCAGATTGCTGGATCGTGGGAGGTTCCTGGCTTAACACATACAACTGCCAGATGTGTGACTGACTGCTATACTCAGACATGGCCTAAGTGTGTGAGCATGCCCAGTTCAGGCTTTCCATGGTTTGTTGCCTGACATATGTCTCATTTGTGTGAGCATGCCCAGTGTGACCTTTCCATATGTTGTGATCTGAAGTCCACTACATTTCTGGTTGTGTGTGAACATGACCAATATTGACATTTATACTGTGTGTGTTGGAAGTCATGTTGTGTTCTTACTGCCAGACTCCTTTGTGTCATAACTCAACAGGGATTATGCTGTGCCTGCAGGGTTTCCATGTGATAGTTTGCAAAGACTTGGCAACATTCTCTCATACTGGCTGAATACTGCAATACTGTCATGGTGTAGTGGTTCAGTGCTTTCACTATGGTGTGCATTATCATGGGTTTGAATCCCATCACTGCTTTAAATGCTCATACTGACCAGACTGCTTAAGGGCCAGTTGGGCAACTATGAGCATGTTGCACTTTGTTCAGCTATGGCCTACTTAAACCAGGCTTGTCTGACATTGCTGTGTATTCACCAACTTGGGTGGACATTACCAAACATTACTCCACATTGACCACAGTTGTACTAGTTGGTGTGTGTGATTCTGTTCATAGGTTCATACTAGGCTATCTGCCCTAGGGCATTTATAATCCTAGCCAGAGTGTGTTTGGCTTTCAACACACATTTTAAGTGGAGTTTGCCATGACATTTTTCAAGGTTAGTATACTGTGCCTCTGTCTAACAGTGACATAGAAGTGATACCCAGGGTAGACCTACAATCTCCCATTCACTCATCAAGATTCCTCTTGAAGAGAGTCAATGAGGGACTCTGGCTAACCTGGAGTGGAGGTTTACTCAAGAGTGGGGGGGAGCCTCTGGGTTATGAATCTGTCACTCCAGCATGTCCTATTTATTTCAGTCCTGAGGTTCAGGTCTCTTGAGCACATAGCTTGATGGGATTCTGAGTTTCCAAGGTGCAGCATGTCCATTGATTCCAGGTTGGACATGGCTTTATACATCAGACACAGATTGTCTTTGGGCAGGTGGTATGCCACTGAGTGGAGCTGCAGTTTCTTTAACTGGGCAGCGAATGGCATGTGTTTGAGCCCTTTGATCCTCCTGGTGACGTACTTTTGTAGTCTTTCCAGCTGCTGCAGGTGTCTGATAAGGTACATCCCACAAGGGGCATTGTACTCAATTATGGGCCTGATGAGGGATGAGTTAAGAGGCACGATGACCTACCCTGATGTAGATGTGAATACCTTCATGATTAGGTGGGCTATATGAAATGTTTTTCTAAACACTTTGGCCACGTGGTTATTGAATGAGAGATTGCTATCAGCTTGGGTCCCCAGGTCCCTTATCACGTCTTCCATACTTAATGGGTTACCACCTATGTGGTAATTTGTGGGCACTAAGTTTTTGACAAAGGGGAGGACTATACATTGTTTTGCATTTAGCTTGAGGACATGGCTCTGGCACCAGTTGTCTGTTTCTATGAGGCCCATTTGTAGGATGTTTGTGTCAGCTGGAGGGTCGATTATGGCACCCAGTATGCAGTCATCTGCAAACTTGTTCACCAACAGTCCTTCTGTGTTGGCCTGTACCTCTGAGAAAGATATACCAAACAAGGGAGGTCCCAGGATTGAGCCTTGTGGGATGCCACTTGTAGCTGGTTTGGGATCTGACATGGCTCCAGCATTTCTGACCATGTGGGTTCTGTCCTTGAGCCAGTTTGCAACCCATCTAGTGACATAGGGGTTTATATTGAAGCTGGTGATCTTATCTATGATGACCAAGTGGGGTACTGTATGGAAGGCTTTTGCAAGGTCCAGGTAGGCTGTGTGGACCACCTTTCCCTCGTCAATGGCCTTGGTGACTGTTTCAAATGACTCAACCAGGTTTAAGAGGCAGGATCTGCCCTTAACAAAGCCAAACTGGGTAGGATCCAGTGTCTGTAGGTCCCCAATATGTTTATTTCCGAGGTCCATGATGATCTTTCCATAGCTTTGCAGACCAAGCTACTCAGGCTTCTGGAGCGATAGTTTGCAGTATCCATTGAGGCACCACCTTTGTGGAGAGGGACCACTGTTGCTGTACACTGCTCTTTGGGTACATATCCTGTGGTAAGGCTGAGATTGAACAGTGGTGTTATGTTTGTGTTCAATTCTTCTTGGGGCTCATGTTGGACACAGCCCAGGACACCGTCTGGTCCCATTGATGCTGTGTGTTTTGCTTTGGATAGGCTGGCTGTTACCTGAGCATCTGCAATGTCAGGGGGCCAGCACTCTGCTGGGATAGATATTTGCCCTTTTGGTGGGGAAGGGGGGGAGAAGTTTGCACTGAACCTGTCAGCTCAGATGTTGGCAATGTCTGTGGGTTGGTGTATTGCTTGTCATTTTGGACTAGTTCTGAGCATATCTGGGGATTCCCACACAGGTTCCTACCATAAGTAAAGAATGCCTTGTGATTATCCTTGGTGTCCTGTACAATTTTTATCTCAAAGATGGCCTTAGACGATCTTATGTGTGGCCGTAGTATTTCAATAATACTGATCAGAGATGCCTTCCCTTTTTGGGATTTTGATCTATCATATAGTAGCTTCCTCCTTGTATTGTATGGTTTGTTTATGGCTGGGGTCCACCGGTCAGGATGCCTGGCTTTGGTGGATTGGGTCTTGTTTTTATTTGGGATTGCATGATCCATGCATTCCTGAAGGTGTTCATAGAATGTGTTTATAAAGGGTTATGAGGTCTGGGCCATATTTTCCACAGGCACAGGGGCTGTGAAGGATTCCACCTCAGTTTTGAGGAGTGTGACATTTGCTTTAGTGAATAATTTTCACTGTGTTTTTCTGGCCATGGGCTGGGATCGGGATGTGAATATCCAGTGAGATTACTCTCTGGTCTGATCTTACCAGTGAGGGATACACTTCTGGTCTTGGGCATAGAGTCCCCATGTTGGTAATGATCAGGTCCAGTATGTTTTCCCCTGTTGTGGGAGTGGTAGCAAGTTGTTCCATAGCATTTTGATTTATAAATTCTGGGAACCTTTGGGCTAGGGTGTTGGAGCTAGGGTAATGCTCCCAGTCTATGTTTGGGTAGTTGAAGTCACCCAATATAATGGTGTTTGGGGAGACCTTCATATTTTCATGTGTTCTCCAGTCAGCCAAGTGTGGTTCATGGGTTTAGGAGGGTGGTCTGTAGCAGGCTATGAACTGGAAGGTGGTTTTAGCCACTGTTAGTTGCACATGGATAGTCTCCGATGCTTCATGCTGTGCCACCAATCTGGGGGTGTGGGTATCTTTGACAAATATTGATACTCACCCTCCTTTTGTAGTTTGTTCCATGTTTTGCAGCTGTAAAGCATGGTATGAGGTGTAACCTGTTAATGCTAGGGTACTCTTGGGAGCCTTGAACCAGGTTTCTGTTACTGCACAGATATCAACATTCTCCATGCTGTGGAGAGTTTGGAGTGCATGCATCTTGCAGTTTAGACTTCTGGCATTGAGTAGCATTACTTATAGTTTCTTATCCCTTGTGATACCTATGGAGGTGGGTTTGTGTTTTGAGCCTTACCTAAAAAAGGCACTATGGGGGTGACAAGAGCCTTTGGCAATATCCAAAAGGCCACAGGTGACAGGTGAAAGCCATCCCTAGTGAAGCATCATGTCTTATCGAGCATGTCATCCCAGTCTGACAGGCATTGTATCCCCTTTCACTGACACCAGTACTTAAGCCAATTGTTGTAATTGATCATCTTGTCTTCATATTGTGGCCTCATGTTTGGTGAAGGCAGGATGATACTCAAGGTCATCAAGTTTGCATATACTGCATGGTGGTAAATGTTGTTTAGCACTACCTTACATTGCTTAACACATGGCAATCATGCCTCAGGTGGTGCTGCAGAGCTGCCTATGTCAGATGCACATACTGCATTCCCTATACGTTTGGAAACAGGTAGTGTCAAGTTAGGCATCCCTTTTACTATATGTGCGAGTCAGAGAGAGGTATCATTTCCAGGGTTCCTACTGAGCCAGTGTATGTGCTATGCGTTGCCTCTTTGCCAAGGCCAAGGCATACTGGGCACGCCTCCTTCTGCCTACTGGGGCAGGCTCAGGTTAATCCTCCTCTGAGTCACACTCTGCCTGTGCTGGCCTTGGCACTGGTGGGGGGCTGTTTGGCCCAGACCTATGCTGGTCCTGCTGCAGCTGTTTTCGCAGAATCATATTATGTATCATAGCACATACCATGACAATTTGGGTACATGTAGTTGGTGAGTATTGCAAGGCTCCACCAGATGTGTCCAGGCACCGGAACTGTGACTTGAGCAACCCAAACACACACTCGATTACATTTCGTGTTTGTGCGTGTGCCTCATTATGGCGTTCCTGTTCAGGTGTGTGTGCGTTTCTGATGGGTGTCATCAGCCACGGCTCCAGTGCATAGCCAGCATCCCCCACTAAGTGACCATGTGGGATGTCCCCATTGGCAAATGTCTGGTACAGCTGTGTCAGATGCCAGATATGGGAATCATGGTAGCTTCCAGGGCAGCCAGCACACACATTCATTATTATGCCCTGGGCATCACACATGACCTGGCAGTTGATGGAAGGGAAGCCCTTGTGGTTAATGTAGACCCTACCCCGCTCACTGGCTGGTGCTTTGATGCGTATATGAGTGCAGTCTATTGCACCCACTACCTCAGGGTATTCTGCTATTTGCTGGAAGAGACGCATATTGCTGGCCAATACCTCATGGGAATTGGGGAAATATACATGATCACCGACATGTGCTGACATGGCATCCAGGAACTGGTGCAGTACCCTGGATGCTGATGCCTGTGATATCCCCATCATATCACCAGTTGGTCTCTGAAAGGTACCTGTTGCTAGTATTCTTAGGCCAACAAATACCTTGGTTTCCACTGAGCTGGGTTCCCCTCTGTTGGTTCTGTGTGTGAGGCGTGGCCTGCACAGCTCAACAATTTGCTGCGGGAGGTCTCTGTCCACTCTATAGCGCTCCACTATCTCCAGCTCATGTAACCCCTGGTGGGTGACCCTGGGCCTGTACACTCTTCTCTGTCTCCTCACTGTGGGTTGTCTGGCAGCATTTGCATTGTCACCACCCTCAGCATGTTGCATATGTCACCTTATAACAGCAATGGCAGCCCCTAGCATTTTTTGTCTGAGTGTAGCTTTTTCAGTTTTCACTTCTAGTAGCTTACTCCAGTGTTGCAGTGTCTCTTGAGAGAAACAAACTGCACTGTTGTTTGCAGAGCTTTAAGTGCTGGGCTGGGCTAGTGTTCTGCCTGTGTAATTGCCTGATTCTGATTGTTTGCAACTGCTTACTCTACTAGTATTCCCTGGTAGCTTCCTACTATTTATTGTGCTTCCTTTTTCCTTTCTGTTTCCTCAGGGGGGAGCAACGTGCATACAACCGCAAACATGCTCCCAGCAGCTCACACGCGTGCACACATGCTTAGACGGACTAAAAACTTGCTTATTCAGGTTAAAACGTGCGCACACCAGCGCAAACATGCTGACAAGTCTTCCATCAGCCTTATACATGCTTACTCCAGCTTAAACACGCGCACTCACTCTTCCACGAGTGCACTCTGTCTTGCTCGAGTTCACAGGCGCGCACACACTCGCATACCCACTCAGCAAGAAACTTTGGTGTTATCCACAGTATGCACCTTCCATTTCTTGGCTTTCCCTGGCCTACCTGTTGACACACCTCTTTCCATGATGTCTAACTGACAGCTAACACATGCCACTGTGCTCCAATGAGCTTCACTACTTTCATTCATACCCCCCTTGTGATGTCACCTATCTCCTACTCTGTTCCTCCCCATATCCTACTCCTACACTCCACTAACTGTACTCATTTGCTATGTAAAAGTGTGATTCACTATCCTAACACTCATTTACATAGGATTGCCTACTAATGCTTGGTTACATGTCTTAGACTGGGCTTCTCCCCTTAGCAACCCCTACTCGGTGGCCATGTTGTCTTCAGCCTGCTATTCCCTTACATTGTCATTTAACAACTTTCATAAATTCCATGTTTGTGGCTTTTATTGTCTTATTTTATGATTTTTTATAGCGCACCCTGTTTGCGCCACCCTGCGCTATGCTTAAACATCAGAAATCGCCAAAAAAAAAATCTTTTTATTTTAATTTTGCATCGGGGAAACTTTCCAATGGCCATATATTTGGCCATTGGCATGCTTCCTCAACCATATGCAACTTTTCTTTGGAGCTGACAAGGCTCCATTGTGCTATTTGCAGAACAGTACTCAGTTGTCAATGCTGCAAGTAAGGTAATTTGCATATCCCAGCCCTGTCCGTGTAGGAGACATTTTAGGAGCTCTCTTATACGCCCCTACAGGCTGTTTCTGGATTGCTCGTCGGACATGATGGCTGCATGGAGTTTTACTCTACTCGTAGACTCCGTGCAAGCCATCGTGAATCCGGCCCAATGTCTTTAATTACTATGGTTTCCTGATCAGGTGCAAGCTTACTAAGAAATGTAAAGAGAGTTTCTGTTAGTCTGGGAAACCAGAGAATTATTAAGAATAATGTAATCTAAAATAAGTCAGTAGGATGTAATATCAATTTAAAAGACTTTCTCAGAGACAGACAGAGAGCATTTTGGATTTTGTCTAAAGCTGACAACAACTCACCAGTACTCTGCTTTGCTCTATATGTAAGTATATTTAGAACTGTGATTGCTATTAGCTATAGACAGAAAATAGTAAGTTTAGTTTAGCTGTTTTCTGTATTGATGTCAGAACTATTCTACTGTATTAGTTTAAGCATTTTCCTGTGATCTCTGAACTCTTGACTAGCACTGTGTAGTAAGAAGTACTGTCTTGTGTTTGTATTATTTATTATTAAATATTTTTAAACCTTTCAATTGTGGCTGTTTTGTGTAGAGATAATGTAAGCTCTAGAGTACATTGCATGTATATAGTGATACTGGCTAAGCCACTCCAGTAACTGTACACCTGGGTCACACTTACTATTTGGATAATAATATTGCACCCTGTGGTAAGGGCATTTTTAGTAGCTGATATTAGTATTTGGTGTCAGCTGGTACTACCTTATAGACTGGTAGGAAGGGGCATAGCTGGAGAACCTGTGCCAGCCTTCCCCAAGAGTGTCTGGTTGTATATAACTCTTATCACAAAGTGTGTGTGTGTGTCAGCTACTTGGGCAGGGACACGAAGCACTGGTTGGACAGAGAAGGTGCTGGAGGTTTTAGCTTGACCACTAGGCTGAGATATGGACATTGTAGCTGCCAGTGGGGACTCTTATTGGGGATCTGGAGAGAAAGGGATAAACCAGCCCCAGACTGACCTTGATCTCTGTATGCTCTTAAGGGAAACTGTACTCTACTGTGTGTGTGTATTTGTTATCCTTCCCAATGTGGATGCCCCTCACTGATGTTAGTAGTGAGGATTGAGACTCCTTGATTACTGGGCCAGTGCACATGTGTCACACCCTGTTTGTCAGATACAATTTCCTAAAGGTGCCTTTTGGAATAAATTCTGCATTTGAAGAAGTGCAATTGAGCAAATTTTTCAGGTTATCCTTATGCCATAATAGTAGATGACTTATTGGTTGGGGCAATGGTGAAGCAGAACCTGACAGAAACCTAAAGAGAGTTCTAGACAGAGAATGTGAAGTAAACGTAAAGCTCAATCCTCTGAAGTGTAAATTCAGACTACCAGAAATTACATATGTAGGTCTTTGTTTTACCAGTACTAGCTTGAGAGCAGGCCTGACCAAGCAAGCAGCTGTCAGCACCAGATAATATTCAAGCTCTACAGCATTTCCTAGGCATGGCCAACTATTTAGACAAGTTTATACCAGACTTTAGTGAGTTAACAGCACCTTTAAGAGTGCTGATATGCAAAGATGCTACATGGTCATGGTTAGAACAGTACCATAAAGCATTTGAAGACCTTAAGCAGAAAATTGCTGCCCCACCTACATTAGGATACTATGATGTAAATAAACCAGTCACTCTTTCTTGTGATGCTTCAAAATTTGGTCTTGGCACAGTTATTCTTCAAGAGGGTAGACCAGTAGTATACGCATCTAGAACACTTATCCAAACTGAGATGCAAGTATGTTCAAATTGAGAAAGAACTTTTGGCAATAGTATTTGCATGTTCCAAGTTTCCTGATTATATCTATGGTCGAGCTATTCAGATTGAAACTGATCATCAACCTCTAGTTATTATTCTAAAGAAGCCTATGCATTCAGCTCCAGCGAGATTACAAAGAATGATGCTCAAACTGCAAAAGTACAGCTTTAAAATGGTCTATACAAAAGGCAAACTACTTTATCTGGCTGAGACCTTATCCAGATCACCCAAAAATGTGACAGAACAGCTTGACACAGAGAATTTTGACTTTGACATGATGGCAGTGCATAATTTCTCAACCACTAGTCTTGATGAGCTGAGAGATCACACAAAGACTAATCCAATTTTCCAAAAGCTGAATCACTGCATTAATGTTGGACGGCTGTCAAAGCAATCTAGTGTACCACCTGAAGTGCAAACCTATTTTCCTTACAGAGATGAAATGTTGATGGAAGATGGCATTATTTTCAAAGGTCCTAAAATTGTTGTTCCTGCTTCTTCACAACAAGCATATATCCAGGTTTTGCATCATGGTCACCCAGGTTCTGCATCCACCAAGAGAAGAATAAGAGAATTAGTATTTCAGCCTTCACTAGTGAAAGACATTGCTAAAGTACTTTCTTCTTGTGCAGCATGCAATAGTACTAAATCACATTTGCAAAGGGAACCACTTCAGCTAAGTCAAGTTCCTGAACTACCTTGGTCAACAGTATCCACTGATATCTTCAAGTGGAACAATCAACACTACTTAGTATTGGCAGACTCTTATTCAAATTGGTTTGAGATTGACTTGCTACCTAATATAACATCCACTACTGTTATTATTAAGTTGAAATATCATTTCCCAGTACATGGTAGTCCACACAACATTTTTTCTTTCAATGGTACTCAATTTACTAGTCAGTTATTTCTGAAATTTGCAAGAGAATGGGACTTTGTACATGTTACTAGCAATCCTGAATATCCACAGTCAAATGTGCTAGCTGAACATGCAGTGCAGAGGGCAAAGCAATTATTTGGAAGGTCAAAGCGTGACAATGCCGATATCCTTTTGAATTTACTCAGTCTCTGAAACATATCCCGTGACAATATACTTGGCTTACCTGCTCAAAGACTTCTATTCAGGCAAACCAGAATGACTTTACCTATTAGTTTCAGTTTATTGAGGCCTAAAGCTAAGAACAACAGTACCATCAAGGCTCAATCATTCAAGAAGCATTCTATCCAGAAGTCCAGTTATGATAAATCGAACAGATTTCTTCATCCATTGAGGGAAGGAGAGACAGATCCTACCTTGTAGAATCTGAGGGTGTGGAGTACAGGAGAAATTGCAGACATCTTCCTTTACCAGAATCATCATCGCAGCATTGTTCCTGTGATATAGACTCTAGATCTCAGAACGAACCAACCATTGTTCCCTTCCCAGAGTGTGTTTCAACCTCTTCTTCCATTCCTGAAGATGTTTCAAATACTCCCAAGGTTGAACATTCTGTAGAGACAGCTCCAGATGGTAAACCTAATTCCCAGTTTTATGTCACATGATATGGATGAATTTCCAGGCCCAGTGTGAAATATACAGCAACATGGATGTAACTGTCATGACAAAGAACTACTTGTATTATCTGCACGCCAAATAGATTCATAATGTTGCATGATCTATTTCTCAAAGAGGGAGGATGTAGATCAGAGTGTATGTGCTGTATCTTTAAGAAGCATGTCAAGGACTGAACATGCACATATAAATACTGGGCACTTGCTATTCCCAGTGCCATTTTGATAGTGCAGAAAGAGAGTGAGCATATGATTGCAGTAGTTTGTTTGTATATAAGTTACTTAAGTTAAAGTCAGTAAACATCGGTTGTGATGTGTTTGTATATAATAAAGCTGCTTGAACAGAGCCCATGAAGACACTTCTATTGTGTCCAAAGTAGGAGAGTGACATTTCTTATGCTAAAAGGTTGAGAGGTATATCAAGGGGTCTATGTTTTGTGATATCACATACTACCTAAAAAACTGCTTTGAAGTTTCCACAGCTATTTGAAAGAGACTGAAATTCATGGCCTTGCAGGCCAGCTCAAGAGCTTTGGTAAATTTCTAGTTTGAGTGGAATGGGTACACATTTGAGTTTTGGGCTTATGTGCTGGATAGTCTATACAGAAACAATCTGCATGACCTGCGCCAGTCAAGCAAATGGTAACAGTAATAGAATAATACAAAGCTTAGTTTACAAATGCCTGCAGAAATAGACAAGATAGAGTAGAGTTATTGAAGCAAATCACAGCAACATTTAAAAATGGATGCAGAACTAGAACAATGCAGGCAGAGAACAGGAATGAAATAACTACAAATATTTTATTTTATTTATTATTTGCCATTTTTAACGGGGTTAGTCCAGCTGAACCTTTTGTCCCATTTTCAGTGGAGACCCGAGGAGAAAAGCTACAGAAAATACAAGAAACTTTTACAATAGTGTTTACAATATTGCCTTAATACAGAAAATTAACAGAAATTAACAATATTCACACAGTAGAGAAAATACAAAATAGATACATAAAAATACTGAATAGATACATCATTTTTTTTCTTTTTTTTTACAGTTACATTGCACTGGGGATACAGATGAAGATGAATCCTTGTGGATTTGAAAAATAGTGCTTTACCATTAGTATTACAGGGATTTTCCAGTCTTAAACCAGTAAAAGTTATTAAGAGAGGAAGGGAGGAAGAGAGTTTAGGATGAAAAGTTATTGAAAGGGGGAGTAGTTACATGTGTAACGCTATGACAAGTTAAAAGGGGAAGTTATGTAATGAGACCAGGGTTGCCAGATTTCCAACCAGCCAGGTAGGGACAAAAAAAAAAAAAGGTCTTTAATGCGGAACACAGTTCCACATTAAAGAACAGTAGCTCTGCACTAGACATGGAGATTCTTGTGTTTAATACATTGCAGTTCCACATTCAACACAAGTAGCTCCGTGTTTAGCGATTTTTGATTAGCCCGTATACCGGCATACGGGCCAATCAAAAATTGCTAAACACGGAGCTTCTCGTGTTTAATGCGGAACATTGCAGTTCCGCATTCAACAGAAGTGGCTCTGTGTTTAGTGATTTTTGATTAGCCCGTATACCGGCATACGGGCCAATTAAAAATCATTAAACACGGAGCTACTTCTGTTTAATGTGGAACACAAGAAGCTCCGTGTTTAGTGATTTTTGATTGGCCCGTATGCCAGGTATACAGGCCAATCAAAAAAAAAAAAAAACACAAAGCGGAGGCTGGCCAGGATTTAAACTGGCAGGGTGGGACTCGGGATCAGGCTGCTGATCTCTGGACAGTCCCGCCCAAATAAAGACGTCTGGCAACCCTGAATGAGACAGATACTTTGATTCATGGAGGATTATGGCAAGAGCAGATTCTGGAGTTCAAATGGTAGTTTTTGACTTCAGTTTTGAAGCATGAGGAGCTAGGAATGTTACGGATGTTTATGGGCAGCCTGTGCCATGTTAAGGAGATGGAGTTCTATATAGGGGTTTGCCTATGTTTTTGTGAGGTTTGTAAATATCAATTAGGTTCTGGTCAGAGCTGCAAAGTGGGCGAGCTGGAGTATAGTGAGATACAACTAAAGAGAGTGAGGGACAGGCTGAGGGTTTGTTTAGTAGGAAGTGAGTAAGCTGCAGCTGAGAGAGGAGAAGGAGCTGGGGGAATTCTAATCATTGGAGTTGGTTTAGGGCAAGACAATGATGAAATATGCATGGTAGATTAGTAGCAAATCTGGCTATGTCATAAGTTCATAGGTTCATAGGTGTGTAGTAAGCTAATGGCCCTGGAGCTTTTAAAAGCCTAGCCCGTAGGATTACCCTGGCATCGTGCCACCCGACCTTAGTTCCCAGTGCCTCTGTCGAATAGATCCACTGGAGTGATCCTCTGGGTGAAATTTCTATTTCCCATCCACTCATCAAGATTTCTCTTGAAGAGGGCCAGTGAGGTGCTCTGCTTGACATGTATGGAAAGTCTATTCCATAGCATGGGCAGTCTCTGGGTTATGAACCTGTCCCTCCAGCCCATTCTGTTGATTGTGGTCATGAGGTTGCGGTCTCTGGAGCATGTGGTGTGGAGGGATTGGGATTTCTTTAGATGTAGCATTTCTAACAGAGCTAGGTCAGACATGGCTTTGTAAGTCAAGCAGAGATCGCCTCTAAGTAGGCAATATGAGACAGAGAATAGTTGGAGTTTTTTGAGTCTGTCCATATAGGACAAGTGTTTAAGGCCTAGGAGCCTTTTTGTGAGGTACTTTTGCAGCCTCTCTAGTTGTTGCAGGTGTCTAGTGAGGTACATGCCAAATGGGGCATTGTACTTGATGACTGGCCTAATGAGGGAAGAGTAGAGGGGGACAATGACCTCTTTCTTCCTGGATGTAAAACCCTTAGTAATGAGATGTGCCACATAGAAGGGCTTTCTGACCACAGTGGCAATGTGGTGGTCAAAAGAGAGGTTGCTGTCAACCTGTGTTCCCAGATCTCTTATAACGCCTTCTGTGTTCAGTGGACTACCATCGATGTGTTAATTCATGGGAACCGGGTTTTTCCCCAAAGGGGATGACAACACATTTTTTGGCATTGAGCTTAAGGCCATGGTTCTGACACCAGTCGTTGGTCTCAGTGAGGCCTTTCTGTAGGATGTCAACATCACTTAGGGAGTTAATAATGGCTTCCAACTTGCAATCATCTGCAAACTTTGTCAGCCAGATTCCCTTCGTGTTGGTCTGGACTTCTGAAAAGTAGATACCAAACAGGAGAGGACCCAGGACCGATCCCTGTGAGACTCCACTAGTGACTGGTCGGCAGTCTGACTTTGAGTCAGCTACATTCACACTGTGGGTTCTATCTGAGAGTCAGTTTGCAACCCACCTAGTGATATAGGGGTTGATGCCTAGCTTAGTGAGTTCTTCTATGATTCCTGAGTGGGGAATGGTATCAAAGGTCTTGGCCAGATCAAAGTAGGCTGTATGAACCACCTTGCCTTCATCCACAGCTCTGGTGACTGACTCAAAGAAGTCGACCAAGTTGAGCAGGCATGATCTACACTTCACAAAACCAAACTGTGTGGGATACAGCATTTGGAGATTCCTTATAGCCTTGTTTATTAGGTCCATGATGATACATTCCTTAGCTTTGCATATCAGACTTGTCAGGCTAATCCGTCGATAGTTCCCAGGGTCTGTAGTCACTCCTCCTTTGTGGAGAGGGATGACTGTAGCAGTGTGCCATTTTGGTAGGGCAAAGCCTGAGGTGAGGCTGTGATTGAACATGGCACACAGGTGAGGTGCCAGTTCACTCTGTAGTTCATGTAGAACACAGCCAGGGATATTGTCAGGTCCTATAGAAGCTGTATTCTTGGCCTTGGACAGTGCTGTTTTAACCTGTGCAGCAGTAATACCAGGTGCCTGGCAATCTACTGGTATTGTGATTGGTCCTTGGGGGGAAGGGGTAAAGTTGGCACTGAATCTGTCGGCCAGTATATTGGCAATATCTGTTGACTCGGTATAGGAGGTACCATGTGCAGCAGCTCAGACCAAATCTGGGTATTGCCATGGAAATTCTTTACATAACTACAGAAGGCCTTGTGGTTGTCTTTGCTATCTGCTGCAATTCTGTTTTCATAGCTAGCTTTAGAGGATTTGATGAGGGATCTCAACTTTTTGTTGAGGTAGATAAAGGAGTTTTTCCAGTCTTGGTACTTCACCTTATTCCGCATCTGTTTCCTCCTTCTGTTGTAGTTTGTTTATGGCAGGGGACCACCAGATTGGCTTCCTTTTTTGGAGGAGAGCTTCTTGGTTCTTTTGGGTATAGAACAAAAAGTAAAGGACTCCTCCACTGAAACTACTGCCAAAAAATCCAAATAGTAAATCCAAAAATAAGGCAAGTACTACCATGCTTTGTATGAAGCAACTTCACTTTATTAAAACAATAAAAGCAATATCATAAGTGCTTTCGGGTTCATCCCTTCAACAGATGATAAAACACTAGTAAAAACTAGTGATGAATTCTTACATACAAAAAGTACACAAATCTTTATTTAACATGGAAAAACTGGTTTGATAGACCACGAGCTGCTGACATTTTTGTATATACAGCATCCTACTATCCCAGTCTTTAAAGCCTTAGCAAAAATTCATAAGGATTTCAAAACACCACCCATAAGACCTATAGTATCGGGTAGGGATTGGGTAGCAGAAAATATTTCCATCTGGTTAGAATGTACTCTCAGACCAGTGTTACAAACCTTCCATAGAATTTTGAAAGATACTGCTACATTTCTGGAATCATTGGGTGTTTATTTACAAGAGAACAGTGACATTTCTTACATGTTTGTTACTCTAGATACAAATAATTTGTTCAGTCATAGAAAATCAATATGGTATTACTGCCATAGAAGAAATACTGAACAAAAAGGTGAATGTATATATAGATGAATATATATGGCTATGTTCCTTATTAAGATTAGTATTAGAAAACAATGTTTTTCTTTGTCAAACAAAGTGTTATTGCCAGAGACAAAGTATAGCTATGGGTACGCCGTGTGCGAACACATATGCTAACCTAGTCCTGGCATACTGGGAAGATATGGTAATATTTGAGGCAGCACATGATTGGAAAGACAAACTTTTCTTTTATAATAGATTTGTGGTTGATGTTTTCTTTTTGTGGGGGGTGGGGGGGCACCACATCAGAATTAACATCCTTTGTTAAGTATTTAGAGTCTACTACCAGCTTCTTCAGATTCTCACTGAATTATTCCAGTTCAGTTATTGAATACTTGGATGTTAGTATTATTAAGAAAGAAAATGGGGAGGTAGAGTCATCACTATATAGGATGCCTTGTTGGACTAACAGCATGCTTAGATTTGATAGCATGCACCCTAGACATGTATTCCAACACATAGTCAAGGGACAAGTCTGTAGAATATCCAGACTTTGCATGAATGAAAATTCCTTTATACAGGAATTGGGCTCTTTAAAGAATAAATTTCAAGCACGAGGTTATAGCAAAAATCTACTGAAAAAGGAAATGACAACAGCAGTCTCTATAGAAAACAAGGTGCAAAACCATGGTTACATAGAGGTAACAAATGGCCTGATAGGGTAGATGCACAGGTTCAAAAAGCTAATGAAGGTTTGAAAATAAGCTTAACATACAGTAATGATATAGATGGTATATGTAATATAATTAGAGGCAACTGGAGAATTATTTTAACAGATGAAAATATAACTAGAATTGTAGGGACGCAATCTAGATTTATTTTTAAAAGAAATAAACATTTGAAAGATACTCTATGTCAAGAACCTAGCCATTTTAAAAATCCAGGCATCAAGAAGAAGGGAATCTATCCACGTCTACATTGTACAGCCTGTAAGCACATTTTACAAGGAAACTGTTTTATACACCCCAGGACCAACATGAAGTTCTTTTTGAATATGTATGCCGATTGCAATATGCAAAATGTTGTCTATATTGCAAGCTGTCAACAGTGTACTGCATATTCTGTAGGAAAAACAAACTGCAGACTTAAAGATAGAATTTTTAAGCATCTATCAGATATAAGGTTAAGAAAAGAACATAATGCACTGTACAAGCATATAGAATTGCATAGTGATCCTGTATTTGCCTTTATGGTTATATATGTTATAAATAGAAATCAAAGAATGGGTGACTTGAACATTGGAACTGAATATAAAGAGATGTAATGGATTCTTAGACTGGGAGCTGATAAAGCCCCAGGATTAAATGATGCTGTCCCTTTAAAACCAGCTCTAGCAAAAAGGATGGTAAACTATTGGTTTTCATTGGTTGTGTTCTACTATATCAGATACTATGTTTTTACTAGTGTTTTATCATCTGATGAAGAGATTTACCTGAAAATGCTTATGATATTGCTTTTATTGTTTTAATAAAGTGAAATTGCTTCATACACAGTATGGTAGTACTTGCCTTACTTTTGGTTCTATTGGGTATGGTGAGATCCATGCATTTGTGTACGTGTTCGTACAGTGCATTGGTGTATGATTCGGCAGTCATGCAACTATTCTCCATTTGCATGGGTGCTATGATGTTAGCCACCTCTGTTTTTAGGAACCTGAAGTTAGTTTTGGAGAAGTTTTTCATGGTGGTTACCTTTGCAAGGGGGTGGGAGGGATGTAGATTTCCAAGGTGATTAATTTGGGGTCAGATCTAACTAGGGAGGAGTTGACTGTTGGTGTAGAGCAATGGTCACCCATGTTAGTAATAACCAGGTCAAAGATGTTGCTAATTCTAGTGGGGGTAAGAACGAGCTGGTCGAGGGCATTGGAATTAATGAATGCCAGGAAACGTTGGGCAAGTTTATTGATACATGAGTAGTTTTCCCATTTAATGGATGAGTAGTTGAAATCACCCAGTATGAAGTGTTAGGTTGGACCCTAATATTCTCCAGGGTGCTTCGGAACATGGAGTGTGAGTCTTGGGACATGGTTGGGGACTTATAACAGGCTATGACCTGAATCGCTGCCTTATCCAATGTTAGCTGCACTTGAAGTATCTCTGATGCATTATGTTGGGCTACCAGTCTGGAGGTGTGCGCATCCTTTATGAATATAGAAATACCACTGCCTTTGGATCTTCGGTCCAAGTTCCGGGGCCAAAAGATGTGGAATGAGGTATAGCCAAGTAGTGCAGGTGTGCTTTCTGCTGCCTTGAACCAGGTCTCTGTTATAGCATAAATGTCGATGCTCTCCATTTTAAGGAGTGATTCGAGTGAGTGCATTTTGAGATTTAGAATTCTAGCATTGAGCAGCATGACCCTCAGATTGCATTTGTTTGTAGCTGTTATGGTGGTAATTTACTCTTTGGAACACCACCTAAAAAAGACACTATAGGTGTGGGAAGAGCCTTGGCCAGTATCCGGAAGCCCAGGGATGACAAATGCAGGCCATCTCTGGCAAAGCATTGAGGTCTGTCAATCATGTCAAACCAGGCAGACAGATACTGGGTCCCCTTAGAATGACACCAGAAACTTAGCCAGTTGTTGAAGTCATTCATTTTCTGCTTGTAGTGTGGTATCATTCTTGGTGATGGTAGGATGCTGCTCAGGGCTAGGGTCATACCCACCTGGGCTACATAATCTGAGAGCTCCTCCATGTCTCTTTTCATGTAGTCCAGAGAGGTGTGTCTCAGGTCAGTCACACCCACATGTACAATGACAGAGTCATATTTGTACCTGTTGTTGAGGGACCTGAGTGCTTGCATTATGTGGCAGATCCTGGCACCTGTCAAGCAGCTGACTGTTACTTTCTTTTTATTCAACTTAGTGAGTGGGACATCAGTGTGCCTCACTATTGAGTCACCTATGACTAGTGTGCTGGGCAAGCTGTTTTGCTTTAGGGGCTTTGGTTGAGTGGCACACTGTTTAGGAGAGTTATGTGTCTCTTGATTAGTGTTGTGTTGTGGTGGTCGAGTGTGTTTCTGCCTTAGAGGTCTCTGCTGTTTGGGTAGATTTTTATTGAGAGCCTCTGCGAAGGTGGGTGTGTGGTTTGCACTTTTTTGTGAAGGCAGTGCTGGTCTGTGTTCTGGAGGGCTATGTGTTCCATGTGGTGTGGTGCAAGTCTTGACCTTCTCCTCTTGACCAGCTATTTCAGTCTTAGTTGGAGACTGCATGGCTTCTAATTTGGATATATAAGTGCATGTCTCACAAGACTGAGTGTTGGGAGGTAAGAGGAGAAGGTTGTCATTGTACATTAGGCAGTTGCTACATTGCCTCAGGATGCCCAAGTTCACCAGGTTAATATGAGAAAGCACAGGGAACTGACCTTTAGACATGCCTGGAGGGGTAGGCATTAATAATAAGTACTGGAACTGTTTCCTTGTAGAATGTTTAGTGCTGGTAGCACTTTTGTGTGCTACAATAATTGCTACAAAAAGTCTTGTATGGTAAAGTGCTAGACTAATAAGGTAGTAAAAGTGCAGGAAAGGAGAGAACTAGGAGATCTAAGGGAAAAATTGAAGAGCAGACTTTGGCACCTCTCAGAAGCTTACAAACAGTCCTTGATACAGCAAATCTGTATCTGGGCTAGACTAGTTACAGAAAAGGTGGGAAACAAATGCAAACGTGGGCTTTTAAACCAGAAAGTTGAAAGAGATGGAAAAAAAACTGCTCAAACGGCCAATAAACTACAACTTCTGGGTCAGAAACCACTCCTCTTGTGGTGGATAGGCTACCTAGTGCTTACCACTCCCACTGATAAGCTAGAAGACTTCCCTCAACACAGAAAGACTTGAGGGGGGGTGCTCAGAAGCTTACATGCAGTCCTGAATACAGCAAATCTGTATCTGGACTAGACTAGTTACAGGAAAGGCGGGAAAATCACAAATGCAGGCTTTTAGACCAGAAAGTTGTAAGAGATGGAAAAAGCTGCCCAAACGGCCAATAAACTACAATTTCTGGGCCAGAAACTACTCCTCTTGTGGTAGATAGACTCCCTAGTGCTTACCACTCCCACTGACAAGCTAGAAGGCTTCCATCTGACACAAAAAGGCTTGGGGAGCTCATAAGCTTACAAATAGTCCTGGATACAGCAATTCTGTATCTGGACTAGACTAGTTATAGGAAAGGTTACAAACAGCCATGGATACAGCAAATCTGTATCTGGACTAGACTAGTTATAGGAAAGGTGGTAAACAAGTGCAAATGCTGGTTTGTAGGCTTGTTTCAGTTTGGACAGGAGGGATGTCTGGACATGAATAAGGGTAGGGGAGGCATACAGAAGGAAAGGAAGGAGAAAGGCTTGAGCAAGCAGTGATCTAGTTCTAAGGGCTAGACATTTTTTGTTTCTGTAGAGAAGGCAGAGCTTTTGGTTGTTTTTTTGATAATCTGTTGTATATGAATGCCACATTTTATTTGGTCATCAATTATTATTCCAAGTAGTTTAGTGTTGGAATCAGGAGTGACTGGGGTTTGATTGAGAGAGAGAGAGAATGGTAAGAATGGATTTGTGGTGGGAGAGGGGTTTGGGGAGGAAAAGAAGGAGCTTAGTCTTTTTGGGGTTTAGTATGAGATGGTGTTCGGTTAGCCAGTTTTTGACAGATGAAAAAGATTGTTGTGTTAAGGAGTAAAGGTTAGGGATGTTGTCAGAGACAATGATGATTGTAGAGTCATCGGCATATTGAATAATTGTAGAGGAAGTGCAAGAGGAGTGTAGATTATTGGTGAAGATGTTGAAAAGAAGCGGCCCTAGGACTGAGCCTTGGGGACACGTGTTTGGATAGGAAGAAAAGAGGAACAGATAGAGTGCCACCTAACAGATTAGAGTCTGTTAGTGAGATAGCTAGAGAACCAGTGTATAGTAGGGGGAGATGTTAAGGTCGGTTAGTTTGTCAATGAGTTTAGAATGGGATAAAGTATTGAAAGCTTTGGAGAGGTCAAGAAAGAGGCAGGATGCAAGATGGTTATTGTCCATGTCTTCTGCAACAGTATACGTGAAGGAGAGGAGAGCAGTAGAGGTGCAATGATTAGGTCTAAAGCCAAGCTGTGAGGGGGTTAGAAGATTGCCATCAATTAAGTATTTAAGAAGCTGTTTGTGTATGGATTTTTCTAATATTTTGGAGAGTGGACAGAGAATTGAAATAGGTATATAATTGGAAGGATCAGTGGAGTTACTTCCTTTGTGTAATGGAATGGTGTAAGAAGTTTTCCAAGAGTCAGGGACTGTGGATTCCTGTATGGAACGGTTAATTAATATGGAGACAAGATAGGCTATAGAGTGCACTGTATGAAAATATACATCTTAGATGCAGTGATTATCAGAGAGTAGCAACTATAATTACAATTAGATAAAAACTAGGCAGCTTAATTTTGTCAATACTTAAAGAATCAACAGCTATTTCCATTCATGAAGACTAGATCCTGCTAGTTATGTCTGATGGTTTATTAAGTGGCTTGTTGTAAGGATAATGGGGTAATGAGGAGATTGTGGTTTGTTGTGTGAGTAAGGGGGCAATGAGGACAGGTGACTGAGTGGTGACAGTTGTAGGTGGAGATAGATGGTAATGTGAAGTATAAGTGACTGGTGAAAGAGACTTCTGAAAGCTGGTGGTCATCCTGAGGTAATGAAGCATGTGCATTGATTGAATTTTATGAGGCATTGTTTGAATGAGTTTTTGAAGATTTTATTTGAAGCTGCCTATTTGATTTTTAACACGACTGAGTTCCAGTAGGAGGGGGTTAACTTACTGAATGAGTTTTCAGCAACAGAAAACTACTTCTCTACTTCTTAAAACTGAGCATACCAAATAGTGAGCCTATCACCTGAAGTTATCAGTAGAGAAGATGAAAAGAGCAAACACTGCATGACAAAATAAGTGTTATTCAGTCCTTTAAATTTAATCTGTAGCAATAGTGATCATAATTCTTGTTACAACAATCAGTACTGTACAAATGTAGTGCAATGTAATGCATGCAAACAAAACTATTTAATTCTACTCCTTCCTTCTCACATACACACTAACAAAAAATAAATACCATCAAATATTGATGATGCAAAGAATAAAAATGAAACATAGCAAGAATGAAATAGAACTGAAACACAAAACCCACATTTATGTGAAGGACTTCAGCCTCCCACACTTATTTATGTTTGCTAACATGAGCATCACATAACAGCAACCAAAGTGAGAAATATCACTAAATTAGAGTGGTCAGTGTAACAAAAGTCAACTACAGATACAGCACAAATGGAAAAAACAAAATGATTGGCGGAATATTCTTCCAATGTGTGCATGTGTGCAAGTGCACACACACACACACACACACACACACACACACACACACACACACACACACACACACACACACACACACACACACACACACAACACACACACACACACACACACACAAACACACACATGCACTATCACACATAACCCACATACACAAACTCTGTATAAAGTAGGTCAGTTTAATGTTGTAGGAGCTGTATAATGTTGCTACTGCTGTTATAGCAGAGTACCTACATAAACAGACCAACATGCATGGGGTCAGCTGGTAGGACAGTACAATATGGACTAATATCATCGCAAAATTACCTCTTTGAATTCAATCATTTCAAGTGAACAGACAAACATGCCTGTATAACATGCCATTTTCCCCAGACAGCCTGTGATGTCACATAATGCTGAACATCTGTGAATGCAGGTGTGAGTAGAACAACATGCAGCCCTCTTGAGCATGTTGTCTGTGGTCATGTTAATGAAAAGTGAATGCTGCTGCACTGCTGTACCCTTTAATAAATGAAGTGTAACTTAATATTCCTGCTTCCTGAGTGCTGTGTACACTGTTTAGAAGTAATGGATATAAGGCTTCCCTATTCTCTTCCTTTAGCATCATTAAAAAAAAACAAAACAAAGCAAAAAAAAACACCCTGATCACATTTTATGTTATTTACAAGTACAGCATGTAGTGCTGCACTTTTGATTACATTAATACATGAAAATATCCCTGAACATTGTCATACTGTACTATTGTAGGCCACCCTATTGTGTCACCCTGCATTGTGCCTTATAGCCCTTTGGTTAACTCCTTCTAACACAGTTGTGCATCTACAGATAGTTTTTCAACTGCCTGAGTGCCCTATTTCAATACAGTGCTCATTCCAATTTAGGACTGAATGGCAGACAATACTTCTCAGTTTTAAGCTATCCATTTTATTGTTTGTCCACACCGTAAAACTGCATATATAAATGCACTGCTATGATCCCATGATACTATACAGATGCATGGTTCTGTTTCTGAATCACATGCTTGTCAGACTTGGCACCCAATTCATCCTCTGTACTAAGGCATTATTATGCAGTGTGCATGGCAGCTCTGAATTCTTATTGCCCATTTAACATACTCTGAGGTCAAACCACATGACCCCAATGAAAAACTCTTGTTTTTGCTTTTTGCATTACTTTTTATTTTGTTTTCTCAGTAAGTTTTTTTTAATTTCTTCCTCTCTTTTCATGCTTTTTTCCATAAGTATGAAAAATGCTAAAACTTCATGCTAAATACATATTTTGCTGGAAACCTGCTTGTATATGTTTCTGCAGAGTAACCAGCACTGTATGGCATGATACTACATTATTTGAAGACAAAGTAGTGATATATATATTTTCTGTTGAGCCATTAGATGAGATTGTTACAGTATTGTTGCAGATATTCTGGACCAGGTAACAATGTTATATTGCAGGGTTATTTGAGTACCAGCACAACTCTTCTGAAGCAGGGAGTTCTTAAAATCACTGCAATGTATTCTAGATGTCCTAACACAGACATTCCAAGATGTAAAATAATCTTTAAAATATGACAGAATATACTGAACCTCTCAATAAGCAGTTTAAAAAATGCTGACAGTATGCTGCAATTAGTGACACAAGCTGTCTGCTTGAAAGTAGAAAATAAGATTTAACCAACACATGATGTCAAAAATTGACTGAAGATGAAAGGAACCAAAAAACTTTGGCACTTTCTGGAGTCATGCCTTCATAAGAAACCAATACTAGTGCAAGATAGTGACATAAACATTTTGAATGAAGATGCTGTAAGTAAAAATCAAAAGTTTATGTTTCTCACTTATTTAACTTTTTGACAACAGAAATTTCAAAGAAAGAAATCTGTAGACAGAAAGTCTGAAATGAGTCATTTCCTGCTTCCATACACATATTGCACATTCCACAGGATGTGTATGTTATTTGTGTAGCTTTTGTTTCAATGTCTCACATGTCATAACCTGACTTTCTGCAATATATGAATATCTACAGCATTCAGTCTGAAGTTCTTATTCACAGCAGCTATCTAAAAATATACATTTTATTGCAACACTACTATAATTCTACCTTGGATGTAAGTTTTCATGTCACAAATGTAGTAGAAGTTTACCGAAATAAAAATCTCAGTAGTTCAGTTACCCAAAAAGAAAAACAGAATCAGAATATAGAGAAGTACCAAATTTAGAGGGTCTTGTTTCAAACTCTCATTTCAAAGCTATGTCAGTATAAGCTGCAAGTAAGCAGCATTATCTCCCCACTGCCAGATATAGCTTCTAAATCAAAAAGAAAATGAGATGTGCTGACAGAAATGCCAGATCACAATAATATTAGGTGCAGAAAATACTGCTCAAAAGAATATTTCAACAACTCAAAAGCACCGGTATGTTAAACAGAGATAACCTATCTACCTACATATAATTTATTATAAAATTACAGTAGGATTCATGGACATATACAGTGTATAGGGCTTGTTCATGTAAAAAGAGACAGAAAAAAGAAATAACCCAAATGCAGTTCATAAGAATGAACACACTAGAGATGGATATGTGTTATGTTACAGTGTATCGAACCTACCTGTGGTGTCTAGAACATGGAAATTAATAATACACTGGAAATACACCGGAAATGAGTAATACACCTGACTAGCATAGCTAAAGTAATTTAAATTTAGCAATACTGAGTATAAGACTGTCACATCATAATGCTACAACTCAGTTGTCTCTGTCTACCAATGGCCATTATGCTGTCTAGACATGGGATAAGACAATATGCATCTTCTTCAATGATTAGTATATAGACTAACTTGCCAAATGACAGTTTACAAACACATGCTAGACACACACAAACACACACACACACACACACATATATATATATATAAATTATATATATATATATATATATATATATATATATATATATATATATATATATATATATATCTTTCTACATAGGTTTGTAGATGTTTATTAGGCTAATGACCACAAAGGCCTTTTTTTAAGCCTAGTGATGCCTCCCCAATCTCTGACAAGTTCTGATACCCTTGATAAGTGTAAACAGGGGTTTGGGAGATGAAACATTTACAAGCAGAGTCTCTTGGAGATGAACCATTTACAGGTTGCCTGTGCCCATTACAGTCATAGGTGCCAAACCAAGGATGAATTTCCTGTTCCCCATCCAATTGTCCAAGTTGCACTTTTTATTTATTTATTTTATTTTACATTTGTTGACTGGGCTAGTCTAGCTGGATACATGTCCATTTTCAGTAGAGGCCCTGGGAGAAAAGTTCCAAGTAAAAACTTATACAATTAATCTAAAAGTTGTGACATATATTATAAAAACAGGAAGCATTACATAAAAACTTTAGTGTGTACAAAAAAAAATTTTTTTTTTAATTATAATAGTCATAGTTATTACATATATGCAAATTTGTATGCAGTAATATAAAATAGCGAGACTATGAAGGGAAGATAATAGAGGGTATAGTTTAGAAAGAAAAGTAGTAACAGGAGAAAAGTTAGTCAGGGTTAGTACAGACTTGAATTGGGTTAGGGAGGAACTCTGCTTCACATAGATGGGGAGCCTGTTCCATAGATGGGGTAGTCTCTGTGATACATACCTGCCTCTCCAGCAAGTCCTAATTTATATCGCAGGCAAGGTTTAAGTCTTTAGAATGGGTAATTGTGGCCCTGTTTATTTTGTGGATATGCAGGAGGTCCATCAAAATGAGGTCTGAAATGGTCTGTATGCCAGGCATAGATCTCCCCTCAAAAGCCTATAAGAGACAGAATGCAGGGATAGGACCTTGAAGCAATGTATATAGGACATTTTACTTATGCCTTGTTTTTTTTTAGTGAGGAACCTCTGTGGCATTCCAATTGTTGGATATGCCTGGTTAGGTACATACCAAAGGGGACATTGCACTCAATGATAGGTCTGATGAATGCCAAATACAGTGGAACAATGACTTCCTTGGACTTAGATGCCATACCTTTGTTTATAAGTTGTGAAACATAGAATGATTTCCTCACTACTCTAGACACAGGATGGTCAAAGGTTAGATTACTATTTATGTATGTCCCTAAGTCCTGTACTGGGTCAACTTTAAGGGGTGTGTTGTCAATATGATAGTTACCAGGGGTGGATGACTTCCCAAAGGATACTATTATGCATTTCTTCGCATTTAAGTTTTAGTCCATGGCTCTGACATCAGCTGTTTGTCTATGTCAGCCCCTCCTGGACAACATTTGTGTCAGTGTGGAATTCAATGATGGCTCCTAATTTACAATCATCTGCAAATGTAGTCAGTCAGAGACCACTGATATTGGTCTTGACTTCAGAGAAGTAAATCCCAAACAGGAGCAGTCTAAAGACTGATCTTTGAGGGACTCCACTTGTGACTGGCCTCTTTGCAGAGGTGGACTCTCCAGTTCTAACTTCCTGGGTCCTATCTGTGAGCCAGTTGGCTATCCACTGAGTGAAATATGGGTTTGTACATATCCTCTTGAGTTTGTCAACAATGCCTGAGTGGGGTATTGCATCAAATGCCTTGGCCAGATCAAGGTAGGCAATGTGAATGATTTTGCCCTCATCCATTGCTTTGGTGACCTTATCAAAGAAGTCCACCAGGTTGAGTAGGTATTATCTGCCCTTGATGAAACCAAACTGGTTTAGGTCCGGTTTCTGGAGGTTTACTATACGTCTACTGATCATCTCCATGATAATTCTTTCCATAGCTTTACATATAAGACTAGTGAGACTTATGGGTCTGCAGTTTCCAATGTATGGGTCTGTAGTGGGTATGTAGTTATCAAAACAATCCTCATTAAAATAGTTTTACCATCAATCATTCAATTAACAAAGTAACCATTCATTACCCATTTAATGCAACAATACCATACTTTAGAGATTTATATTTTAAAGCAGAGTTAACTCATTACAGCCGAGTGACGTCTCCAGGCGTTTCTGCAGTTACCGCCTACTGCGCCTCTAGGTGTCAAATATTGCCTGTTCATATTTGCATTAATAATTCCAAAACCTTTCTACATACAAGGTATCAGAATATTTTATCTTGAAGCATACATGATGACAAACACAACTGTATTGCTATATGACCTCCGTCAATGACTGTTTGTTAGCACTCTTAGATAAGAACTTCATTTTTAAAGGCTGAAGCCACTTCCACTGTGAGTTAAAGGTACACATTGCAAAGGGCTGTACTTTAGAAATAAGTTCATTCAATCTTGGAAAGGAGCTGGCAGTTAATTGTAGTTGTCCCTTTACTTCTTTAACATCATTTGTCATCACATGCCTTCTCAGAATTATAGACCTTTACAGTGACAGAAGGAAAATACTGGTGCAGGCTATTCTTGTATGTCAAGCTGAAAGAACTGAAACTATGTAAGTCTCAAAAGAAAATACATAGTTTGCCATACCAGTTTTAATGCAGGCTAAATGGGTGTGTTTTCAGTTAGCTTCCTTCTTTCTGGATTCAAAAAAAATGTATGACATCAATATTAGTATGACTATGTATTATTTACACTACGTTTTGATATTATCAAATTGCGTATTGCAATTATTTAATAACTTTTTTTAGGAATGCTATCTTGTTATGTATATTTCCTCTGACATGTAAATTACCTATACTAAAGTCTGATTATCTTTTATGCTCAATTTTTGTTTTGTTTTACTTTGTTATTTTTTTGTATTCCCTATACTTGTTATAACCATTGGAGCTCTTCTCCCCGGGCCTCCACTGAAAATGGACTTATATCCAGCTGGACTAGCCCGGTCAACAAATGTAAAATAAATAAAAATAAATAAAATAAATAATGGAAGATGTCTAGGTTTCATTAGGTTATTCTGAAATGTCCCCTCCTTTGCTGCAGCATACTCCCAGGAAACACTGTCCTAAGCACAGTCTCCCTCTGCATCAAGAAGCCAACTTCTCTGATTAACAGGCAATCACTTTCCTTTTATTCACTATTTTGATGGAATAATTTATCTTTAACAACTATTACTATGGGAAACCTCTTTGGTAACTGCTGTATTTAGTTAATACAAAATGAAGCTGTCTGCCTTAAACAATACTATTTACACTACTTATGACAATACTCTGCTTGTATCTGTGTTATTTACATTATGTTACTTCAGTATTATGACATTCATAGGAAGACGCTAATGTCTATATATATATATATATATATATATATATATATATATATATATATATATATATATATGTCTACTTCTATTTATTGAAAAGACATTTCTCTGAACGTCATTTAACTGAGTGCACTTTGCCGAATATTCACTATTCTGAAGTATAAGACTGCCGAAATACAAAACTCCGAAAATATATCTATCTACAAAAGAAACACAAAATCCACATATTTCCTAACATTTTTGCAGGGGGGGGGGCAAGCCACCCTGCACCCCCATACCCAATGCATCTTATATATACCAACTCTGAGATCATACTACAGTAACGATAATGGTGGATTTGACACTGTCTGCTGTAGTGCGATCTCCATTGAAATGCACAGCTGCTGTAAAAATAATTTTCCGTATGCTCTAAACACATTACCTACATATCCCCCATGCCACACAGCTGGCATGGTAGATGAGATGGTACATAATGTACACTTGTACTTCTCACACTACTAGCTTTATATTAAGCACTTCACTAAAATGCACTTCGGCAATGTTATGGTTCGGAATAGTGAATATTCGGCAAACTGCACTCAGTTAACTGACTTTCAGAGAAATGGCATTTCGGTAAGTAGAAGAAGACCCATATATAATATATATGAAGAGAGAGAGAGAGAGAGCTATGCTTCTTATGGCCATTAGCTTCAAATGAGAGCACACTTGTAAACATTATGTGTTTTATCAGGAAATATACTCTAAATAGTGTTATTATTATTATTATTATTATTATTATTAGCTATTATTAAATTCCCAATTGATGTTGACATCCTACAGAAAGGTCTCACTGGGTCCAATGACTGGTGTCAGAACCATGGCCTTAAGCTCAATGCCTAAAAATGTGTCGTCATCCCCTTTGGGAAAAACAGATTCCCATGAATTACCACATCAATGGTAGTCCACTGAACACAGAAGTTGTTATAAGAGATCTGGGAACACAGGTTGACAGCAACCTCTCTTTTGACCACCACATTGCCACTAGGGACAGAAAGTCCTTCTATGTGGCACATCTCATTATTAAGGGTTTTGCATCCAGGAAGAAAGAGGTCATTGTCTCCCTCTACTCTGTCCTCATTAGGCCAAGCATTGAGTACAATGCCCCATTTGGCATATACCTCATTAAACACCTGCAACAACTGGACAGGCTGCAAAAGTACCTCACAAAGAGGATCCTAGGGCTTAAACATTTGTCCTATATGGATAGAGTAATCTCATATTGCCTACTTAGAGGCTATCTCTGCTTGACTTACAAAGCCATGTCTGACCCAGCTCTGTTAGAAATGCTACATCTGAAGAAATCCCAATCCCTCTGCACCACATGCTCCAGAGACCTCAACCTTATTACCACAATCAACATAATATGCTGGAGGAACAGGCTTATAACCCAGAGACTGCCCATGCTATGGAATAGACTTCCCATACATGTCAAGCAGAGCACCTCACTTATGAGTGGATGGGAAACAGACAATTCACCACAGGGATCACTCCAGTGGTTTTACTCGACAGAGGCACTGGGAACTAAGGTCGGGTGACACAATGCCAGGGTAATCCTATGGGCTAGGGTTGTAAAGGCTCCAGGGCCATTAGCCTAGTACACACCTATGAACCTATGAACATATGGTTACAAACATGCAGTCTTGTTGCCTTTTGTAAAATACAGACAATGGCCAGGATTCATGAACACCTACACTTTGCGCTAGGCCTGTTTGTATGATGAGCAGCGATAGGTGACATCTTTGTGATTCAGCAAACAAAATTACATGTGGTGGCTGAGTGCAAATCAAAGGTTAGCAGCCAAAGATGCTAATGAGTGAATAAAGAGATGAATTACATACTAATGAAGCAAATATTCATGGCAGAGTAATTCAAAAATATATAAGACAAGCACCTACATGTTGCACTTGCTTTGGCTTTTAATGTCAAGACATGCTGAAATACAGCCACATAGAAATTTTAAAAATATTAGGGTTGCTGCAGCCATCATAAATCTGTATGTGCAACAGGCTCTAATACAGTGTGCTGCTGCTGCCATATCTCTGCCTAGATGGAGTAGGCTGGTCAGACTACATTTGATCTACCATGGACTTCATGACATAGGAATAATAGAGCATTACAGAGTGGAAAGGAATACCATAGAACATATACTGAACATCTGCTATCTTCACCTCAGGCTCCATGGAAATCATGGAGAACCCATACCAATGCAACATAAGGTATGGGTAACAGATACAGGCAAGCAAAAACTGAGTGTAATGCTACTCAATGCTAGAAGTCTAAACCTCAACATGCACTCACTTGAGGCACTCCTTAAAATGGAGAACATCAATATCGTGCAGTGACTGAAATCTGGTTCAAAGCTCCAAAGAGCATCCCTGCACTACCAGGATATAACTCATACCATACCTTTTGGCCACCTAACCAGGTCTGGAACACCAAGGGCAGAGGTGTGTCTGTATTTATTAAGGATAACCACACCTCCAGGCTAGTTGCCGAACATAATGCATCCAAAATTATCTAAGTGCAACTAACTCTGGGCAAAACTGCAATCCATATTGAAGCTTGCTACAGATCCCACACCATGCCCCAGGATTCCCACTCCTCTTTTCTTGATATACTAGAAAATATTAGGGTTCAACCAAACATCCTAATAATGGCCAATTTCAACTACCCCACCATTAACTGGGAAAACTACTCATGTACCAACTCCTTCACCCAACGCTTTCTAGAATTCATAAACTCCAATGCCCTGGATCAACTTATCCACAGCCCCACTATCCTGGACCTGGTCATTACCAACATGAGTGACCGGTGTTCCACACCTGAAGTCAACTCCTCATTCGTCAGATCCGACCATAAGCTAATCTCCATAGATATCCACATCCCACCCCCACCCCCATTAAGGAAACCACTGTAAAAAGTTTTTCCAAAGCCAACTTGATGCTTCTTAAGACAAAAGTGGCCAACTTCACGCCACCCATGCAGACGGACAATACAGTTATGACTGCCGAATCATATACAAATGCACTCTATAAGCACTTACACGAGTCCATGGATTGTGCTATCCCTAACAGAACCAAGACGCTATCCTCCAAAAAAAGGAAGACAATCTGGTGCTCCCCTGCTATAAACAAACTCTATAACTGAAGGAAGAAACTGTTACAAAGGAGAGTAAAATCCCATGAGTGGAGGAACTCCCTGGTCAGCCTCAGTAAGAAGCTGAGATCCCTCAAAGAATCCTCCAAAGCCAGCTATGAAAACAAGATTGCCACTAACTCTAAGGACAACATCAAAGCATTCTATAGCTATGTCAAGAATCTAAATGGCAACACCCAGATCTGCTCTGAGTTACAGCACAATGGCATGAAAATTATTGAACCAACTGATATAGCCAACATCCTGGCTGACAGGTTCAGTGCTAACTTTACCCCCCCCCTAAAAGGCCCATATCCATACCGGAAGAATGCAGTGCCCCTGCAATCAAAACTGAGCATGTAAAAACTGCACTCTCCAAAGCCAAGAACACAGCATCCATGGGACCGGACAACATCCCATGCTGCATTCTACATGAACTGTAGAATGAACTGGCCCCCCACCTAAGCACCATGTTCAATCAAAGCCTCACGGCAGGCTTTGTATCCACTGAATGGTGCACAGCAACAGTTATACCACTCTACAAAGGGGGAGCCACCATGGACCCCGGGAACTATTGGCCTATTAGCCTGACAAGTCTGGTTTGCAAGGCCATGGAATGTATCATCATGGAACCCATAAACAAAGACATTGGTAACCTCCAGACTCTGAACCCCACCCAGTACAGATTTGTGAAGGGAAGATCATGTCTCTTGAACCTGACTGACTTCTTTGAAAAAGTCACCAAAGCCGTAGACAAGGGTAAGGCAGTTCACACAGCCTATCTTGACCTCACCAAGGCTTTCAACACCATCTCCCATTCTGGAATCATAGATAAACTCACTAAACTGGGTATAAATACATACATCACAAGATGGGTTGCCAACTGGCTCACTGACAGAACCCACACTGTAAAAATTGCAGACTCCAAATCTGACTTCAAACCTGTGACAAGTGGAGTACCACAGGGTTCATTCTTGGGTCCTCTCCTCTTTGGAATTTACTTCTCTGAAGTACAGGCTAAAACAGAGGGCCTCTGGCTGACGAAGTTCACAGATGACTGCAAATTAGGTGCCATAGTCGAGTCCTCAAATGACATGGGCATCCTATAGAAGGGCCTCACTGAGACTGATGCCTGGTGCCAGAGCCATGGCCTCAAGCTCAACGGCAAAAAGTGCATTGTCATCTCCTTTGGTAAAAACTCTGTACCCATGAACTACCACACAGGTGGCAGTCCACTTAATGCTGAATGTGTGACAAGAGACCTTGGGACTTACGTGGACAGTAGTCTCTCCTTTGATAATCACATCGCCACAGTAGTCAGGAAATTCTTCTATGTGGCACATCTCATCATGAAAGGGTTCTCATCCAGGAAAAAAGAGGTCATTCTTCCCATCTTTTTGGCTCTCATTAGACCCATTATTGAATACAATGCCCCTTTTGGAGTGCACCTCACAAGACATCTGCAACAACTGGAAAGGCCACAAAAATACCTCACAAAGAGGATTACGGGACTCAAGCAGATGTCCTACGCTGATCATCTCAAAAAACTCCAGCTCTACTCCGTAGCATATCGCCTGCTCCAAGGCGATCTCTGCCTAATATATAAAGCTATGTCAAACCCAGAACTGTTGGACATGCTACACCTAAAGAAATCCCAGTCCCTCTGAGCTACATGCTCTAGAGACCTAAACCTTGTCACCACAATAAACAGAACATGCTGGAGGGATAGATTCCTGTCCCAGAGACTTTTCATACTCTGGAAAAAGTTACCTATCTATGTCAAGCAGAGTTCTTCACTAGCCCTCTTCAAGAAAAATATTGATGAGTTGATGGGAAATAGAAAATTCACCCCGGGGATCACTTCTGTGGCCCTGCTCGACAGGTGCACAGGAAAATAACCTTCTTGGGTGGCGAAAGCCAGGGCACCTTATTGGCTAGGCTTACATAGGCCCTTGGGCCAACAGCCTAGTACCTACCTATGAACCTATTCATGTGTAGCATTACTTATACTAGCTACAGGGACTTTTTAGAGATCCACAGGCAGCACAGTGGGGATATCACAGGCCTCTGCCTCCAGAATACTCCACGAATTTCTCAATGCAATGTCGCAAAATGTGGGTGAGCATTTCTGATTTCTATGTACTCCAGAGGAGAGAGCTATCACCATGCAAAATTCCTATGCCATTGCATGTTTTTCTAAAGTTCTAGGGGCCATAGACTGTACCCACATTGAAATAAAAACTCTGCTTGTTGAACTGGGAAGGAGGTACATATATTTAAAGATGGACTTCATATCTCCACCCTACCATATAATCCAACCCAGGATAATAACACAGAAGTCCTCATTACCAAACTTCAAATCAATACAAAGAAATATTTATACATTATCTGCATCTACATACCACCCGGAAATAATATCACTTCAATAGAGGCTATACTAAGCTGGGTGTCTTCCACTTACCCCCAAGAAATAATAATACTAGGCGACTTTAATATTGACTGGAAAGGTGTTAGTGCTGAAAATCCCACCTCTCATATTAACCTCCATGGCTTTAGCCAAACCATATCCTCTACAACCAGAATTAACAAACCAAATAAGAAAGAGAGCACCTTAGACTGGATACTCATAAATAAACAGAAACAATCTTACAAGGTAGGAACACTGCCAGATGATGTAAGTGATCATTTTTTGTCCTACATCATAAGAGAAAAGAAGGATCTTCCCAACCTCCCCTCCTTTAGGATAGCACGCTCTACCAAACACTTTAACTCAGAATTATTTCAAACTGAGCTTAAAGCCTGCGACTGGAACCCTTTAAAAACCCTTCCACTTGAAGAGGCTGAAAAGTATCTTAACTCTAAATTCTTATCTATCCTGGATAAGCATTCACCTAAATGCTCCATTTGAATGAAGTCTAACCCTGCCCCATGGCTTTCTAAAGAAACCAGACATCAAATTTTGCTTAGGAACAAAGTTTGGGCTAAGTGGAGAGCTAACAGCTCTGATCATCTAAATTATAGGAAGCTCAGAAATAGTACAAAAAAGGCAATACTTACAGATAAAAAAAAACTACTGTAAACTACAACAAACTCACCAAAATAATCCTCGGAAGTTCTGGTCTAGTATCAATAAGCTCCTTTCCCCAGGAAACTCTCGAACACCCACCCCACTTGATGCAGATCCAAATACCCCCATCAAACTGCCAATACCTTTAACTCTTTCTTCACTGACACCATACAATCTCTAACTAGTCAACTTATCCCAGATAACTCAAGCCTTCCCATCACCTCACCAGACTCTCTTCCTAAATTCAAACTACAACCCATCTCTACTACTCTCATATATAAATTTATTCAAAAACTCAAGCCATGTACTCCTTCTGCTGACCATCTACCTTCCCAATATCTCAAAAAAGCAGCCAAAGTAATTGCCTATCCTATATCCATCCTTATAAATAGGAAAATCCAAGAAGGAACCATTCCAGATATTTGGAAAATCTCCCACATTATCCCCTTACATAAAGGTGGGAACTCAAATGACTACTCTAATTATCGGCCAATAGCTCTCTTATCACCCTTAGCAAAAATTATGGAAAAATGCATTCACCAACAACTTTTACATCATCTGTCTCAACATAACATAATAGCAAACTGTCAACATGGCTTTAGGCCATCACATAGCACCACTATTGCCCTTCTATCCTTTACAGATACCATCAATAGAAACCGTAATATAAAACATCCTCTCATCTGCACTCTTTATTGACCTCTTTAAAGCTTTCGACATGGTAAATCACACCCTCTTAATCAATATTCTTGAATCCCTTTCCTTTGACTCTCAGGCTGTTAAATGGCTCAGATCCTACCTCAGCAACAGGCAACAGGCAGTTCTCTGGGAAAATCAAATTTCTTCCATTTCGCCAGTCACCATCGGAGTCCCTCAGGGCTCCATTCTTGGACCACTTATTTTCTCATTATTTATTAATGATCTCCATGTAGCAATTCCACAAGCCACCTGCATTCAATATGCCGATGATTCTACACTAATATTCTCAGCAACCTCTCCATCAGAACTATATTCTCTTACTCAAAATGTTTTCAACACTGTAGAAACATGGTTTACAAAACACTGCCTCCTTCTTAATGCCAAAAAAACAAAACTCCTTCTCTTTACCCCCACTACCAAGTCCTCCCCCATAGACTTCTCAGTCTCTTCAAATAATGGCACTATTATTCTCCCAGACTCTACCACTAAACTGTTAGGAATATCCATTGACAATAACCTCACATTTGATTACCATATAAATAACACCATTAAAACAGTCAGCAGAAAAATAGGCTCCATATATAGAATAAAACCTTTCCTAACCCCAGCAGCCAGAACCAAGATTACTCATTCCCATCTAATCTCGACTCTTCTGTACGCTTCACCTATTTATACCAAACTGAAGAAATCTAACCTTAACAAACTAGCAACTTCCTATAATAACATTTCCAGATTCGCTACTGGCAATCCCTTTAGAACCCAATCACTGTTTTAATCTTAGGCAACTATTCCAAAACCATCTGATAATCCCCCAACTCACAATTGCCCACAAGATATTTTACCAACCCAATAACACCCCTATACTCTCCAATCTCTTAATCCCCTATAAAAATCTGAATTCCCTACGTTCTTCTAACAAACTCCTCGCTAGCATAACCAAGTCTAATAATATGGCTGGTGACTCTCTGTTTACTAACACAGCAGGAAAAAATTGGAAACTGCTACCCAATGAACTAACTCTAATCACATCCTTGCCACTCTTTAAACAAAAACTTAAAAAACACCTCCAAACACACTGGTTATGCCCTTGTAGTAATCCTGACTAACCACCCTCTTTCACCACTGTTTCTTCCTCTTCCAAACAAACGTCCAAGCATTTGAATGCTTAGTCTTGTAAGCAAGACTGTTACTAAAGTCTAATCAACTTACTGCTGAAATCTTTCTACCTGATGTGAACAATTGCACATGATTCTTACTGTGTTACATTTGTTTGTTGCTTTCTTAAGTGTGCATTTTTTTTACTGTTGCTTTTCTCAAGTGTTAATATCTTTTGTATGTAATAATTTCTTGTTGTATTTTTTATTAATCCTTTATTTACCATGTAACAATATTTTTTACTTTTTTTACTTTTTATATCTGTTTGGAGCTTTTCTCCCCGGGCCTCTACTGAAAATGGAAATATATCCAGCTAGACTAGCCCGATTAACAAATGTAAAATAAATAAAATAAAATAAATAAATAAACAGGAAAGGCGATCACTCCATCAAATGGCAGATGGTCTGTAATACATATGGTATCATATATAATATGCATCCAGGTAAAACTGGCAGTTTTTTTTAACTCAAACGTATGGCAGTCCTGTGACTTGTACTTTAGGTTTTCAATGGGAGACTTTCCACAAGGATATCTAATGGGGGTTGCAGAACATAGCTAGAGCCTTGCACATGACTCCCATGAGAAGTCCACACAACCCCACTGAACAAGGTGACAACAATGCACATACACAGACATAAGTAGCCTGAGTCATAAACTCCAACAGGGGACAGGGCAATCTCCTAATCATCTGCACAAGGGGCTGGTCAAGCCATAATACACAAGTAATAATACTGTAATAACACTGTTACTATTGCTATTAGTATGAGCAGTACAACTAATAACATTGTTGGACATAAGCAAACAGAAGTGTGCATGTGTGTGCTTGTGTGTGTGTGCGCGTGTGTGTGTGTGTGTGTGTGTGTGTGTGTGTGTGTGTGTGTGTGTGTGTGTGTGTGTGTGTGTGTGTGTGAAATGAGGGTCAGAACAGGCATGCACTGTCTGGGCCAGTAGCTCCAGATGTAAATAAGTGTGTGTGTGTGTGTGTGGTGTGTGTGTGAAATGAGGGTCAGAGCAGGCATGCACTGTCAGGGCCAGTAGCTCCAGATGTAAATAAGTGTGTGTGTGTGTGTGTGTGTGTGTGTGTGTGTGTGTGTGTGTGTGTGTGTTTGTGAGGTGTCATGGGCAAAGTGAGGTGTACTGTGTGTGGGTCTGCAGGAACACATCCAAAGCATTTGTGCTATCACTACATCCTAGCATTCTGGACAGGTGTGAGTCATACACGGAAGAGGATTCAGTTCATCACTGCCACTCTCGATGACTTGAGCTACCTTTGCCAGGAGTTGCACTGCCAGTTCCATGACCCTGGCTAGAGGTTAGGATGCTTCCTGAATGTGAATGACATCTGCTGGATGAGCTTTTATCACAACTACATCCCACCATGTAAAAGCAAATTGTTTAGTATTTTTTGCGATTTCAGGTTTAATGTTTTGTTTACATTTGTGCTTGCAGAATTTCAAAGTTTTTCAGTGTCTTTTGCTTTGAAGTTTCTAATTGACAATCAAGTTATTCTAGGTGTTCTTTTATTGATAAATACTCATCAGCAATTATTTAGAATACACTTATTTAAGTATTTAGAAGGCAGATAAAAAAAGCTTGAATTTTGTAAGTATAAGTTTAACTATTGAGCAAAAAAGCCAACTATATCATAAAGAATACTTGGAGTACATGAGCACCACTGGTGTAATTTAGGAAACAATAAGATGTGTATAACAAAAGCTTTTAAGAAGCATCATAATGCATGACATTGTTAACTCGTTTTGATGGAATTATATTGTGAGTTTGTAATGAAAAACTGCAGTGACCAAAATATGAACATTTTGAAATCTTCCTTATTTATATTATAACCATGTCAATGATAGCATCTTAAAAATGTTCTTTCAGACAAGTACAAACAAAAGGTGGTCCTTTAACAGGCATGGTTCCTTTGTAGTGAGATCTTTTCATGCAGTGGTGATTAAGACTGATATCTTAGTGGCTGGAGTGGTCATAAATCAGAGGAAGAGCTGCAAAGATAAATGGTTGATCTTTCACTGACCAGAAGAAGTTTTACTAAGCTGTGTGGAGAATAATGGCATATTTCTGAGTCAGAAAGATGAATAAAACAGAATTTTTTTTTGTGTCCTTATAAACACGTTGATTTTTTTTAAGCTGCTATAGTAACTAGTGAGACTCCATGTTCACTTGTAGGAGCAACTATTTTTTTGGCCATAGGCTTTAAAGCTTTGGCAGTGAGATGATTAATGTCATTATTAGAAAATTTAAACTGTTGAAGAATTCAGAGAAAAAATAATGAATGAAAAACTTTATTGACTGAAGTTTCAGTATGTTTGTTGAAGAAAATTACAGAGTTTAAGAGAATGCTTAAACATTTGTGTGTCAGCCTGGATTATGGTAGCTCAACAGGTATCAGTGACCTGAATAGAAAAATGAGAAAATCTTCAAGAAGTTTCAGATGTCATCAATTTCATTTTATGGTACTGACTAGCCTTCTAGATTAGTTTTGGGTATTGGGTAGTGACTTGTAATTGTTAAGCCAAATGAATGACTTAGTAAGGTCAATTGAAACATTTGTAGCTCACCAAAGTTATTGAATGTTTTTAAAGGTAGAAAATAATTTGCATGAACAGAAGACTTTAAGGTTAGTTAAATGAGTAGGAAGATTATTTGTGAATAGAAAAAGCAAGGAACCAAGAAAATGTCATTGGCTAAGACAAGTCCTTAGAGACATAGAGACAGAAAATGCATTCTAAAACCATAGGATTAAAAGCTAGTCTGAAAGATCATTTTACAACCTTTGAAAATGTTATTTGGTGAATCCAGATTTATAGAGCTATGAGAAAAGAAAAGGGTGTTCAACCAGACTGAATGTTATTTTTGAGTCACTGAAGATTGGTATCATATAGAATTCGTTATCTGTTTTTCCAATGATATAGACAAATGACATTAGTTAGTTATCTTTTTAGTGGCCCCATGGTGCAGACAAATAAAACCAACAAAACCATTACTATGATCCAGATGACCCATTTTTGATTGGTGGATCAGGCACTGGAAGGCTGTGTGGGAGTGAGTGTCTGATGTTGGCTTGCTCATCCTGAGATGGGGGGGGGGGGTGGGCTAGGCAGCCTAGGTGAGACAGGTATGTATCCCAGAGACTACCCCATTCACTGGAACAGGTTCCCCAACCATATGAAGCAGAGTTGTTCCCTAAACCAATTAAGTGTAACTTGGATATTTGGATAGGGAACAGGAAATTCAGCCCTGGATTGACACCTATGTCTCTAATAGACACAGGCAGACTGTAAATGGTTCATCTCCCAGACCCCTGTCTGCAAATGTTTCATCTCCCAAGCCCCTGCTTACACCTATCAAGGATATCAAAACTTCTCAGAGATTTGAAATGCATGGATAGGCTTAAAAATAGCTCTAATGTTTGTTAGCCTACTATACACCTATGGATCAATGTCTCTCAGCTCTCTCAAAAATTAAGATCACATTATGCATGTGCCTGGTAATATACCAGGTTGACTAATTATCAGTACCAAATAAGGACTATCTGAAACCCTATTCAACTTATTTAATCTAAGCCTATTTACTAAGTATATTCATGAAGCTTAGCAAAACAGCTACTGTAATGCCATTACAAAAGGGTGGCCGATCCATGGATCTTGATAACTATAAATCTAGTAGTCCTCTTAATCTCCTGTGTAAATATTATGGAGCATATTATCTCAGACCTCATTAATCTGGACATTGAAAATCTCTTAACCCTGGACCCTTATCAATTCGGATTTATCAAAAGAAGATCCTCCCTCTTTAACCTCCTTAGCTTCTTTGAAAAATTAACTGAAGCAGTAGACAGTGGTTATGCAGTGTATACAGCATAACTTGACCTTGTGAATGCCTTTGACACCATTTCACATGCAGATATTATTGTTAAATTTATAAATCTGAATGTAAATCTTTCTGGTGATAGGTGGATAGCTAACTGGTTGTCTGACAACCCATGTGGTTAGAGTCAAAGATGACATTTCTGAATGCAAAACGGTTACCAAAGGTGTACCAGGATTTGACTTCCCTGTGACTCTGGACTAGAATAAACTGGTAACTGGAAAAATTAATGGCAAAATTAATGCAAAAAGCTTACAAAAGGTATATCAGGATTTGACTTCCCTATGACTCTGTACTAGATTAAACTGGTAACTGAAAAAAAATAATGGCTTGATAAATGAATGACTGGATGAATGAATGAATGAATGAATGAATGAATGAATGAATGAATGAATGACTCAATCAGTCAATCAATCAGTCAATCAGTCACTCAGTAATGTTTGACACAAGTGTACTTCCTAAGCACACTATCAAACTACCTTCAGATGTTCAGTTCTTTACCTAAGACATCTATATACCTTTCTCTTAGTTTCTAAGTATAATGTTGCAATATGCATTCATAAAAGCACTCATATCAAGTAATTATAGTATTAGGCTCTCTCTTATTTGACATCTATTTCTCAAACCTCTGGCCCATTATTCCTGGCCCATCGTTATCTCAGTTTGCAGATGACTATAAATTGAGTGCCGTTATTTAATCTTCATTAACTTATATTTGCTCCATGGTAATAATAGCTGCAACTGTATCATAGTTCATTTTGACAAATAAAATATTTCCACATACCTTGTAGGTGATGCTTCTCCAGTCATACACAGACTTAAGGGAGCTAGGCACTGTTGTTGATAATTCTTTATCATTTGACCATCATTTCTCCATAGTACTTCATAAAAATTTCTCTTTGGCTCATCTGATTTCCAAAGCTACCTCCACTAGATCCAAAAATGTCTTAATTCCCATTTACTTATATCTCATCAGACCTGCGACTGAATGTAATGTACCTTTTGCATGTATCTGTCTAAACATATAACAAAACATGACAGACTTCAAAGATTCATAACTAGAAAGATCAGCAGCCTTAAAAATCTTAATTATCAGGACAGACTTCACAACCCTGTGTACTCATTCTCTTATAGACTCCTCCATGCAGATTTGTGTCTAGCCTTTCAAACCATGAAATATCCCACCTTATTTGATAGTATCTCAAACATCCATTTAAAGGTACTAAACCTTCATCAACACATAAATAAGACATGTTGACATGACAGATTCATATCACAATTTATCCCTTACCTCTTGAGCAAACTTCCTGCATATGACAAGCAGGGCAGTACCCTTGCCAGCTTCAAGGTACACTTTGATAATTGGATGGGCAGCCTAAAATTTTCCCCAGATGTATCTTGCTTTGCCCTCCTTGAAGCTGGAGGGAAGTACTAAATAGTTTTTTTCTAGGCTTGTAATAGTCTGCAGACTAACTGCCTAGTATTTACCATTGGACCTATGACTCTAAACGTAGCACTTGCTCTTAGTGGATTTACCTGGTTATCACATAGATAATTAAAACAAAGTTTTCTAAGTCAGTGAATGATATTACAGCCGGCAGTGTACGCATCCTCTCTGAGTGTCATTATTACGCTAAGCTTTAACATCTTTCATAGACAGTATGGGGTAGGGGTACAAAAAATACATAGACTCTATAATTACTTGATATGAGTGACTTTATAAATGGATACTGCAACATTATACTTATAAACTAAAAGAAAGGTATATAAAGTTCCTAGGTAAAGAACTGAACATCTGAAGGCAGTTTGATGATGTGGTCAGGGATTACACTTGTGTTAGACATTACTGAATGATTGTTTGTTTGATTGATTGATTGATTGATTGATTGATTGATTGATTGATTGATTGATTGGCTGATTGATCAAGTCATTCATTTACTCATTTATTGAACCATTCATTTTTCCAGTTACCAGTTTAATGTAGTTCAGAGTCATGAGGAAGTCAAATTCTGTTTTAGCACTTTGTGGGCACAGGGAAGAAAAACTATTCTCGAATGGGATGCCTTTTCATTGCATGATGTGCATCATCACACATGCATGGCACACAGATCTCCAGGCAGTTGGAAGGATTTCCAGTTCACCTATAGTATGTCATTAGGATATGGGAGAAAACTAAACTATATGAAAAGAAAACACATGGAAACAGAGAAGATCTGCAGACTCCACACACGGCGCACCATTACTGACAGTTACACTGTAGAAGTAGGCATCAAGCAGCAATTCAATTCTAACTGCTATACCGCTGTGAAACTTCCATGTTGGACAGCAGCACATAGAGATTACAGACCAAATTACTAAGCCTGGGACTGGGTTCTATTGTGGTAATATGGGTAAGACACTGTGTAGACAGCAGAATTTAAGAGGTTTATAGTAAACATTCACATAAGAAAGGATTGTACCAGTGGAGTACTTCAGGGGTCTATGTAAGATGATCTTTTACAATATAATTATATTTACCTTGTTTGGTGATGGCACAACATTGTGCAACAGTTTTAATATGGGCAAAAAGCATGGAAAAGATAGAAATGATTGAATGGATAGTTTGAAGCAAGATAGTTGAAATTCAGAAAAATCTGAAAAATAATGCATATGAAAAGCAAAGCCTTGTGATGGAACTCTTCATTTGGGGAAAGTAGCAGGAGAAAATATGGAAAGGGACTTGGGAGTATCATATCAGATGACTAAAAGATATGAAATCAAGGGCGCCGGAACCACAGGGCGAGGTGGGGATGGGGTGAGCACCCACACACTTTAAAGTAAGTCATGAAATATGCCCCCAGCTCCTGGCAGAGATATTTTTAAATAAAGAAAGCTATGCCTGAGAAAAGTGACATCAGAAAAAGAGAAAGTGTGTGTTCACATATGTGTGTGTGTGTGTGTGTGTGTGTGTGTGTGTGTGTGTGTGTGTGTGTGTGTGTGTGTGTGTGTGTGTGTGCGTGTGTGTGTGTGTGTGTTTGATTGTCTTTGAGTATCTGTGAGTGTATGTTTGCCAGTGTTTGCAAGAGCATATATGACTGTATATGAGTGCATGTGTAAAAGAGGATGTGTGTGAGTGTATATGCATATGTGAGTGTATGTGAGAGCATGTATGCAAGTGCGCACAAGTGCATGTAGTCAAATGTATGAGTACGTGTATATGACTGTACGTGAGTACAGATATGTGAGTGTGTCTGAGTTTGTGTGCGATTGTGCAAGGGTATGCTAGTGTGTCCCTGCAAGTGTGTGATTACATGGGGTATATATTAGAAACCCAAAAAGGCTAAATCACGAATGTATGTACAGCAACACATAAAGTTCGATGTACATACAAAGTGAAACACGTAAACGGTGAAAATCAAAACGCCGAACGTGTTTTGTAATCAAAACGCATCAAACAGGTAAGCAAAATAAAAAATAAACTTTAATTTAATATGCTTTTGCAGGGGGCAATCCCCCCATGCACCCCCCACACCCCCCTACTTAAATATACCAACTCCGAGACTGCACTACAGCGGGGATAAGGACATATTTCCTTATACTCACCATCACACTGCTGGCTAAAACACACATTCGGCATTTTGAATTTTGCCATTTACGTGTTTCGCTCTGTATGTACATCGACCTTTATGTGTCGATGTACATACATTCGACATTTAGCCTTTTCATGTTTCTAATATGTAACCGATTATATGTATATGACTGTGGGTGAGTGCATGTGTATATGTGAATATGAGCCAGTGCCTGTATGCGAGTATGTGTGAATACCTTTAGGCATTCATGAGTGTGTAGGGGGTTCAGAATCAGACTCCTACATAAGGGAAGTTGCTCCAGAGCATACCTCTCAACTGTACAGATTTTCGCAGAATGTCCAGATTTTTGCCTCATATTTTTGGTCCTTTTCTCATGAAATTGTTGTTTTCTAGCCAATTGGTGGCAAATCATTTAAGATTGAAGTGAAAAAATAATGGCAGACATTTGAGTTTCAGACTTCATAACATTCAGAAAATTTATGCTATGTACTATAAACTTTCTAAGTTTGTAAGAGCAATATTTAAAAAGTGTCCCTATTTTTGGTCCTTTATCCTACTTTTATTTATGGCTTTGTCCAAATTTTTGCTCTAAGAGGTTGAGAGGTATGCTCCAGAGTACACTATTTTTTTAAACTTTACCTCTCAACTGTACAGATTTTTGCAGAATGTCCTTATTTTTGCCTCATGTTTTTTGGTCTGTTCTCATAAAATATATGGTTTTCTGGCAAATCATTGAGGATTAAAATCCCTAAATAATGACATGCATTTGAGTTTCAGACTTCATTTCCTTCGGAAAATGCAGTCTAACACAAATCCTGTTATTCTAGCAACTTTTTAAGTTTATAAGAGCAATATTTAAAATCTGTTCCTACTTTTGGACCTTTGTCTCACCATTATTTTAGGCTTTAACCAGATTTCTTGTACTAAGATGTTGCAAGGTATTCACAGCTATTTGGAGAAAATAATTATTCATTTTATTGCAATCTTCCTTTTTTCAGTTAAAAAAAAAGCTGGCAATGTAAAATTTAGCAAATGTTGCTCAATAAATGTATTTATTTATTTAATTTGTTAAGTTTTGCAGTGCATGGCATTTTTTTCTGGATGATAATGAGTTTGTGTGCTGTAGTTAGTTGTGAGTATGTTAGGTACAGTTCAAACCAGTTCAATTGCTTTAAGCTGTGACAATGCTGGGTCCTACAAGGGTGATTGGTGACAAATTTAGCTATTTAATTGTAGCAGGAGGCATTTCTCTGCAAATTCATCCTCTCAGGAAACTAGCTCTTTTTTTATTGTGAAGCAGCAACTACAGATGATTATAATATATGAAGTGCATTGGAGGTGTGGTGGTTTTAACCATGAAGAAACAATATGTTGGCATGTTTAGTGCTGCTCAGGCAACATACTTTTATCTGAGTAATTGTCAATAAATATTTTGTTATATCTTAAAGATCATTACTCATAATTCTTAGCTAGTAGAAGTTACTCACATGGTTACTCACATGGTTTCACAAAGACATGCATCTGAAGAGTTTCTCATCGGGCCTCGGCTAAAAATTGGCTTTGTTCCAAGTCGGACTTTCCCGATAAACAAATGTTAAACAAAAAAATAAATAAATATTTTATATAACTGTATCTTTGCCTATATTTCAAGTGGCAATTCAATAAAGGTGTTTGCCACCTCAGCAGGCTGGTAATTTGCCTCAGATGCAGGTGAGAGACTCTGCTGTGCCCAAGCTGATTACTCAGACCACTATCCTTTTCCCCTAGATCCCTCTGTGTGGCAAATACAACCACTATGCACTGGGTGTTAGCAATGTATTCTGCAGCTATTGGACTCCCCTTAGTGGGCAAGGGAGAATCTCTTTTGTTGGTGTTGCAAGAAGGAGCAGGGAAAGTGACCTTGCTTAACCAGAATGTTGTGCCCATCTCTGAGGAAGCTATTGTTGCCATTAAAAATGTGTTTGTATTAAATTGCCTATCAAAAAGAAACAGAAAAATAAACCTATAGCTTCTCCTGCTCCAGTTGCATTGGACAGGAGTAGTTTATTAAGTTCGGCTCATGGTCTTGTACAGGCTATTGACCTTTCTTATAAGGTGGTTTCTGGTAAAAGAAAAAGTGATTCCTTTTTTCTTCAAGAGATTCAAGAAATTACATCCAGAGAGGAATGTAATGGAACAGATACATTTTTCCCTCAGAATTCTGATTCAGACTCAGTGGCGAGCATATTACCTGAATCTCCCAATCAATGACGCTCTTTCTCCAAGACTATTTCCAGAATATACAAGTATTTTCAGTGGGAGAACACTGAGGTTTCTCAATCCCTCAGAAAATACTATCAGCTGTTAACAGAAGGAATTTCCTGAACCTTTACTCATTTACCAGTTCTGTCAGCTTTGGAGGAAGTGTGTGTCACTGGCTGCAATTTTCCTGATACTCAGCCAACTTTCCCTAAAAGGGCGAAGAAAATGTATAAAGTTCCTCACTCTTTTTTACATTTTTCCCAAACATGACCCAGCAGCTATTGCTTTAGTTAAAACAACAAGGCAGAGAAGGGATAATGTGATCGAGATACATAAAACTTTAAGAAATATCACAAGCACATAAATGTAAAGGAGAAGTTTGCCCTTATCATGGCACTCAACTCTCTAAATCACTGTTGGTTCCCTGGACCACTTCAGGTTGCTATGGACAATACCACAGTGATGTGATACATAAAAAAGTGAGGGAGAACCAGGTCTTACCTCTTTTACAGACTAGACATGTTATCACATGTTATAGCTTTACAACAGAATCTCACTCTACTTCCTACAGTAAAACTGTGTGGTAGACAAGCTGGGCAAGACAAAGGCAGACCTTCATGAATGGAAACTAGATCAGGGATCCTTCAAGATCTGATCCATCTCTGGGGAGTTCCTCAAGTATGCCTTTTTGCCTTCCCAATGAACAATTAGCTTGCAAAATTCTGCTCCAAGACTTAATGCAAGAAGACCTGGAAGACAGATGCCTTTTCCTTTCCTTGGATAAAAATATTCTGGCATGTTTTTCTACCCTTTCTGATATTCAAGGAAATTCTGAAGATTCAGAAGGAATCCCCAAGATCATTGTGGTGACTACCTTCTGGCCCAGGCAACAGTGTTTATTCCATCTTTTAGGTTCATAGATTCGTAGGTTCATAGGTTGGTACTTGGCTATCAGCCCTAGGGGCTATACAAACCTAGCCATAACAATTCCCTGGATATTTCTTCCCACAATATTTACTTCCCTGGACCCCTGTCTAGCAGGGTGACTGACGTGATCCCCAACGTGAATTTACTATCTCCCATCCGATTGTCAAGGTTCTTTTTGAAGAGGCCAATGAGGCGCTCTGCTTGACATGTATGGGCAGTCTATTCCAGAGTATGGGGAGTCTCTGGGTCAGGAACCTATCCCTCCAGCATGTTTTGTTCATTGTGATGACAGGGTTTAGATCCCTGGAGCATGTGGCTCTGAGGGATTGGTATTTCTTTAAGTGTAGCATGTCTAACAGCTCAGGGTTTGACATGACCTTGTATGTTAAGCAGAGATCACCTCTGAGTAGACAATATGCCACCAAGTATAGCTGGAGTTTTTTTAGATGGTCAGCATAGGGCATCTGCTTTAGGCTTGTGATTCTTTTAGTGAGGTATTTCTGTAGCTTTCCAGCTCTTGCAGATGTCTTGTGAAGTACATACCAAATGGGGCGTTGTACTCTATAATGGGTCTAATGAGGGATGAGTACAGTGGGACAATGACCTCCTTTTTTTCTGGATGAAAAGCCCTTAGTGTTGAGGTGTGCCACATAAAAGGATTTTCTGACTGTTGTGGCGATGTGGTTATCGAAGGTAAGACCAATGTCCACCTATGTCCCTAAGTCTCTCATCACACTTTCGGTGTTTAGTGTACTGCCACCTATGTGGTAATTCATGGGTACATGGTTTTTCCCAAAAAGGATAACTATACATTTCTTGGCATTAAGCTTGAGCCCATGGCTCTGGCACCAAGCATCTGTTTCTGTAACGCCATTTTGCAGAATATCCACATCATTTGAGGATTCAATAATGGCTCCCAGTTTGCAGTCATCTGCAAACATTTTTAGCCAGAGTCCCTTAGTGTTGGCCTGTACTTCAGAGAAGTAGATGTTAAAAAAGAGCGGTCCCAGGACTGAACCCTGAGGTACTCCACTTGTCACTTGTCTGGAGCTGGATTTGGAATCGGCTACTTTTACAGTCTGGGTTCTGTCAGTAAGCCAGTTGGCAACCTATTGAGTGACGTAGGGATTTATGCCCAGCTTAGTAAGTTTATCTATGATTTCAGAGTGGGGGATGGTGTCAAAGGCCTTGGCAAGGTCCAGATAGGTTATGTAGACCTACTTACCCTCGTCCACAGCTCTGGAGACTGATTCGAAGAAGTCAATCAGGTTCATGAGACAAGATCGACCCTTCACAAACCCAAACTGGGTGGGGTCCAGTATTTGAGGGTTGCCAATGTCTTTGTTTATAAGTTCCCTGATAATACATTCCATGCCCTTGCAGATCAGGCTCGTCAGAATGATGGGACGGTAGTTCTTGGGATCCAAGGTGGATCCCCCTTTGTGGAGTGGGATAACTGTAGCTGTGCACCACTCAGTGGGCACGAAGCCTGAGGTGAGGCTATGATTAAACATGACACTTAGGTGAGGTGCCATTTCATTTTGCAGTTCATGTAGTACACAGCCCGGGATGTCATCTGGTCCTATGGATGCTGTATTCTTAGCTTTGGAGAGTTCAGTTTCTATCTGTGTAGCCATGATTACTGGAATTTGGCAATCTTTTGGTATTGAGATGGGCCCTTTAGAAGGTGAGAGGGGGGGTGAAGTTGGCACTAAATTGATCTGCCAGGATATTGGCAGTATCCTTGGGATCAGTATATTTAATGCCATTCTGTTGTAGCTCTGAGCAGATCTGAGCATTGCCATTTAGATTCTTGACATAAATATAGAATGCCTTGTGGTTGTCTTTGTAATCTTTAGCAATTTTATTTTCATAACTTGCTTTGGAGGGTTTTATGAGGGATCTCAGCTTCTTACTGAGGTAGGTAAGGGATTTTTTTTGCATCGTGGGATTTTCCTCTTTTCTGCAACAGTTTCTTCCTTCTGTTGTATAGTTTGTTTATTGCAGGAGACCACCAGATTGGCTTCCTTTTTTGGAGAAGAGTGTCTTGGTTCTATTTGGGATGGTACGATTCATGCAAGAGTGGATCTTCTCGTACAGTGACTTAGTGTAGGATTCAGAAGTTGAACTTTCAGCTCCCTTCTGCATGGGTGTCATGAAGTTTGTCACTTCTGACTTGAGTAGCATGAAGTTATCTTTGGAGTAGTTTTTTACAGAGGTTTCCTTACTGGGGTTGCGGTGGGATGTGGATGTCAAGGATGATTAGCTTATGGTCAGACCAGAGCAATGAGGGGGTGACCACTGGTGTGGACCATCTATTGCCCATGTTGGTAATGACTAGGTCTAGGATATTGGAGCTCTGGTGGGACAATGGATTAGTTGATCCAGGGCATTGGAATTTATGAATTCCAAGAACTGTTGGGAAAAGGTGTTGGTACCCAAGTAGTTTTCCCAGTTAATGGCAGTGTAGTTGAAATCACCCAGTATTAGGGTGTTTGGTTTTATCTTAATATTTTCCAGTATGTTTAAAAAGGTGTAGTGAGAATCTTGGGGCATGGTGGGGGATCTACAGCAAGCTACAATTTGGATTGTAGTCTTACCTAGTGTTAGTTGCACCTGGAGAATTTCAGATGCATTGTGTTGGGCAACTAGTCTAGAGGTGTGAATATCCTTGGTGAATATGGACATTCCTCCTCCTTTAGTGTTTCGGTCTTGGTTTGGTGGCCGAAAAGTGTGGTAAGAGTTATAGTCTGGTATTGCAGGGGTGCTCTCTGGAGCCTTGAACCAGGTCTCAGTTACTGCACAGATATCAATGTTCTCCATTTTTAGGAGTGCCTTGAGAGAGTGGATTTTGAGGTTTAGACTTCTAGCATTGAGTAGCATTACCTTCAGATTTTGCATGCTTGTATCTATTACAGTGGTGGTTTTGTCCTTTGAACCTTGCCTAGAAAAGGCACTATAGGTGTGGCAAGAGCTTTAGCGAGTAACCTGAATCCCAGGGGTGACAGGTGCAGACCATCTCTGGCAAAGCATCGTGGTTTGTTGATCATGTCATCCCAGGCAGACAGATACTGAATCCCCCCTTTTTTTCTCAAATATTTTTTTATTTTCCAAATAATAACAATCATCAATGAAACAAGTATTATAAACCTTTATATACACTTTGTACAACTGACCTGAACAAAAGAGGGGAAAAAACTAATAAAAATATGAAATTAGTAACAAAAATTTGTAATATTCAATTAATAAAGTATAAAGTTACACATTAATTATTTAGAGTTCATTTTTAATGTCTCAATAAGAGCAACATTTTTTCCCAAGGATTGTTTGGCCATGTTTTAGGTGAAATTCTCGATTCCTTCACCTTAACTTCTAATGTCGCTGTTTCTTCCATCAGTCTCAAGAATTCTTCCAGAGTAGGTTCTTGTGAAGACTTCCACTTTCTAGTTTTACATTTCCTTGCCACAGCTAGTATGGACCAAATTAGGTATAGATCTTTTTTATTCATTTCAATAGTATCATTAACATTTAAGAGGACTAAAGATTTGATTAAAATAAAGGTATCTGTGAATATAGCTTGGAGAAAAATAGTAATTTCTTCCCAGAATTTTTTTATATTAATGCAATCAAAAATATATGAGATCAATCAGCTTTACAGTTTAAAGAACATCTCCAGCAAATGGATTTATCAAGTGAATTAAATTTGGCTAGTTTATAAGGTGTAATAAATGCCCTGTGAATATATTTTCAAATAAATATTTTCCATTCTTGTAAATTAAATGTTAAGTTAACAGAACATAAAATATTTGTTTTACTCTCAATTGATAGATTAATGTGACATCCTTTTGCTATGAAATTCTAATATCTTGCATTAGGGTTAGTTTTATATGTTATCAATATTTCGTTTAATTTTGAAATTAGATTCATCCAATTATAATTGTCATAAATAACTTCAGATATTATACTTATCAAATTTGGACTAGTTTTATAAGGAGAATTAATAATGTTACTGTTAAGATCCTTAGCATATGATAATATGCTTTGGAGTATCATCCAATCTGCTGATGGAATATCATATACATTCTGAAATTGTTGAATATCTAATACTACTTGATTCTCTATACAATGTTGCCAACAAGTTAAGTTATTCCCCTTCCATCTAGTTAAGATAACATTATGAATTTTATTGAAGAAATTCCTTGTAGAGCTAAAGGGTATTATCAAGTCTAGCCATATCTTAATATCCATGTTAGTATATATAAATCTTCTGAATAAATTATAAATATTATTTATATAATTTAAGTTTGTTGGTTTTGTTATATTATATTGAATATTAACAGTCAATATGTGCCACATCCTATTATTTTCTCCGCTTAATATACAAACTTTAATTATTTTATTTTCCTTTAGAAAAGTAATAGTGTGCAATGTTTTCCATGTTGAGGAATAATTAGGATCTATCCAATTAATGATAGTTCTTAGTATGGAAGCTTTTATGTATGATTCTAGATCTGGAAGTTTAATTCCACCCATTTCCCAAGATCTAATATGATGTGTATAGGCTATTCTTTTTCATTTTGGATACCAAAGAAAGTTTAATAGAATTTTATTTATTTCAATATTTTCTTGTTAGGTACTATAGGAATAACTTGTGCAATGTAATTAATTTTTGAAAGTATTGTCATTTTTATTATTTGTAATCTGTCTTCAAATCTCAAGAACATTTTATTCCAACTTACTATTAATATTTTTATTTTATTAATTATGTTGCCATAGTTTGTGACTAATGTAGATTCCAAATTATCAGATTGTGGTAGTCCTAAATATTTTATTATGGGCACTTGTTTTCCAATAACACAATTTGTAGTTAAAGTAAATTCTCTCTTTTTATTCAAATGTATATAATTAAGGCCGGAAATATGATAAAAACGTTCCACTATTTCATCTAGTTTTGTACTGATTTCTCTGAAACAGACAACGTGAGTAAAACATTCTCAGAAAATAACATAATTTTTTAATTAAATTGGCCATGTACATCTATGCCTGATATATTAGAGTTGTGGCATACTAATGAGGCAAATAATTCAATTCCTTAAGGCAAACAGGATGGGAGACATCGGACATCCCTGCTTTGTACCTTTGGTTATTTCAATAGCCTTTGAGGTAAATGGCCCAAGTTTTACATAAGCCAAATTGTTTTTATAAATATTCTTTATTAGCGTAATAAAATTAGAAGGAAATTCAAACAATTCTAAAGCCATAAAAAGAAAATCTCAGCTCAATGAATCAAAGGCTTTTTCTATATACAAAGCTACTATTAGAGCTTCTTGGCTGTTTCTGTTTAGAAAATCTGTGAGTGTTAGTATTCTTTGTATATTGTCATGTGTGTGTCTTTTATAAATGAATCCTGTTTGATCCTCATTTATTATGTGTGTCAATGATTTTATTAATTCTACTAACTAATATTGACATGAAGATTTTATAATCATTGTTAAGTAGAGTGATTGGCCTATAAGATTTACACTGTAAAGGGTCTTTGTTTTCTTTTATAATGGGTGTAATTAAGGAGTATCTCCACGAAATTGGAGTTGTGTTTTGTGCTAGAATTTCGTTCAAAGTTTTGTGAAACAATATTACTGAAGATGGAAATATCTTATACAATTCATTAATTATTCCATCAATTCCTGGTGTTTTATTACTTTTGCTTTCCTTGATTTTTTGAGTAATTTCTTTTAAGGATATTTGTTTTTGAATGTCTAACTTTAACTTTTCTGGTATCGCCTTTATCTTTACTAATTTCAAGTCTAAGTTTGATGTATTAGTTATATGTAAAGTATCATTATAATGTTCAGAGAAATTATGTTTAAATGCATCTAGTATATCATTTATATCCGAAACCTTTTTGTTTTTTTTCCTTCCTTCATGTATAATACTTGTAATATTATTTTCAATTGGATGTTTCTTTAATCTTATTGCTAAATTATGCATATGTTTGGGTGATACTGCATAGGAACTAAGTTTTAACCTTTCTACAGCTATATTAGTTTTGTGAGTTAGGATTTCATTATATATTTTGTTTAAGTCTTCCATTGCTTTTTTATGAATATTTTGTGTGTAAGTAGATGGATTAATAGTGAGATCTGTAATTTGTTTTTGGATGTTACATAATTCTGATTCCCACTCTTTTAGATGTTTTTATACCATGAAACAATTTTTCCATTTAGATAGGCTTTCAAGGTATCGAAAAGATTAATCACATTTATTTCAGTAGTGTAGTTTATATCTAAAAAGAGTTGTACTTCTGAATCTTACCAAGGTTTAAATTGTTTTAATTTTACAAAGTAAGCTGGAATTCTTGACATAAAGATTAACTTCTTATAATCTGTATGTATTTTGAGAATTAATAAATTATGATCTGAAAAGCGACAAGGGATTATGGAAAATGTTATTATTTTTGAATGTAGCTCTTGAGATATGAAGATTTTATCAATTCTTGTATGTGTCCTAAATCTGTTGTCTTGGTGTGAAAATAATAATGAATTGTTCTCCTTATAACTAAATGTAGCAATTACATTTAAACTTTCTTCCCATTTCTTAAGTAGCTTTCCTATAGAACTTAAACGTACATTTCTTTTGCTTGTGGTCTCTGATTTATCCAATATACAATTAAAGTTAATTTAGTAGTGCAGTTAAACAACTGCTTGCATGTTGATGTAAGAATTTTGGCTAATTACCAGCATCTTTGTCACTTTACTGAAAGTTGAACCTCACTTACCAAAAGATTAGAAAGCATTTAAGGGTGAGGAGAGTAATCAGTAATTTACTGTCTACTGTATTCACTATTTATTTGGTTACTACTTAATCAAATCAATTGAACATGTCTAGGCAGTGTGAGCAGAGGAAAATAACAACACTGCATAGTACAGGGTTATGAGCACATTATATCCAAATAAGCAGGAGTTATAAGTACAAGGTAATAAGTCCCTTTGTGGCTTCTGAAATGAGATGATTTCTGTTTCCAGGCTAATGAAGTATTCAAAATAATATGCCTAAAACCTGTCTTAATTTTACTTATTATGTGTACAGAATTATGTCACAACTGCAGCTGATGTGTGTATCTCACACACATATTTTCCTATTTACACTTGCAACGCTGTAACAGAAGCTCACAAAACTATCAGACATGTTAATTTACTGGATCATCATGGCACCAGGTAGGAATAATTCAGAAGTAAGAAAGGACTGGGTTCACTTCAAGTGTAGCAATGTAGTCTGTAATGCTTCTATTACTTTTTCAATTGGATGTTATTCAATGTTGCTGTAAAATCTTCTTTTTGTGTTACCTAGATGAGAAACAGCTACTCTGTCACTGATTTCACACCTATTCTTTTTTATTTATTTAAAAGAAGTCAGGGTTTGTATATTTTAAGAATCCAAAGACCATGTTAAATGAGCTTAAAACGTACTGCTTGTGCAACGGAAATCACACTACAAGCACTACCCCAACAACAGAAAAGCAGCGGATTCCTTAACTGACTATTTCCATCTTAAATCTTTCATAGCAAACAAGGGAAATACTGCTGTGAGGAGAATGGTACGTATAAGAGAGTGTACGCTTTCACAGGTCTTCCGGTCATTCGTATTCTTGACTAAATTATAAATAAACTCATCTCCCTTGGATTTTTATGAGGAAAAAAAAGAAAAAAGCTCTTTAGAAAGTCAATTAAACAGAATTAACCTCTCCTCTACTCGCAAATCTATATGGACATGAATGTGCGAACTAACTGACAGAGTTACAGTGGGATATTGTGCTTCTAAGTGAAAGTACTGTGTTTTGACTTCACTCTTCTTTCCCCTTTTAATTGAGTGTGTAGAACTCGCAGTATCTACAAAGTGACACATTCTAAATGGGATTATTTGAATCAAGAATGTGCAAGATAAGCCTATTCATTTTTTTTTTTTTTTTGAAAGGGAAGCTCTAACTAATGCACGAGATTGTTTCAAATAACAGCATTGTCAGAACCCAGTAATGGAACTCTGTAGTGACTCTAACTGTTTTTTCCACATTTAAAATTATGGATATCTATATTACTTTAACATGGGAATTTGAAGTTTAGTGAAGTCAGTAACTAACAGAAACTAAGATTAAAAGTTTTCAATTCCAATTATGCAACAATGAGGTGAACTAAAATATACTATTAATAAAAAGGGAGATGAGAAAAAACATTTGTGTATATGTTGTCTCTGTTCTTTCTTTTACATATAACTAATTATATTGAAGTGAAAGATAACATTTGAATCTGGTTTTCTTCACTGCCTTTGAATGAGATGTAACTATATTCTAGAAGTCACTCTAAGTTATAAAAACATTTAAAATTATCAGACACAACCACTAGACTTGTGATGAGTATGTTGCATAAAGTATAAGTTTAAGAAAAAACATAAATGTCACAGAGTATAATAGGCAATACAATAGATAAAATACATACATTTTGAGGTAAAGTCCAGAAGTCTATATCTTGGTTGATTCTTTGAAAGATTTTGAAGACCGTGTAGTTTTAGAATCAGTTCTTTGTTTCTTTTTCCTTACATCAGACAAAGTATTTTTTTCTGGAGATCTTTTCAAGTTGGTGGAAACAGTCCAGTCCATTTCTTCAGGAATTGTGATGATATTATTATTCTTGATGAAGGTAGAAGCTTTTTCAATGTTGTTAAAGGTTCTCAAGTCATTTGAATGGAAAATTCTGATTCTAGCAGGATATACCATCTGCACTTTTATTTTATTTTGTTTGAGAAGTTTCACTAATGGCCAAGTTTTTTTCCTTATTTCTAACACTTTTGCAGAATAATCATTGTCAGATCTGATCTGACTCTGTTTATATGTTATCGGACTTTTTCTCCAGGCTATTTTTAAAATGAGCTCTTTACCCAAGAAGGACAGGAACTTTATCACAATTGATCTTGGTGGAGCATTAGGTGAAGAGGGTATAGATTTTCCTATGGCTCTGTGAGCTCTTTCTATTCCATTTGATAATCCCTCTTTTAATTCAAGCACTTCAAGAAGTCAGGAATTCAAAAAAAGATGATGATGACTTCTCCCTCAGTTTTTTTTTCTGGAAGACCAAATATTCCTATATTAGTTCTCCTCTCCCTATTCTCTAAATCATCCACTTTATTAAGTATCCAGTTATTTTGGTGAAGTAAGAATTCTGTCTGATGTTCCTCTTCTTTGAGTCTCCCATCTATGTCATTTAGTGATGTCTCCATATCAAGTAATTTACTTTGTTGTTACTGCAGTATTTCTTTTAGTACATCTGTTTGTTTTTGGCAGTTTTCCTTGAGACTTTCCAAGTTATCAGTGAATCTATCCATTTTCAATGACAGTTCATGCAATGTGGAAGGCATCAGTTGTATCTCCTTCTTCAGGGTGGTTTCTGAGTGAGATTTTTTTAAAACTGGCCATTAACATACAGCTGTGTTGTTCTCCAGTATATTTTGACAGGAAAAACTCAATAATATTTCTTGAAATTTGGTAGAGTTGTAGTTCTTAAGTTCCTTAATATTTGTTTTCTATCTCTGGTTAATGAAAATAATTTTTCCCCTGTTTTCTAGTACTGTTTTGTGGAGCTCTAAAAAATGCTGCTTATCTGTTTGCCATCTAGGCTCCGCCCCCTAATAAATCCCCTCTGAATGACACTAGAAGCTTAGCCAGTTGTTGAAGTCAATCATTTTGTCCTTATACTGTGGTATCATTCTTGGCGAAGGTAGGATGCTACTCAGGACTAGGGTCATAGCTGTCTGGGCCACATGATCTGAGAGCTCTTCCATGTCTCTTTTCATGTAGTCCAGGGAGGTATGTCTCAAATTATTCACTCCAACATGGACAATGACACCATCATATTTGTACTTGTTGTGGAGTGACTTGAGTGCATGCATTATGTGGCAGACCCTGGCACCCGACATGCAGCTGACTGTAATTTTCTCCTTGTTCAGCCTGGTGAGTGGGACATCAGTGTGCCTGACTATAGAGTCACCTATGACTAAAATGTTGGGTACATTTTTTTGCCTTAGGAGCTGTTGTTGGGTAGCACACTGGTGTTGTGAGCTATGTGTCACTTTGGTTGTGACTGGTGTTTGTTTGTGTTTCAGCTTCGAAGGTCCTTGTTGCTTGGGCAGGTTAATGTTAAGGGCCTCCGCATATGTGGGTTTAGTGTTGCTATGTGTGGGTGTTGATGGTATGGGTTTTGAAGAGCTATGTGTTGCTTGAGGTGTAGTGCAGGTGTTAACCTTCTCCTCTTGACTGTCTAGCACAGTCTTGGCTGGAGAGAGCTTTGCTTCCAGTTTGGCTATGTAAGTGCATCTCTCGCAGGTTGTAGTGCTGGGTGGTAGAAGGAGAGGGTTGTCTGTGTACATGAGGCAGTTGCTGTATTGCCCCAGTATGCCCAGATTCACCAGGTGGACAGGAGAAATCACCAGAAGCTGACCCTCGGACATGCCTGTTTAGGTGCTTTTTTTGTAAAGTACAAGAGCTGTTTTCCCTTACCTTTGCAAGAAATGGAAAGGGGCAATTACCACAAGTTTCCTCACAGACTGGATCTAGTCACACAAGAACAGAGATGAAATAGGTAATTGAGAACATATTTTTTCAAATTAGAATGGGTTGGCAGACTTTAAAAATTTCCTGCAGACTACTCTGTCAGAAATGCTGGGTGAGCAAATTGGTGTAACTAAGGAAATGATTTTTTTATCTGTGATACAGAGATGTAATTGCCTAAACGTAGTAAGGCCTTGCTGAGTTTAATTCTGGTGGCTGCAAAAAATGCATTTACTAGAAAATGGAAATCAAACTCTAAACCAGCTGCACTAAAAGTATTAAGTATAGTAACCGATTAAAAAATGGATGTGGAAGCTTTAGAAAAGGGTAGGAACAAATTACATGGAAAAAATAGGAATAGCGGGAATAATATATGCAGAATAATGTTTTGAATGAGGAATGAGGTTAAGGGAATCCAGGAATTTAATGAACTTTGTAATGTTTGATTGACAATGACTGGATAAATTATAAGTGATGTATAATGTTTGCAACTGAAAATATGTCGTAATGGTTTGTTTTCATTTATATAAATGTATGATTATCTATGTCATAAGTGATAATTTAATTAAGATGTTTCTTGTTTAAAAAAAAAAGAACAGGGACATTTTATACATCTCAACCCCAAACAACTTTGACTGCCTAGATCTTAGGGTCTTAGTACCTTTTAGGCACTTGTTTACTGAGGATGTGCAGGAGGTACTAATGGGGACAGGAAAGCCCTCTACTAGAAAATCATGTATCAGTAAATGGAAACCCATTCAGAGTAATCTTTCACTTGTTTTACAATATTTGTGTGAGTTGCTTTTCTATTTGCCTGCCTTACTTCTCTGTCAGTGTTCATTTGTTTGCCATTTCAGCATGTCTCCCCCTGGATCCCCCTTTCTCAATGAATTCCCATGTCAACATATTTTTAAAGGAGGTTTTACATAAGAGATGCCCAAGAAAACCAGTGGCTCCTCCCTGGTACTTTAATTTTGTGTTAGAGAAGCTAGCATGTGCTCCATTTAAACCAGCTCATCTGGCTAACTTGAGGTTCCTAAGATGGAAAAAAGTTTTACTCTTTGCTCTGACCTCTGCAAAAATAATATCTGAGTTGTAAGCCCTGATGGTAGGTCAACCTTGTTTCACTTTCCACAGGATAGGGATTCCTTGAGAACTAATGTTACTTTTATGCATAAAGTGACATTCAAATTTACTTAAAACCAAACTATCAATATCCCTGTGTTATTCCTTGAGCCTCAACATGAGGGAGAAAGGATACTTCATACCTTGGATGTCCACAGACAGTTCAAATACTATCTTGACATTACAACATTTTTTTAGAACTTCTGCTCAATTGTTCATTTCTTGTTAAGGTAAGGAGATGGGACAACCCATGTCAAAGTAGAAAATGTCCAAAGGGATATCTCCGACTATCAACTTGTGTTATTCCCATTGCAACAAAACTATTTCAGGCAGGGTAATGCCATATTCTATCATGCCTTGGTTTATTCTATGGCTTTTTGGAAAGCATTGAATTATAGCAGTATTCTAGAAGCAGCAACTTGGCCCCCCTGTACATACTTTTACAAAGCACAACAAGCCAGATTCCTTCCCCAGATCTAGGTCAAGTTTTACTAGGACCATTCTCCAGGAACCTTCTTCTTCTACCTCCGAGTTGTTCTAAGCTATGATAATCTACATATGCAGTTTAAGCTATCACAGCAATGATCAGTATGAAGAACACAGTACAGCTGTGTAAATAAATGTACCATGTCAGTAGATGTTGGAATGATCACTGCCACAGTAGCCACTCCCTGTATCCACCCCTCCAATCTAACGGTTTGGGGGAGTGAAAGGTACCCTGAAGCTTTGCAGGATATAAAATGTATATAGCTTAGACTATGGCAGCAGGGATCATTTGAACATCTACTGTTATGGCAAATTTACATACACAGCTGTGCTTTTCTACAACCCAAAATGATTACATGCAAATTTGCGTTTTATTTCAATATTATTTTCTACAGTTGGACTGAAAACCTATAATGCAGAGTTAAGTAGTAAAATCTGTGGCTGTGCCTATGTGTGTGTGTTCTTTTAATCAAACTCAGAATCCAGCATTTATTGTCCCCAACACTTTAATATATGCCAAAGGAAATAGAAGCAATAACTCTGGTTTTAGTCGATTTCAGACTATAGTGCTGACAGCTCAATGTATAATTTTTATTCAGAATTTTGAAATTGCCAACTTATCTTCACTATATCCACTTTCAGAATGCAAAGTGTACATTAGGCTGTTTGGACTATGGCCAGAAACAGATTGAAACCATAGAGTCCATGTGATATACAAATTGCAATTGCTGTTCACCACTATGAGTTTAAGTGTTGCAATGCCCAAATAACACACAGACACCAGAGTTTAATGTTGCTTGTTAAAACATATGTCTCCTTTCATTTGCTCATTCGGGTTTTTAGCACGGGTCTATATTAAGTTATCAAAGAGGCATTACAGTGAATGCCTATTCACTGACATGAAAACAGTGAACCTCGTATTATGCGAACGGCCAAATTAGCAATTTTTTTCCTCGGATCCACTGATCCGGCCAAAAATGAAATACTGCTAATGAATAACTCAAAGTAGGGAGCTTTGCCCCTCCAAAGCCTCCCATACCCCCATAACTAAATATACCAACTCCGAGATCACACTACAGTGGGGAAAGAGGCAAATTTACGCTGATGACCAAGCGATTTTTTTTTCTGAGGAAAAAATCGCTGATTCAGCTGTTTGTGTAATTCGTGGTTCACTGTTTTCATATCGATGAAGAGGCATTTGCTGTAATGTCTCTTCGATAATATGATATAGACCCTTTAAGCACACAGAGAGTCTTTTTGAATGGTGTACTCAAAGGCCAGGCATTCAGGTGAAAGGACATTCACACATGGAATGGTGTGATAAGAGACAGTAGTTTTATTTATAATTTTACTATGAAATTTATGTGGAATTATTCTTAATGCAACAACAGTTGGCCATATATGCAGCTATTCAACACATATCATATGGGTACATCTTTTATCAGAGTTAACAGAAGAAGAAAAAATCCCCTTTTCAGGTCACTACATGCCCTTCTGGATCCCCCCCTCCCCAGCCTTCAGCATCTTCTGACACCTCCGTATGAAATCAGTGGATGAAAGCAGCAGCTAAGGTTGTATGTATAAGAAGAGGCATCTCCCACAGAAAATGAAAAGATATCATAGCTCTTCATAAACAAAAGTGCTCTGCATAGTTCTGGAGATCTCATCAGTGTAGTGGCATAGATGGGGCAGAGCTGGTTCAGAGGATGACAACAGATTCTACACAGTCTTTAAAGAGATACTGTGTAAAAAGAAGCCTTAAATGTATAATCCTGGGGAAGAGAGTCTGAAATGGGATTTTTTTACAGAAATAGTGAGGTGCCTTAAAGGATTCTTGGAGTCCAAGTGGGTATCAAATTTAGCAAGAAGCAGTCTTCATTGCTAAATATTGACTTATGCTGGATGTGGGATGCATTAATAGTGTTTTTTTGGAAAATCTTTGTTGCTGTTAGTCAACTTGAACACATTTACAGTATTTACAAATCACACAGAGCATAGTTATATTTCCTTATAAACAAATGCTTTTATAAGTTTATAGTTTACGAGCACCCACCATGATATGACAGTGCTATTCCTTCATCATTTTTAAATGTTCATTGTTTCACCTCCTAGTCATATAGCCATATTTTTTCTATTCTTGGAAAAAAATGTCATTAAGCTGTCATAGATGTTTCCTTTTGTTTAATATGAATTTTGTCTATTGTGAAAGCTGGGTGACTCTTTCAGAAAATTTCCATCTACCACCCCAATTCTCAAACTATCTTTAAAATTTTCTTAACTGCCCAAATGGAGCATAGTGTCTGTCAAATACCTTTTGTTAGTTTTCTAATTAACTTAATTATAATCACTGTATCTCTTTATTTGCAAGCTCTTAATTCTTAAACTTAATTCTCTATCCTGTTTTCCAAAACCTTCAGTTGATGAACTGAAAATGATGCCTATTTAATTGCTTTATCACAATCTAGTGCTGAAAACTCTTAAATTCCTCAAATCATGCTTCCCTTTTTTATCCCCTACTCCTCTGCCTTTGTCATACTCATGCAGTTCTACTTAAGGCAACCTGTAACTCTCACAGATTTTCTAATGTCGAATTTGGCCTTAAACTTACTATTACTCAGTCATATCCAGACAGTACAACCAAGTTATACATCTGATAACAACATACACATTTTTTTCGTCAATTTTTCATTTAATAACAAATTTAAGTTCAGTTTACATAGTCCTCATACAAAGAGGGCACACTTCTCTGCTGGTGGCTGTGCCTTTTTTTATTTAACTCCCTTTTCCCTTTCCCATACAAAGCCCTGCTATGTGAGGCTTCAGCACAATACCAGCAATACTGATCATTATATCTGCCAAAGTCCTTTTATACAACTTCCTCTTTGTAAGTACTCTTTAAGTTTTCATTAATATTTTACTAAACTTCTTATTATAAACTTCTTTCACAGCCTCCCAACCCAATAACTATTTGCATTGCTCATTAATAACTTCATTTTACTTTCAGTAATCAGTCATGTTCCTGGTGGTTCCACTACTCTGTATTAAATCATTGATTTGTTCTGTTCTGCTTCTTATCTCCTAACTTCATCTTTACTAATCTCTTTTAAATGTTCACCTCTGCCTCCCCCGTTTCCTGTCAAATTCCATCATCTCCTGCCATATTTTCTATTTTAAAGCTGTCTTTCTATTACCCTTCTTCTTTAAGGACCTGATTTCTACCACTCTTATCTCTTACACAGTTTCCATAACAACACACCAGCTTGGTTTACATTGCGTTTTCCACCTACAAGTGATTGAATGTCTTCTTCCTGGCTATCATTAGGAGGATGATGAGAGCTTTCAAGTGGTCTGTGATCAGTAACTCCGGGTTTTAGCTGATCCAGAAAAGTTCTTTAGTAAACTCCACCCCCAAGGCCCTTCATATGTTTTCTTTGAGCATTTTCAGGTCTCCTCAGTTCCAGAGGATGCATTCTCAGGTGCCTTTATCCTTTCTAAAATACCTCTAACAAGTATAGGATGTACCTGAATGTATCTTATGTATCCTTTGTGGAGTATAAAACTATTGATGTAGGCAATTCCATGCAAATATTCAAAACATGCTTGCCTTAGTAGCTTCCTCTGGAGTTAATGAAACCTCTTTCCACTGATCCGCCAAAAATTATTTCCCTAGGGTTTCATGCCAAAGCCTTGCATGCATATATTCCTTGTCTTTGATCTCATTAACAATCCATGGTAAGTCCTAGATAGTATTTTCCCTTTACTAGCCATATTCACTTATCAACTTAACCCATTCTGCAAGACAGTTTTGGATGCTGTACTTGGTTTTTGATCTACTGGCCTTCAGTTGGAGCCCCATGAATGCTAAGTAACATCTGTCTTTCAGCTGGTATTGTTCCTTTGCAGCACCCCACTGATTATTTAATTTTGTTGAAAAACTCAGTCACAGGTCCATAATGTTCTATGCATATTCTTCCACCTTCTTCAAGCTTGGAATTCTTACCGTACTTCCTTTCAGGGGATGGGTACTCCCTTGGGAGCTATAAATTTCATTAAACTATTATTTTCTCTTTATTCCCCAAATCTTTAAGTATCCCCATTATGCAACTATGAATATGTCTTTCTTTGTTTTCCTGAGTAAGTAGTAACTACATACCTTCTTTTCTATTTCCCTCTATGACTCTTTTCTGCTACCTCACCATTTGTTTCCACCTAGACTAATAGCCTTGATTAAACAACACATATATCCACTTCATCTGGGTGGAATGAACATACAATTTTGAGTCAGTGATCTCCAGTCCTCCCCGTTTCCTGGGCTGTATCACTTTCTCCCAGATTACCCTCAGTTTTTTTCCCTCTCATATAAATGATTTCTGGGTGTTACTTAATCTGTCTCACATTTCTTTCTCCAGAATAACAAGATATGCCTGTCAGACATATTATAGCAGGGGGCCAAGAATCATTTTTATGGCTTATATTGTACTCATCATATCAAAGACTATCCCCTGCCATCTTTTTTTTAATTTCAAAATATTTTTCTCTGTATATTTCCAAATATCTGTTGCTGCTATTTCCATTACTTTGCAATCAAGACCCTCAGATATCTCATTTTTTCATTTCCAGAGGAAAAGGGAAACTCCTGCACAAGGTAAAATGTAGGCACATACTTAATAGCTATTGCATTTGTTTTTAAGATATTAATTTTGTAGCCTCATATAGTATCAAAATTGCACAAAAAGGAGTGGGATATCAGCTGTGGAGTTGTTCACACAAAGGAAAACATAATCAGTAAACAATGCATTTTTCCTGTTTGCCATACCAACTATAACCCTTAAGGTCAGATTATGTAACCCATCAGCCAAGGTTTCCAAATACATGGCAAACAACAATGGTGACAGAAGGCACCTCCTCCTAGTTCCCCTGGTAATCTGAAAGTCCTCAGAAAGATATTTGACCATGTTTACCCTTATTTTCTATCAGCCATACCCATAGATGCAGGACCCCAGATTTTCTCATCACTTTATGCAAGTACCTCCACTTTAGCCTACCAATGGCCTTTGCAGCATTCAAGCCTATCATCAGTAGCTGTTTCTCTTTACTTCTGTCATGTCTTTGAATTGGTGTTAGTTTAAATAATATAGTCAAATGTTTTTTCTTTCTTCAATAAAGCCACATTGGTCTGGGTGGATTATCCTCTTTAACACCCTAGCAAGATGTTTAGAAAGTGTAGTCATTAAAATGTTATAGTCATGATTCAGTACTGAGGATCTTCTATATGCTCCTGGATATGCTGAGTCCTTCTTTTCCTTAGGTAACAATACTAGGATTGCCTCCCTCCAAAATCCTGGACTTGAGCTCCCCTGAAACATATGATTAAACATTCTAGTCCAAATTTGTGGAATCAAAGTCCCCTCTTCCTTCCATATCTTTACCAGGAATCTGTTTGAAATCATTGAAAGCACTATACATCAAACTACTTTTCATCAAAACAAAGACAACAAACAGTTTAATCATCGAACATTAAGTTTGGCGAACTTAAACTTAATGAATAAAGTTGGTTGGCCACCTAGAAAACAGTGACCTGTTTATTGGGAGAACATAAGCCATCTATTAATGATGATATGCAAAGAAACTCTGTAGATGTTATAATGTATTAATAGTTTAAACACATTTGTGATGGAGTACTTTAATTATAATAAATAAAAAGGAGGATATTATGTAAGTTTATAAGCACGTTATTTTAACATTAAGAAGAAAATTATATAGTGAATGTCTCTGCTTGCTACGCAAACCTTTAATATAAATAGATAGCAATGTGCCTGCCAACATGGCTGATACATGACAGATCATTGCTGGTATGTTAGGTTATTCTGCTGTATTAATTCTGCAATTTTTATGTGTATACTTTACTATTAGATTTTATGTGGAAGTTATCTAAGGGTTCGTGTTTCACTTTATTTAGTATGTATATTTAGCTTGGCAGATTCTTATTTTATGTTTGATTTAGTTATTTACTGGGTTATGAAGGGCTCTACGATGTTAGCCAACTATGGCGATTCAATGACGTGGGAGTCGATGAACTTAACATTTGATGATTAAGCTGTTCTATGTCTTTGTCTCGATGAAAAGCAGTTCGATGTATAGTGCGTTTGATGATTTCAAATAGATCCCTCTACTGGCATGACAATGGATCCCGGCAACTCCCCCCTCCCTTGCTGTCTACTCATTGCCTGATTCACTTCCTCCAGAGTGATAGGCTAATTGAGATATTTTTCTTCTGCCCTGGTTATTTAGAGTATCTGAATGTTATCTAAAAATAAATTTGCTTTTTGCTCCATTCTTTTCCAAACTGCTCTTCAGTAGATAAAGAGGTCAGGTGTCTCTGAAATACCTACAATACTTTCACATGATCTGTAACTATGCAGCCCAAAAAAGGATCACTCACTTTAGAGACATACAGATTTATCTTTTTTCCCTCTTAGTCCCTGGGTCAATATATTTATTGACTTTGGGCTTGTATCAAAGTGAGTCTGCTTCAGAACAACTTTTCTGTATTAAGTCCAGTAAATATTCCTCTAGTTCCTCCCTTGCCCTGCTCAGTTTCTCTCCATCCTCTTCTGCCATTCTCTTTCAATTGGCCTGTAGCCTTTTAATAGTTTGCAACCCCCTCCTGTATCTTCATTTTTTCCAATTACTCCTTTTCCATAGGTTCTTAGGATCATAGGTTCATCGGAGGTTACTAGGCTAGCAGCCCTAGAACCCTGAAACATCTGGCCATGTTAAGCTCAAGTTGCCTCTGTTGCCCTTGATTAGATGGACATAATTTGCAGAGTGAGTCTATGATAAACACAGACTACTGCTGACCATGAGGAACATGGGTGCCACCCCCCGGGGTGAATTTGCAGTCTCCCATCCATTTGTCCAGGTTGTGCTTGAATAGAGTCAGTGAGGAGCTCTGCTTCACATGAATTGGAAGTTTATTCCAGAGTAGCAGCAATCTCTGGGAGATATATCTGTGTCCCCAGACTCCAGTGTGTTCTCTATCAGAGCTGGGTTAGAGACTGCCCTGTAGGCCAGGCACATTGCCTATCAGCAGCTTATACAATATAGTGTACAGTGATAGGGCTTTCAGTCTATCCATGCAAATCATGGTTTGGAGACCCTATATTTTCTTGGTGAGAAACCTCTGTGGTGTCTCCAGCTGCTGCAGGTGTTTGGTGAGGTACATGCAGAAGGTAACACTGTACTCAATTAATAGTCTGATGAGGGTGAGTATAGTGAAGTCATAACATCCTTAGAGATGGATGCAATGCCCTTACTTATGAGATGCACAAAGTTGAAGGCTTTCCTTACCACTGTGGAAACTTGGTGGTCAAAGTTCAGCTTGCTATCTATCTGTGTATCTACCAAACCAGATCTTGCACCACTGGGTTTGAACTTAGGGGGATGCTGTCAATATTGTTATAAGCAGGGAATGCAGATTTGCCAAAGGGCATAATAATGCGATTTTTTGCATTTAGTTTTAGACTGTGGCTTTGGCACTCATTTGTCTATGTTAGCCCCTCCTGTAATATGTTAACATCATTGAGGGACTCAATGATTGTACCCAATTTGCAATCATCCGTGAACTTGGCAAGTCAAAGGCTATCTACTTTAGCCTGGACTTCTGAGAAAAAGATTCAAGGTAATAATGGGCCCAGCACAGATCCCTGGGTTCACCACTGGTGATGGGTCTACTGGTAGAGGTGGAGTCATCAACTTTGACCGTATGTGTTCTGTTGGTGAGTAAACTGGCTACCCATCTAGTGATGTAAGGGTAAATCCCCAGCTGAGAGAGTTTCTCAGTGATACCTGAGTGGGAGATTGTTTCAAAAGTCTTGTCTAGGTCAAGATAGGCAGTATGCACTGTTTTACCATCACCCAAAGGTTTGATGACTTTCTCAAAGAAGTCTACTAGTTTTAATAAGCATGATTGCCCCTTAATGAAGCCATACTGGGTTGGGTCTAGAGTTTGAAAGTCACCTATGTTCTTGTTGATAAGGTCCATGATGATTCTTTCCATGGCCTTGCAGATGAGGCTGGCTAAACTTGAGGTCATGTTTTTAGGCCTTGGATAGCACAGATATGACCTAAACTCTAGAGATACTAGGCAGAGGACTGGTGTCAGGTATGCACTGATTATGGCTGGCAGGGACAGGGGAGTGAAGTTTGCTCCAAATCTGTTATCTAGCAGGTTGGCAATTTCCTCCAGTATAGTATGAGTGGTACCATCTACTACCAGATTTGGCATGTAGCTGGGCATTCCCTTTTAGATTATGAACATAGTTAAAAAATGCCTTATGAATATCCTCAGGTAGGGATCCTATTTTATCTTCATAATTAACTTTAGAAGACTTTACAGGATTCCTGATTTGCTTGTTCAGGATTTGGAAGGAATTCTTCCTCTGTTGTCAGTTCCCGCTTATTCTTAAACATCAGTTTCTTTCTTTTGTTTGCTTGCTTTTTCATGAGGACCTGGTTTTAATCTTGTCAGGTACAGCCAAGTCTATATAGTTGTTTAAGTCTTTATACAGGGCATTTGTGTACACCTCTGCATAGGAGTCATTGTTGTCTGTTATTGCAGGAGGTATAAAACTTTTTATACTATTTCTTAGTAGGGTGTAGTTTGCTTTGGAAAAGTTGTTTAGTTTTTTACTCCTATGCTGGTGACAGGTTCAACAGTTACTATGAACAAGACTGATTTATGGTCTGACCTTACCAGGGAGGGCATCACACAGTGGAGAGTGCAGTGACCTCCCATGTTGGTAAGTACTATGTCTAGGACATTTGAGTCCCTTGTGGGGCTGTAGACTATTGGTTCCAGAGCATTTGTATTGACAAAGTCCAAAAACTTGTGGGTAAGCATGATTGTGCTCATGTATGTCACGCAGTCGATGGAAGGATAGCTGAAATCTCCCATGACTAAGGTGTTGGTTGTATGGCGAGTGACCCCATTAAATCCAGGTAGGTGGTGTGCTTTTGTTGGTTTTGGTGGGAGACCTATTGCTAGTAAAGATGTGGTAGGGTATTTTGCCTATAGTTAACTGGGTTCTATATTATATGAACAAAAGTTAATATAATCAAATGTCCTAATGAGTGAAAATTCCGAAAATCAGAAATGATATTATGGGGTGCTGTGCCCCCACCCCCCAAATACATATACAAACTATGAGATCGCACTCCAGTAGTGCAGCTGTAGTGTTGTCACCTTACAGCAAGTTCTCCTGTTCGATTCTTGGCTGGAGCGCCTTCTGTGTGGAGTCTGCATGTCCTCCCCACGGTTGAGTGGCATTCAAAAGACATGCGTAAAATAGGCATGCCTTCGTTGAAGGTTGGGTATCAGGCTGCCAACTCGGCACCATAAAAATCTACTGCCAATCATTAGCAGACCAGAGTTCTGCTATGGCAACCCCTAACCAGGAAAAGCTGAAAGAAGAAGAAGATTGCACTACAGTGAGGAAAGTGAAGCAAATACTCCAGTCTTCACTTTACTGTGATCCCACAGCATGCATCTCGATGCCCAGAATTTTCGCTTATTTGTTCATATAATATAGACCCATTAACTGGACATGGAGTAATTTGAGAGAATCTTATTGTATGACCAGTGTCAAAGTGTACTTGGCTTTAATGAAGATGGCTACACCTCCACCTTTGGTTCTTTTATGCTCATTTTGAGGTCTGAACATGTGGAAGGCATTGTAGCCTTGCATGACTGGGGTGCTGTCTGTGGCCCTGAACCATGTCTCAGTGACTGCACAGAAGTCAGCATCTTCCAAGGTGAAGAGTGCTTTCAGGGAGTGCAGTTTTATGTTTAGGCTCCTAGCATTAAGTAGCAGAACCTTGAGTTTGTCTTGATTGGATTTTGTTACAATGGAAATTTTGTTGTTTTGGCATTGCCTAAAATAGGCACTATGGGGGAGGCAAGTGCCTTTGCCAGTATCCGAAACACTAGAGGAGACAGGTGCAGACACTTTCTAGCAAAATACCATGGCCTTTCAATCATGTCTTCTCAGGCTGACAGATACTGGATCCACTTGGATTGATACCACAAGTTAAGCCAATTGTCAAAGTTTATCATTTTTTTTTTCAAATTTTTTTTTTTATTTTTCAAATACAGTTGAATAAATTCCATAGTATTTGTATATACCATCTTAAATAACTATGCACACTATTTACATCAGCCTGACACTATAACAGAACTCAATATATACAATTATTTTATAGGTATAACAATCCAGTTATCAGAGTGTATCTGTTCAGTTATTGTAAAGTGTCAATCAATGATTACTTTTTTCCATGGATTGCTAATAAATGGCTTAGGATGAATCTTTAATTCTTTAATTTTAATTTTCAACAATGCTGTGGTCTTCAGTAGGCTGTAGAAGTCTTCCAAAGTTGGCATTGTGTTTGTATTCCATCTTCTTGTTATACACTTCCTTGAGATTGCAAGTATTGTCCATACTAGATACATATTTGACTCATTCAAATGAGGACCTTTGTACACATTTAATAATACTAGAGCTTTAGGTAAGTTAAACGATTCATTAAATAAAGCTTGTAAAAAGTTTTTAATACCATTCCAAAATGGTTTAATTTTAACACAGTCGAAAGAAATGTGATGCCAATCTGCATTGTGTATTTGCTCACACCTCCAACATATTCCCTTTGTAGAATAATTAATTTTAGTAATTCTATCTGGAGTTAAGAATGCTCTGTGCAAGCATTTCCAATTAAAAACTTTCCAGTATTGTGTAAAGGATGTATGTTTTATTGATAATAAAATATTTGATTTAATTTCTTCAGTTACCTGTAATGAGTGCCCTTTTGTTATATAATTCCAATATGAGGATGTGGGTGTTGTTTTATAATTTATCAATATCTTGTAAAAATTTGAAATACTATTTCCCATGTCATAATCATTATATATGATTTCATATAGGTATTTCGTCAGTTTAGGTATTTCTTTAAATGTAGAATTACTAATTATTCTGCATAAATTTTGTGAGTACGTCAGAATGCTTTGCATAGTTAACCAATCTTGTTGTAGAATTTTGTATGTTGTTTCTGTTGTTTGCATATCCAGAACTTTTAGTTCTTTGATTCATTGAAACCAACTAACAAATCCTTTCTGTTCCCAGGAATTAATTATTTATCTGTATATTTTATGTGGTTAGCTCTTTGTAACTATGAGTGGTGTTAATAGATCAAACCAGATTTTTTAATCTATATGTGCATTAATAATTTTCCTAAATGAGTCAATGTAATAATTAATCATATGGGTTTTAATGGGCTTAGTTAAGTTACATTGCATACTAATACATAATATGTGCCATGGCAAATTGTTTTTATCTGTTATTTGAATTTTTTTTTTGTAAATCAAATTCATTTATTGATATTACAGTTAGTAATTCTTTCCAATTTGCAGAATAATTTGGACTTATCCAGTCTGATATTCTTTTAGATATTGATGCATTTATATATGTTTCTATATCAGGAAAGTTTTTATTCTCCCTGTTTCCATGGTCTGATATGATGTATTAAAGCTATTCTGTTTCTTTTGGGAAACCATAAAAAATTCTATTAGGCATGAGTTTATTTCTTTGAGTATATTCCTTTCTGGTAACAGTTGCATTGCCAACGTTATATATAGAATCTTGGGTAGTAAAACCATTTTTGTTAACTGTAGTCTATCTTCAAATGTTAATATTATTTTTGTTCCACTTTTCCATAGAGATTTTAATTGTATTGATGATATTATTGTAGTTGTTTTTTTAGACTAATTCATTATTATCCTTGCATAACTCAATTCATAGATATTTTAAGGTAGATTCCTGTTTCCCTATAATGTGATTTCCCTTCGTCTGCAATTCTTTTTTTATTTAAAAATAAAAAAAATGATCTTGATTTATTGAAATGGAGTCCTGAAATCCTGTAAAATGTGTCAATTAAAATATCTAATTCTTCTAATGTCTCTTTTGTATTGGATAATATTAATAATATGTCATCAGCAAAGAGCATTACTTTATTGAATCTGCCAATATTTCAATAGCCAAAGCAAATATAATTGGTGACATGGGACATCCTTGTTTAGTACCCTTTGTTATATGTATAGATTCAGAGGTGAAAGGACCTAGCTTAACATACGCTAAATTATTTGTATATATATATATTCTTTAGAAGATGAACAAAGGAAGGAGGAAATTCAAATAACAGCAGAATTTTGAATAAATAGCCCTAATTTAGGGAATCAAAGGCTTTCTCTATATCTAAGCCAATTATGAGTGTTTCTTTATTTTCTTTAGTAACATAATGTATAAGAGAAATTATCCTTTTAATATTGTCATGTGTGTGTGTCTATGATATATAAATCCAGTTTGATCATTATTTATTGTTTTGGATAGTGGTATTTTCATTCTGTTAGTTAATATTGTCATAAATATCTTATAGTCATTATTTAATAATGATATAGGTCTATATGAGGTACAGAGGTTTGGGGATTTGTTTTCCTTTAGGATTGGTATTATTAAGGAATATCTCCAAGAGGGTGGTATTAAAGCTTGTGACTGAATTTCTAATAGAGTTTTATGGAAGAAGGATAGTATCTTTGAAGGAAAAAGTTTATATATTTCCATAATTATGCCATCTATACCTGGAGCTTTATTATTTTTACCCTCTTTTATTGTATCTGCAATTTCTTTGTAGGATGTGGGTTCTTGTAGATCTAGTTTTAATTTTTCTGTTTTTTTTATATTGGAGCATTTTACATCTAGATTTAATTGATTGATATGTATTTTTTCTTTTTGGAAATGTTCCATATAGTGATTTCTATAGGCATCAAGAGTGTCACCTATATCTGAGACATTTTCCCATTTTTCATGGAAGATACTTTTAACGTTAATAGCTTTTGATTGTATTTTGATTCTTGTGGATAAATTATGTAGATATTTGGAAGAAGTGACCAAGGTATTAATTTTTAGTTTTTCTAAAGCTAAACTAGTTTTATGTGTTAGAATTTCATTGTATTTATTGTTTAATACTTCTACTTTTTTTTTCATCTCCAAATGATTTTGATTTTTTTCAGCTTTTACTGACAAAAGTTTGGATTGTAGATCTAATAATTCAAAATCCCATTCTCTGATTTTTTTATATACTAAGTTAGGGTTTTACCACATATGTAATCTTTTAATGAGTCCCATACCATTATTTTATTTATCTCTGTGGTATAACTAATATCTAAGAAGAAATGTAATTCAGATAATAACCATGGTTTGAACTCTTTAATTTTAGTTATATATGCTGGAATTCTGGAGTTAAAGATTCATTGTTTGTACCTATTTTGAAGTTTTAGTATCAATGAATTGTGGTCTGCAAAAGGGCAGGGAGTGATTGAGAAATTAGTGATTTTAGAGTATAAGTCATGGGCAGCAAATATTTTATCTATTCTAGTTTGGGTACCAAATCTGTGATCTTGATGGAAAAACAACAAAGATGTATCTTCTTTAAATTTGAAAGTACCTACAAGATTAAATGATTCTACCCACATGTTTAAAGCTTTTGATACACCAGATGTACGCAGCGGTCTTTTATTTGTAGTTTCTGAAATATCAAATATACAGTTAAAATCTCCTCCTAATATTAAGTTGCCTTTATAATTATTGGAAATTAAATCCAAGTGTTTTTTAACAGTTCCTGATCCAATGCCTGGGAACCAGTATAGATTGGCTAGGGTCCATATTCTGTTATTATATTTAACTATTACTAATGCCATAAGGCCTTCTTTATCTTCATACTTGGGTCAATCACATTTGTTTTCCATAAAATTGTTACCTCCTTTGTCTTTGTCTTATAAGTGGATTACGCCAATATCATATATTTCTTAGGATTCCATTTGTAATTGTCATTTGTTTTGAAATGAGTTTCTTGAAGGAAGACAATTTGTGCTTTGTTCAGTTTTAAATAATTCAGTAGATTTGATCTCTTGCTAGGATTCTTTAAGCCATTGGTATTTAAAGATAATAAAGTTAAATCCATCTTAGGTTATTTAGACTATGTATTTTTTGTTTTATTGTGACTATTAAACATTTTCCTCTGATAACTATAAAGTATATGTTTGAACTTTTAAAGGAAAATATCAGTTTTATACGTTGAGTGTTTACCAATAAAGTAATGTTTTGGTCAGGCATACTAAAAATGTTTTTGTGAAATAACAAATTTAAATTAATAAATATTAACAAAACTAAGATCTGCACTACCCATGGAATGAAAATCATTTCTAATCAGATGGATAAACCTAAGTCCATCAGATTATCACTCATACCTTGACAATCCAGATCATCTGAGCTCCATAAATTGAATTTTCATATGGAGAATATTTGTAATAGTAATAAGCAATATTTATATTATTTTGAATATATATAGTACTATTGTTGATTAGACAGAATTCTAATACAATATAAATGTCTTCTTATTGTATAAGCAATTAATATTTACATGAAAGATATATGACAAGCAATTCAATCATAGTAAAGTAGGATGTATCATATATAAAACCTCAGTAAAAGATTATAGCACACAGTTATTTAACATATTCACCCTTATTGATGAAGTATTTCAAAACATATTACTTAATATAAATAGATTATAATAATATTTATACCTAATGTTTATAATACAATGTATTTTACTGGATATATCAGAAGTTATATTTCATTGTTTACCAGCATTTAAGTAATCACTTTGTTGCTAACTTACATAAAGCATCAAGTTTGTTTTATGTAAACACTGATGAAAGTTAGTGCATTTTAATTATCAGTGCATCCGTCTTCCTCCCATTTCCTACACATAAAGATTTTCATATCTGCAATTTCTTATTATAAAATGAGTGAAATTATAAGTTTAAAACAAAAAATTCACTTATTCTGATTAATGATTACAAGTTCCCTTTCCATATTTATAAATTGCCATTTTATGGCATATACTGAACATTTTTAGATTTAAATGGCAACATTCTGTTCAGCAAAGGTTAAACTGAGTGATTATTGTCAATTTAATACTATTTGTTCAGAATGTGATTATTACATTCTGTGACATTCCTAGTTTAGGCTTCTATTGTTTCCCTTGAACAACTTTATCAGTTTGATGTCATGTATAAAACATTAGTTACCTTGGTAACAGCTTAAGTATTATATATGGTCAGGATGTGTTACAAAATCACAATTCAAGTTAAAGCAATTATATGACTTGGTATGCAAATTTACTTATATATCTTCATCTTATATGACAATTATATATTTTATGTCCAGATTTACTAAAATCATACATTGCATAACTATTGTGTGTGTTTTTCTTTTTTTTTTTTTGGCTGTTGCTTAGTTATTTGAGAAACCACAAGCTGTAATGTTTATTCTTATAATTAGCTCCTTCCAAGCATGTTTATACAGTCCATAGACTTTAAATTATAAGACCATTCTAGTTTCTTATTTGTTATAAGTATATTTCCATCCTTACATACACACATATCAGTACTTCAAGCATGGGCAATAATGACCATCCAGTTTTGCCAGAATACCATTCACTAATTCACGTGGTGCGTTTCCAGGCTGTTCTTAAAATATCCAAACCAATATTTGTGCTCTTCCATTTTACCAGCCCATTCCATGCAGTGGCCACTCTGCCAGTGAACCACACAACACACCCTCCAGTCCTACAGATATTTCCAAGAAGGAAATCTGATGACTCTCCAGCACTTCCCATCGACCCCAAACACCTGTAGAATCAGCTATCCCCATATGCCCAACACATCTGAGCAAGCTCACCTCCCAGACCATTGCACAGGGTACTGCACAAGACCAAGTGCTCTTAGTCTTTTGCAACAACTCAGACTTCCACTCTTATGTAAGTCCTTAATGTGTTTAGACCAAAATACATTTTAAATATAAAATTGCGTTATTATTATTTTTTATCAAGAATCAACTTAATGAGCTAAACAAAGTGTTGGGAGACCATCAATATGTGTACATGTGGTTTAAAACAGCCCTTTTATTATATATATATATATATATATATATATATATATATATATATATATATATATATTTTTTTTTTTAAACCAAAAACGTCATTGCCAAGAATCATCTTGGAGGCTCCTCAGAGCCATTAAGCATTATTTTCACTCTGTTTCCATTACCATAGCAACCTGGGAGCATCTGTTTCTATTAGTGTGTCTGTTTACTGCATACCAGAGGCTCACGATGCACCTGAGGCAAAGCTTCACTTCACTGCAACTTCAACCCGGAAAAGAATAGAGAGCAAACAGATTAAAAAAAAAAAACTCCCAACAAGCTGCCACACCTCCAGCCCTCCCACCTCTCACTCAGCAGATGTACAAACAAACCATTCTCTGCCAAAATATCCCAAATCACAGTTCTATCTACCTCCTTCCCCTGTATCCAGGCTAAAACACCAAATATCTCTTCCTAATTCACAAGCATCAATAAACCACGATCATAAGCTGCAACCCACAGCTTCCTGGAGACAAAAATGGTAACATATAACAGCTGCCAGACACAGCTGCATCCACATCCACCAAGTCAGGCTTAATCAGACAGCACTCGAATGTATGATACCTGCCATAATTGATATTAACTATGTTTAGACAGAATAATAATGACTTTTGTACTAGATGCCAGACACAGCTGCATCGACGCACACCATATCAAGATTGATCAAACAGCACTCGTAGCTGTGATATCTGCCATAACTGATATTAACTATATTTAGACAATAATGATGACATTTGTACTAAGAGCTTGCTACTATTATTTAATCAGGATATGCATGACATTTCCAAATCATACTTTAACTGAAGAAGCTATTAGTCTCCAGGACAGCATTTTTTTTGTTTTTGAAAACACTCTGCTGTTACTGTTATTATATATTATGTTAATTTGTTACATTTGAGTCTGAACTCTGATGAATGGTACCTTGTTGAATTAGTTAATTAATTACTTAAATTATTGTAAGTAAAATTAATGAAAAATGAACAAGATACGTATTCACTTAGTTCAAGTAGGGGAATAGAAACTTCTATGTTTGTATTATGTATTGCTTTGTTTGACTTATATATAATGTAAATAGTAACCCATCTTGACCTACCTTTGTGAAGAATTATTGGATTCTTTGAACATTCTGTATAAATCATTACTATTTCTCAGTTGTTTAAGAACCCCCTTTTTTTTTAAATAAAAACAGATGACAAGTGATGTATCATATCAGCTGATACTTTGGGAGATGTAGTTGTAAGAGTTATTTTTTTTGGGACAGCTATCTTGGAATCAGTTTTTTGTTTCTTCTTTCTAGCATCAGTCCAAGGATTTGTTCTTTTATTCTTTTAAGAGTAGGGGCCATCCATTCCATTTCTTCTGGGATAGACACTATGCTGTTGTTTTTTGATGAATATAGTAGCTTCTTCTAAGTCATTAAAGGTTCTCATTTCATTGGTAAAAAGTATTTTTATCTTGGCTGGAAAGGCCAGCTATGCTTTAATGTTGTTTTGTTTCAACAGTTTTATTATTGGACAGACTTTTTTTTTTATTCTAGTATTCTGGAAGAATAATCATTGTCAAACCTTATCAGGCTTTGATTGTATTTTAAGGGTGAGTTTCTCCAAGAAGATTTTAATATTAGTTCCTTGTCCAGAAATGAAAGAAATTTTATAACTATGGATCTAGGTGTAGTATTTGTTGAGTTAGAAGCAGGATTCCCTAGTGCTCTATGCGTCTTTTCAATTCCAAATGAAAGTCCTTCTTTCAAGTCTAAAAATTCAGGAATCCAGGTCATTAAGCAAAAAATAATGTCTTCACCTTCAGTGTTTTCAGGCAGACCAAAGATCCTTATGTTATTTATCCTTTCCCTGTTTTCTAAGTCATCTATTTTGTTAAGCAGCCATGTATTCTGTTTAAGCAGAAATTCTTTTTGGAATTTTTCCTCTTTGAGTCTCCCTTCAATGTCATTTAGAGAAGTCTCTACATTTGTTATTTTTGTATGGTGTTGCTATAATAGTTCCTTAAGAGTATCAGTCTGTTTTTGAGAATTTAATTTGAGGTTTTCTAAGTCATTTTTAAAGCCATCCATCTTCAAAGATAGTACCTGTAAGGTAGATGTCATCAATTGCAGTTCTTTTTTCAAAGCAGCATCTGGGTGAGAATTCCTTGAGCTGTTCATATTCAGTGACTCATTATATTTCCAAGTTACTTGACAGGAACATTTTTGTATATCTCCGCCAAAATTGATATTTATGTAGTTTAATAGTTTATATATTTCTTATGTTTTAAACTTGAAAATAATAAAATTTTCCTATATTATTATACTAGTTTATGGAACTCTCAAAATTCACTGCTCTCAGTTGGTCATCTAGGCTCCGCCCCCCCAGATGATCATTTTTTGTTTAGCTTGGTGATGGTAGAATGCTGCTTAGGGCTAAGGTCATACCTGCCTGAGACACAATCTGAGAGTTCAGTTGTGTCTCTCTTCATATAGTCCAGAGAGGTAAGTCTCAAGTCATTCACCCCATCATGGAGTGTGACAGTCATAACGGTCCTTGTTGAGTGACTGGAGTGCATGTGTGATTTGACAGATCATGGCACCTGACAGGCAGCTGACTGTGACCTTCTCCTTGTCCAGCTTGGTGAGGGGGACATCTATGTGTCTCATTATGGAGTCACCTATTACCGACACATTAGGTTTTGAGGTGTTTTGCCTTAGGAGCTTATTTCCTGAGACATTGGTGCATGTGTTATTATGTGCAGTGGTTTCTATTTGCATAACAGTGTGTGCAAGTGGTTTATGTTTGGGAGGTCTCTGATCTTTTTTGTAGGCTTCTAGTGAGTACCTCCATGTATGTGAGCTTATGTGCCATGACCTCATTTTGTCTGAGAGGTTGTGTGTGCCGACAACCTGTTTCATGTCTGGTCTTTTGTTATGTGAGAGAATTGATTCCAATTACATCTGTCATATAGGGTATTTGTTTGTTTTAAGAGTAAGTGGTTGTCAGTATATATGAGTCAATTATTACATTGCCTCAGGATGCCTGTGTCAATCAGGCCGACCGGTTAAATGATGTGTAATTACTACTCCATTATAGTAGGTTTTTACTGTATGTACTATTAAGGAAGGGAGTGGACTAGTTTGACCATTGTTTGTGCTAGGACTATTAAAGGTGCTTGTTCTATTGAAGGCTATGGATGATAAGTGTGGCAATGCTGCTCAGTGGGCAACAGAGTTGCCCACAGTGTAGTAGGACATCTTGGGAGGGTTCCACTGACAGATGTCTAGGGAAAAATTAAGTTTTAAGGTATTTGTGTTTAAACAGGGCACAGCTAATCCCTTTTGCATGGTGTGTTGCAATGCACAAATGCAAGGCTTAAATAAGATACAATTAAAACAGTTTTAAGCTAATATACCAATAAGAAAGCACAGAATGAACCTTCCTCCAGCAACCCCAGCTCAGACAAGAATAGATCCACACTTTCTGCCATAAGGTTGCAGGGGAGCCTTTCTTAATGTAAGATGGCTGGTTGAGTGCTCAAGTGTATCAATAACAGGCTAGATTCAGCAGATCTGAAAATAGTCTATTCTATCTAATATCAGAACGGTGCAAGTCAAGTGCAGAGAATGAAGCAGTCACAAATGGTAAACAGAAAAAAAAAACAGAAATGATGCAGCAATTCGATAAAATACAATTGAAAAAGTACAGAAGAATCACAGAATATACTTATTTTCTTGTTTTTTACCTTGGATGCCTTGGATTAAAGCAGAAACACTCTAAACCTCTGGCAAAGGATGCCGAACATAGAGCAGCTCCAGTTAATTGAGCAAAAACTCACTCAAATATGAGGCTTAATACAGGCAAAATTAAACACTTTTAAGATAGTCTACCAAATCGAAAAGCACAGAATAAATCTTTCTCCAGCAAGCTCCAGTTCAGATAAGGCTGGATCCACACTCTTCTACCACAAGGGTGCAGGGGAGGTCTTCTTAATGTAAGATGGTTGGTTTAGTGCTCAAGTGTATCAATAAGAGGTTAGATTCAGCAGGTCTGAATCTAGTCTATGCTATGTAGGTATCAGAACAGTGCAAACCGAGTGCACAGAAGTGGAATAAAAATACTTAGAGCCCTTTTGTGTGTATCACAGATAAACTGGGTATACACCTACTGCCAATAGATGAATAATCCAAGTCCTCTTAACGTAAAAGCACAGTAAAGGAGTGTATGGAGTGAAAAGCTGGTGCAAACAAACAAAGATATGGATACGGTAGTGTACTTTAAACAGCTTATAAAACTCTGATTATTAAATAAAAGTACTTTGCTTTGAATAAATGTGTCAAGAGCCACTCAGCTGAACAGAATTTATAAAGCAGTAAAAAACAAAATAAGCTTATTAATAAGCCTTCCAACCAATAAAACTACATTCATAAATCTCCAGTGTTTCGCCAACCTAAACAGATCAGGCTACCTGTCAGTGCACTAGATGGGAAATCCACTGACCTTTTCTGATATAAAACAAATGTTTGCTAGAGTGTAAAAATGCAGTACTTCATCTGGCAGCTAGCTAGATAATGAAATCAGATCAAGTAGAACAGACAATGGGGGCAAAATGCACTTTTTCAATATAAGCACACGGAAAGACAAATAAGTAATTCAGGATATCAACAGCAGTGTAGAAACGGAAGATGTTGTCAAGCTCAATTTACAGTAGGGGTAGGCAGCTTAAAACCATGTTTAAAAAGCAGATCAACAAATGGCAGGCTGGGTGGGAAAACTAGCAGGGAACCACAGGCAGGCTTGAAATCATTTCAGACAGACAAAGGCCCAGAATTCCACAGAGTATTTAATTATCACTCAAGAGACAATTTCACCAATGAAAAGACATGTGAAATGTGCAGCCTAGATAATTGAAGTGTCTACCTCTCAAATAGAACAAAAACACCAGGCCAAGCAGATTTCTTAAAACAGAAAACAAAATGGAGCAGGTAACAGAAAACAGATTTATTAGTCACAGACAAAAAATGTAGGTTTCCTCATCCACAGAGAATCACTAGCAGTGCATTATTTCATGCAGGCTCGAAATCTTTTCAGACAGAGAAATTTCCCTATTCCTAACTTCAACAGCCAACCCGCTCTTAAAGGCATTCCACTTAACATCTAAGTTTGTGATTTTGCTAACAGCTGCCTTAAGTGTCTCTTCATTCAAACCTGGACTCCATGCCTAAAATCTGTATTATACATAAGGTGTTCCTGAAACCTTCACTGTGCCAATTTCTGGAGGGGATAACCCCAGTAGGATCGATGCATGGTGAGCAAGTGCAAGGGGATGAATGTAACTGTTTCTCACTAGGCTGCAGTACTGTACAAATATTTAAAATCCATCCAATCTGGATCACATCTGGTATCTGGGAGAAAAATTAGGTGTATTGTCTGGGACTCCTCATATTATCCTGGATATCCACTAAACCAAAGACCCTTCAAAACTTAACAAAATAGTTTGCTTCCCAAGATATATTTTTTCTTCTTGCTCCCCACATCACATCCTCTCTGTGGCACACCATATTCCAGTCCCTGACAATCATTAAAATATCCTGGTGGAAGACAGTGACTTCCGTCATAATATTTCTAAGTTTCCTTACACTTATTCTGGGAGTAATGCAAACATTAGCCAGCAGTAAGTGTCTCCTTAAACATTCCCCTCTTATTAAAAGACACCTCCCCCGTGGATCCACCCTATCCTCCTTAACTTGTATGGGCATCCCCCTTTTAACCCATATCACTACCTCCCTTTTCCTTTCTCCTTCAAATTATGCACTGAAATCCTGACCCCCTATTCTTTTCCAGCATACTAACATGCTATTTGAAATTCAGATGTGTTTCCTGAAACATAAACACATATACTGTACTCTTTTTAACATATTCTTTTATTTTTGCTTTATTGGTCTGACAGACTAGGCCATTTATGTTCCAAGATAGTATTCACTTCTCCATCTGTTAAATAAGTACATAATATTTCCTCTATGAGCATTTTTGCAAACTGTTCTGGCCTTTATTATTTGTTTCTGTGCAATGAATAATTTTCCCAATTGGAGCACTACATTCAAAGAACCTCTCTTCCTTGCCATTAACTATTTATGTACCCTCGTCCAATTTAAAACAGTTAGTAACCACAAAACTATTTTTACAAAACCTGAATTACTCTTCATTAATTTTCCCATTTCAGAAGTTGTCATGACCCATCCTCCCCCCTCTGAGTGGAAGGACTCTGGTGATACGGCTTCATTCACACATTTAGGCCCCAGGGAGAGATAGCTACTGAGCTTGTGATCATTGGAACTCTGCCCCCCATGCATGTTTATTCCCTTGAAACATGAATGTCTACTTAACAGAAAATAGTTGTTTGCTGCCATAACAAGTGATCACTCCTGTTCAATGTTCATTACTTTATGTCTGGCAAGCACCAAGTAAAACATGCATTTTAATATAAATGGTTTAGCTCCAGTTCCCTAATTATAACAATTCCCCCACCCCTGCACACATGCACATCCATCCTACTGTTTATGCCATCATTGACAAGTATCCAGACTTACCCTCAATTAAGTTTAAATGTCAAGGCCTAAGACTGATGACAACATTTAGCCCAGTTTATGTTTTATATAATAAAAGCATGAAAACACTTTTGTCCCTTCAGATACTAGCAGTTCTGACCATAATAGCTGGCCACAGGTTCTGTATTAACAGTTTACTGTCCATAGCCTGTTGACTCCAGCACTGGTTTGGCTTGTACATTTCTACCTGTCCCTCATATTCTGCTGGAAGACTGGGAATGGTTTAGTGGGTATCCTCTGCCTATCTACTTTGTTGTGGCTTGTCCTTTGGGTGTTTGACTTTCCATATTCCGCTCAGGCCTTGTCTGCTGATCTGCAAGGCTGCCAGTGCTAGATCGGCATCCATGAAAGTTTTAGACCCAGAGGCAGCAAATACTTTCAAAATTTCTGGATATAGAAGCATGCATCTCATCCCTGCATATCAGTATTTTCTGACTGGAAGTAGGAATTGATTTGTTTGTCTATAACCAAAGAGTAATCACTGTCTACAAATATATGTCTTTGATTAATCTTCAAGTTATTCAATCCATTGAAATGAAATCACCCATAAATTCCTTGCAAATATTGCCCTCCAGCTTCTCATGAAGAGCAGTAAAGCAGAGATTTTCACATTATACATGATCTTCAATTTCCACAGCTTAATATGGACATTCTCCTGTAATACCTTATGCTTCAGTATTTACTCTTTAATTCTGTGGCATCTTTTTGTAGTCCAAAGATATTGTCAGAATGGTGGGAAACAGCTTCTTCAATATCCTGCACTTTTTTGTCAGTTTTTTATATATAATTTTGGAGGGTTTCACTTATATTAAAAATCTCATTATATATTTTTTATCAGTTTTCCTTTTCATTATTGAGTTCTGTCCTCTATGAGTATCTTCAAGGGAATGCTGTTGGATTGTTACCTCTGCCATATGGTCTGATCACTCATGTTACTTTGTCTCTGCCATTATCAAAATCTTCCCAAACTTTTTCTTGCAGCTTTTTTTTTTTTTTTTTTTTTTTTTTGCTGATTTCCACATTTGCACGGAAATGTTTTTTCTTAATTGTGGTAGAGATGTATTAAACTAAGTCTGGGAAATCCTTTATAAATATTTTTCAATAACATTTCAGAGGGCAGTTAATGCAGTACGGCCTACATGCTGTCCACCATGCCGGACGCCCAAGACAAACACATTTTCATTAACTTTTGTACTCATTCATTTCATCAGGCTGTAGAACTTCACCATGTTCACTCATCAACCTAAATAGTAAGGGATAAGATGGCCTATTTTTAAATTATTTTAAACTTTGTTAAAAAAAAAACAAAAAAACAAAAAAAAAAAAACAAGGTGAATTACTAGTACAAGAAAAAAAAATAAAAATGCTTGTGAGACTTAACTCACTGGAAGTAGGAATTGATTTGTTTGTCTGTAACCAAAGAGTAATCACTGTCTACAAATATATGTCTTTGATTAATCTTCAAGTTATTTAATCCATTGTAGAGAGAGCACTTTTTCTTTTGAAACTTATCAGCACAGGTCTCAAGATACACTTTGAGGTGGCCTCAGGCTAGTAGACTCTGTGGCCCTGTTCCACTTTGCTCTTCTATTGAGGAAAGTCTATCCATTTTAAAATGAAATCACCCATAAATTCCTTGCAAATATTGCCCTCCAGCTTGAGTAACTATTTATTCCTGTGGTTAATATTTCACCATATTATGTTCACATCAACAATAACATGTTTATATAGTTAATACTTCACTATATACTATAGCATTTTCACTGACTGAAGTTTTATATCATTCCATATGGTCAACACCTCAGCATATTCAATGATCTTAAACAATTTCATTAAGTGTAATAATTATTCAGTTACAAACAGTAGGATTTGCTTTGACATATGGTTCATATTTCGCCACAGTCCAATACAACATAATTGTGACTTCTTCATGAATACTTTTCCACATTATGTAGTGTTTAAACATTTGCAATAAATATCATAATTCCCAAGCATTCAAATACAAGAAAACTGCTTATCTGTATGGTTAATGTTCTACCATCTTACAATTCAAACTTAAAAGTAACCTGCTCATTTGAAAAATAATTCATAGTATTCTATAATGTTTAATCTGTTTTACTAAATATCATATTATTTAATCTATAGTACAAAAATATTCAGTCATATGGTTAGTGCTTCACTATAACCAGTGCAAATGTAATATTAAATTTTGCATGTAATTAGTGCTTTTCTAAGTCATGCAATATGTAACATAACAATTTATTTCTCAATTGTATAACTACAAAACTGCTTTCTTATGTGAACTGTTTTTCACTATATTCCAATTCTAATTTAGAATCACATTTTGATATGGTTTTTACGTAACTATATTTTGTGATATCTGAAAATTTTGCAAATAGTGTTATAAATATTAATTTACATGAGTATGCTTAACCTTAATCTGATTTTGAAATTAACATGTTGACATAATTGCTCTTTCACCATGAACTATGCATTTCTTAAACCAGCACAATTAATTTTGTATCAAATCTATATCTAGAATAGAAGGCAATCAATTACTTGGCACTCATAACAAAATGTACCAATTCAATAATATACTGGGAAAACAATCTGGAAAAAGCTGGATGACTGTCTGAAAAATCTCTATTATATGTCCAGCTACCGTGTTCTGAAGCACACATAGACACTCATCTTTTCTCTGCTAGATCTGCACTGTCTTCTATTTAAACCTTTATTTCTCCAGTAGTATCTATGTATCTCAATTGAGCTGTCCCTGCATCCAGTTCCTGGACTTGTAACTCTACTAGTCTCATCAACAATTATTTTATTTTTGCTTCACCAGAATTTTCAAACAGCAATACAGCACCTGTCCAAAACAGTTTAGTGTGGCATAACATGTTAATTTATACTTTAACTTTCTTCTTTATGCTTTTTTAATTACTTCCACAAATCATAAATGGTATTTCAGAATGTCATTGGAGTAATCATTCTTGACATGCATGGGTTACCCAGCCATACATATTTTTTCTACCAGGTTGCCACATTTGCA
>NC_056731.1:1484210215-1484260215 GCF_019279795.1 Protopterus annectens | reverse complement strand
AAACACATTCAATTTTCAAGTTAGGAAGCAAACAAACAAAATAAATAGTGTGCACATAAAAGTGTGTCAAACATTCACAGGCTAAACCATGTGCATGAACTATCATTCATCCTCACAAAAAGACTATGGGGGGAATTCAGTAAAGCCTACACAATTTTTTTGTGTGTATGCATCTCACTGTGATGAGTGCATAAGCGCAAACATTTTTAGAGACACTAAATGCTACTTAGCTGTGTGCAAGCATGTGTGAACAAGGACAGTTCAATGTAATGCAAATTACCAAATAATCAGGTGAATATAATGCAAATGGTTCAGGTGGAGTGATCCAACAAGCAGAAAGGCATCCATGTAGACCCAGTGTCCGAGTCCATAGTGTACACGTAACTTTTCCATGTACAGGAGTCTACACAGACAGAAGGGGATGTAAAACATCAGAAATATGGACATAACTCCCCAGTAAATATTAGAACACATACATGTATATTCAAAATGCACATTGTGGATGTCTGAAAAAGAAACAGAATATGTAAAAATAAATAAGCTTTTTAAAATAATTTTGGCATGTTTGCATTTTGTGCCACAGTGTGTAAACATGCTAAATTGAAAATTAAAAAAAAATTGTAAAAAAAGCATTTTGTGATATCTGTCAGAAATGTATTATCGGACATTGCATTGGATCCATACAGTGGTGCAATGGTGCTGTTGCCCAGGGCATATGGTTATGAATCATGTAGTTTCCAGGCTGTCAGCATGGATATGTATGGAAATGAGTTGGATGTCTTGAATTGCAAAAAGGAGTAAGCGTGTCTGCATATCCACTTCATGTAGGCTCCCACACCATGTTGATATTTCCACTGAATGTGGATGCCAACAGGGGGATGTGTCCATTCACTTTTAGGATTGTTTAATACCCACTGCATGTGTTTGCACTGTGCACTGCATAGCTCAGTGTGTTCTCACAGAAAGACCATCCAGGTCACAGTGCTGACGTATGCAGCAAGTAATTAAAACCGAATATCTTCAGTTATTGCTTTTTTGACTTTTTTATAAACTATGCTGTACAGTTCAGCATATAGCTTAATGTGTTCATGCAACATACTACCCACATGACAATGATGATGTAGGTAGGAATGAATGGAAAGCAAATATATTCAATGAATATTTACTAGTGTGTATAAGGTATGCTGCACAGTGCATTGCATAGCGCTGTGTTGTGCAATAAAGTAGGGCCATTAAACGATGATGATTACATTCTAGGCAGTTGAAATGCATAATAATTAGTCAATCACACATGCTGGACCTACAGCAGACCTGTATAAAGTATGCATACATCCTACATTCTGATTTTCCCCAGTACTCTGGACCATTGGGGGTACAGATATGTAATTTTAGCTGAGATAATGCTAGGGGCTGCTGCAGGTCTGCTACATCTGTATGTGCTAGATGCTGAAGTCAATACTGACCATGCTGCTGACAATAGGCCTAGGCTGACAAGGAGAAGAGTGTTCAAGCCCAGGGTAACCTTCCAGGAGCTACATGAGCTGGAGATTGTAGTATGCTACAGGATGGACAGGGACATATTACAAGAACTCACTGAACTCTGCCGCCCTCAACTCAGAGCCAGAGCCAATAGGGGGGATCCCATCCCAGTGGAAACAAAGGTATGTGTAGCCCTTAGGATACTAGTTACAGGTACTTTTCAAAGACCAGGTGGGGACATGATGGGGGTGTTACAGGCATCTGCATCCAGGATACTCCACCAGGTCCTGGATGCTATGCTACTACATGCTAGTGAGCATATATCTTTTCCCCTCTCCCCTGATGTGAGGGCCACCAATATGCAACACTTCTACCACATAACACACTACCCTGAAGTACTGGGTGTCATAGATTCCACTCATGTACATATCAAGGCACCACCTGGTGGGCACCACAAGATAGACCACTCCATCAACTGCCAAGTCATGTGTAATGCCCAGGGGATTATTCTGAATATGTGTGCTGACCACCCTGGCAGTTATTATGATTCCCATATCTGGAACACATCACAGCTGTATTGGATGTTTGCTGGGGGGATGTCCCAAATGGCCATTTACTGGGGGACACTGGCTGCAACCTGGAACCATGGATGATGACACCCATCAGAAATGTACTCATACCCACAGAAGAATGCCATAAGTGGAACGCTGCAGTATTCTCCAGCCACATGTGTACATGTAGTCACAGCATATGCTATGCTACACAATATGATCCTGCGGAAACAGCTGCAGCAGGATCAGCAAAGGGAAGGGATACACAGTCCCCCACAAATGCCTAGGTCACCCCAGCCGCAATCACAGGAGGACTCGGAGGAGGAACCCCCTGCTGATGTCCTTGTAGGCAGACATAGGTGTTCTCAGTACTCCCTGGCTTTGGCTAAGAGGCAACGCATAGCATATTCACTGACAACCTAGGGACCTAAGGACTGACACCTTACTTCTACACACATACACAAATCAAAAATGACGGCAGGCAACCCACACATCCTGTACCTACCCATGTATTGGCTTTGTACTGCTTGCATCTGACAGAGTCAGCCGTGAACTACAGTTGTGTCATCTGCTGCATTTGCAAGGTAAGTCTGTAACCTACACAGTACTTATAAGGATTATTATGATATGGCATTGTATGTATGGATCTGCTACATTATGCAAGTGAACTTAGTGGGCTACTTGGACAGAAATAACATCCACATGGGACTACAGATACCCATTCCATGATCATGTTTCCATCAATACTCACTAAGTCTCATGTATGGAATATTCATGCAGTCCTACTGCAACAGATTACTGGTACATCAGTCAAGGGAGATGTTAGACAGTGGGGTGACATGATAGTCAAACTACTGTGTATCCCAGCAGAACATGTGGTGGTGTTCTACCAACTTCAACACAGCAGTGTTCCTCTGTAAGTGCTGTAACAGAAACCCATCAATGGTATATCAACTTTCCAGGCAGTCTCAGAACAGTAACATAGAAATTGATCATACATTGTATATCTTACTTAATGCAGGAATAACAGTGTACATATTTGTGCAGTTGATTGTGTGATGAATGATCTCTGTCAAGCAACTTGTGTGATTGAAAGGACTAGGGCAGTTAGTTTGTGTGATGGCATTCACGGTTCTATTCTAAAAGTGCCCACTTATTTTGGATGTGAAATATCATTACTTTGTGTTTTACAAACTGTCACTCTTTGTGTGGTGTAATATTATTAACCTCTGTCACATATTAATTACATCAGACAACTTTAGAAAGTCATAGCCAATGTCAGTGAGGTGCAGCACTGCAGAAAGAGAGACAGATGTCGTTTTTTTGTAACACACAAATCCTGCACTGGAGTACAGGTAGGTGCAGGCTGGAGGCAGGTTATAACTAGCAAAAATCCCACTGGGCATGCTCATACACTTAGCTAACTAGAGCCCAATTCAGTTGCTCCCCACTCAAAATTACTTGTTATATATAGATATATCTACAGATACATGCATATATGTATACATATTTGCCTGTCACTGTCTCTCTCCCCCAATGGATATATTATCTATCTCTATATGTATATATAAGTATGCACACACACACACACACACACACACACACACACACACACACACACACACACACACACGTGTGTGTGTGTGCATGTGTGTGTGTGTGTGTGTGTGTGTGTGTGTGTGTGTGTGTGTGTGTGTGTGTGTGTGTGTGTGTGTGTGTGTGTGTGTGTGTGTGTATGTGTGTGTGTGTGTGTGTGTGTGTGTGTGTAAACACATACATTCCTGTCTCTTTCCATATGTATTTTATTATTTATTAGGTTCATAGGTTAGCTGCGGTGATGGTGCTGCGGTAGCGTTGCCGCCTCACAGTTAGACGTTGCCCGTTCGATTCTCATTTAGAGCGTCTTCTGTCTGGCGACATGTGTGAATGGGCATTCCTTTGTTGAAGGTCGTGCGTTATGCCCGGCAAGCCAGCACATAAAACTCTACTGCCAGTCATTAGCGGACCGGAGTTCCACTGTGGTGACCCCTAACCGGGAAAAGCCGAAAGACACAAACAAACAAATTAGCTTCATAGGTTGATACTAGGCTATATGCCCTAGGGCATTTATCAGCCTAGCCAGAGTGTGTTTGGCTTTCGCCACCCCTTAAAAATGGGTTTTACTGTTCCCTTTTTAGGTTAGTTTACTGTGCCTCTGTCTAGTAGTGACACAGAAGTGATCCCCGGGGTAAACCTATGATCTCCCATCCACTCGTCAAGATTTCTCTTGAAGAGAGTCAGTGAGGGGCTCTACCTGACATGGACTGGGATTCTATTCCAGAGTGCTGGGAGCCTCTGGATCACAAATCTGTCTCTCCAGCATGTTCTATTAATTTCTGTGTTGAGATTCAAGTCTCTTGAGCGTGTAGCTCTAGTGGATTTGGATTTTTTGAGGTGGAGCATGTCCATTAATTCTGGGTTGGACATGGCTTTATACGTCAGGCACAGATCGTCTATAAGCAGGCGGTATGCAACTGAGTAGAGCTGGAGTTTCTTTAACCTGGCAGCATAGGTCATCTGTTTGAGACCCTTGATACTCTTGGCGAGGTACTTTTGTGGTCTTTCCAGTTGCTGCAGGTGTCGGGTAAGGTACATCCCAAACGGGGCATTGTATTCAATTATGGGCCTGATGAGGGATGAGTAAAGGGGCACAATGACCTCCCTTGATCTAGATGTGAACCCTTTCATGATAAGGTGGGCTATATAGAAGGTCTTTCTATCCACTTTGGCAACTTGGTTGTCAAAGGAGAGATTACTATCAACTTGGGTTCCCAGGTCCCTAATTACTTCGTCTGTACTTAATGGATTACTGCCTATGTGGTAGTTTGTGGGCACTTTGTTTTTCCCAAAGGGGATGACTATACACTTCTTGGCATTTAGTTTTAGGCAATGGCTTTGGCACCAGTTGTCCGTCTCTGTGAGACCCTTTTGGGGGATGCCTGTGTCAGCTGGAGAGTCGATTATGGCACCCAGTTTGCAGTCACCTTTGTTTACCATGAAAGTCCAACTAGACAACAGTCCATCTTCAGTGGAGGCTCGGGGAGATAAGCTCTAGTAAATAGTATAAATATGTAAACAAGAAAGAATCATAAAGCAACAATGTAATACAACTCAAACAATACAACAATATTGTGCAATACAGCATCTAGTGGACAATAACAAAAGACCAAAACTTAACATTTGGTAAAGAAGAAGACAAGTTACAATAGAATGAGAAAAGAGAATGAGGTGTATAGTAAAGTAGTAACAAATATGACAGATGTAGTTAGATATAAAGAGCTCAGAATTATCCAGGATGATAACAAGGACAGAGCCAGTTTTCCATAAAGTGAGATTTTAGGAGCTTTTTAAACTGTGCCAAAGAGCAGTCAAAGGAAATATTGGATGCAAGTTTGTTCCACACTTTAGCAATAAACACACACACATACACACACACACACACACACACACACACACACACACACACACACACACACACACACACACACCTCTATATATATATGCCCCCGTTATAGATATAAATCTATGTTTATATATGCATGTATGTCTGTATTGTCCTACATACCCTGATAATGGTGATTAAAGCTGCACTATGATACATATATAATGTTGGTCAAAGGACCAAACGTAAGAGCTCAACAGTAGATGATGCACTTACTTTCAGCCCCTTGTGCCTGCTGGATGTCATCACTCATACACCAACAGGTGAACAGGTGGTGTTATGTATCATGCAGTGTATGCACGCATAGACAGGGCGCATTGTTTTTTACAACAGTCTTGCCATTCCAAATACAAACACTCAGATATGGCCAAAATGGGTACTGTAGCCACATAGCTATGATTAAAAAAACAGTTATCTGACTACTAGGCTACTAGATGTAGAAAACAGTGAGAAGCAATGTCACTCTGCAGGCCACACACGCTGTTTAACACAAGTCTAGTTTATGTAGTCTGCAAGTTGTTGCCTGCAGTCATGTATAAAACAGACTTCACTTGTGGCATGTGCAATAAATACTGTGATCTGTAGGGTGTAAGACTAGATAGGTGGGGGTTCTGATCTCACTCCATGCCACCATGCATGCGTGTGTGTGTGTGTGTGTGTGTGTGTGTGTGTGTGTGTGTGTGTGTGTGTGTGTGTGTGTGTGTGTGTGTGTGTGTGTGTGTGTGTGTGTGTGTGTGTGTGTGTGTGTGTGTGTGTGTATTTTCCAGTAAAACAAATGGAAATTATACATTGATTACCAAACTGAAATAGTTTGCACTTCTTGGCACTTGCAGGTGATGAGAAGGCCCTCTCTTCCACAAGGCCTGCTGATGTCATGTACCTTAAAACTACCAGTTCCCATTCTAATGCCAGATTTCAGCCATGGTGTGGGTGATAAATACTGTGATCTGCAGTATGTAAGACTAGACAGGTAGGTGTTCTTATCTCACTCCAGGCCACTTGGTGTGTGTGTGTGTGTGTGTGTGTGTGTGTGTGTGTGTGTGTGTGTGTGTGTGTGTGTGTGGGTTCACTACATAATCTTGAAATTTTGAAATATCGAATTTCAAAATCTCGAGTCTATATAGCCGAAACCCCTAAATACCGAAAGACCAAAAGTGCAAAATTCAAAATCCTGAACTTACAATACACATACAGCACACACATACACATACACACAACTGCCTCCCACAATCAAACATATATTCCTACACTACAGATAAGTATGGGGGCAAGCCAACCCTGCACCCCCATGTGAGGGGCTGCACCTCCCACACCCCCCTACTTAAATATACTAACTCTGAGATCTCACACACACACTGACACACAAAGGAAACTCACACCCACACATTTTACAGTCCCTCACACACATACATCACAGTCACAACACACACTGACACACACTAGAGCCCTGTAAAAACAAACTTACACATAGATATTTACCTGAACTTGCATCTATCCATCAATAAACCGCAACACCAGAAGCGCTACTTCAATATCTTCGAAAATCGGGATTTTGAATTTTGTGCTTCTGGTATTTTGGTATTTAGGGGTATCGGCTATATAGTCTCGAGATTTTGAAATTTGATATTTCAAAATTTTGAGATTATGTAGTGAACCCGTGTGTGTGTTTGTGTGTGTGTTTGTCTGTGTGTGTGTGTGTGTGTGTGTGTGTGTGCGCGTGTGTGTGTGTGTGTGTGTGTGTGTGTGTGTGTGTGTGTGTGTGTCTGTGTGTATCTCCCTGCAAAACAAATGGGAATCCCACATTGACTACCAAACTGAAATGGTTTGCAATTCCTGGCCCTTGCAGGTGGTGCTGGCCTCCAAGTACTCATCTTCCACAAGGCCTGCTGATGTCATGTACCTTAAGACTATCAACTGCCATTCTAATGTCAGACTTCAGCCATACTGAGTGCGATAAATATTGTGATCTGTAGTGTGTGATAAATACTGTGATCTGCAGTGTGTAAACATGATGGGTAGAGGCTGTAATCTCACTCCAGGCCATTTGATATGCATGTGTGTGTGTGTGTGTGTGTGTGTGTGTGTGTGTGTGTGTGTGTGTGTGTGTGTGTGTGTGTATGTGTGTATCTGTGCATCTCCCTACAAAATAAATATGATCACCACACTGACTTTAAAAGAGCTAAGGATTTTTGGTTTAGCAGGTGATGTTGGCCTCCAAATTCCTGACCACAACACCCGCTGATGTTATCTAGCATAACATTAACTAAAAAAATATTAATTGCAGACTTTAGCTGGGGTGCGTGTGTTACGTACTGCTATCTGTAGTGTGCACCATTAGTTAGGTAGGAATTCTAATTTAATTGCAGCCAACTTGGAGTGTATGTGCTGTGTAGTGTTCTGAAAACATTAATTTGTAGTGGTACTATACTCATTGCAGCCAAGTTTGTGTGTGTGGATGTTAGACCATTTTGCATCAGTGTATGTGGTCATGGGATCATTGGACTTTAGTAGCCTATTGGCCTAGGTCCCTTAAACTCCTAGTCAAGTTCTTACCTCTATTTACACAATCAGCACTTATTGCCCCTGTCCACAAAGGACCCAGGCAGAAGCCCTGTGTTGAAATGTTGGTCATCCAGGCAATCATACAGATTGTACATGAAGAGGGCCAATGAGGTGCACTGTTTGCCATTATTGCCATTAAGTGGGAGTCTGTTACAAAGGTTTAAGTCTGGTAGACATATACCCCACACCACCATGTATTAGTAATGTCACATACCAGGTTAATGTCCTTATAGTGAGTAATCTGAGTACAATTCCACCTATAGATATGCAGCATTTCCAGTACAGCAGGGTTACACATTGTCCTGTATGCAAGGCAGAGATCACATCTGAGTAGTCTATATAACACAAGCTACAATGGCAGTTATTTCAAATGATCCCCATAGGACAGATACTGGGGACTTGAAATTTTCTTGTGAGGAACCTTTGTGTTGTGTGCAATTGTCACTGGTGCTTGGAAAGGTACATGCCAAAATGGCCATTGCACTCAAATATTGCCATGCTGAGGGAGGAGTACACAGAGGTTATAACTACATCATTATTGGGTGAAAATGCTCTCAGTAATGACATGAGCATGATATACTTCCTTCTTACCACTGGGGAGACATGGTGATCTATGGTAAAGTAGGTGTAAACCTGTGTGGCCAGGCCTGTGTGGCCAGGTCTGTCATCCATGACTAAGTACATCAGGTGTTGCCACTGGTGTGCTACTTACCAGGAATATTGGTGTTACCAATGAAAATGATACTACATGCACATTTGCATGGGGATTATGGCCATCAGTATGTCAACAAGCATTTGTTCATGATGACTCACTTGTAGGAGTTTGACATGACTGAGGGATTACATGACTGCTCCTAGTTTACTGTGCCATGAGGAGCTTGTTTTCCTCCTGTCAGGTGCAGCTGAGTCTATGGAGTTGTACAGGTGCTTGCATAAAGTATTTGTGTAGTGGTTGGCATAGTTGCTTGTCCCATCTGAGGGAAGGTGCAGTCAAGCTGCTTTTACCATCCCATAGGTTATAATTTGCTTTGTTGAAGTTTTTTAGTGTGCTTACCACAGGGGGGGGGGTTCAGGTGTGATTCTTAGTTTTAAGGAGACTGATTTGTGGTCAGATCACACCAGGGAGTACCTCACAGTGGTGGTGCTACAGTGGTCACCCATATTGGTAAGCACCTGAGGCAGTACGATGGTTCCCCATCTGGGGATGTCACTCCACTGGTTCAGGGTATTGCAGCTAAGAATGTGGACTAACCTTTGGGCAAGTGAGTTTGAGCACAAGTAACCAACACAGTTGGTGGCTAGTGAAATTCACCCCACAGCATGGTGTGGTGATGTATCTTGATAGATACAAATAGATTCAAATAAGCACAATGGGTGTCCTGATTCATGGAGTTACTCCTGTAGCTGGTAACAGCTTGATTAGATACCCTACCAGCAGTGAATAGCACCTGCTGTGTCTCCAGGGAATCACACGGTTTAATCAATCTGGATGTGTATCTATCTTTAAAGAATATGGATACACCACCTACGTTACCTGACACACTTTCAGTTTGAGGTCTGAACATGTTGAAGATCATGTAGCCTGGTATAGCTGTGGTGCTGTCCACAGCCTTAAAGCAGGTGTGTGTGACTGTGCAAATGTCTGTATCTTCCAAGGTGAGGACACCTTCCAGTGAGTGGTGTGTAGTGTTGGCACTCCTAGTGTGTAGCAGCATAACTGTGATGTTGTTTGAAGATGGTGTTTCCTCACTGGAAAGTTTTCCCTTCAGACAACACCTATAATATGCACTATAGAGATGTCAGCAGCCTTGGCCAGTACACAAACTCCAAGGGGTGACAGATGAACATCATCTGTTCCAAATCATAGAGGTCTGCTGAGCAAGTCATCCCCGGCTGACATGTACTGGTTCCTCTTATAATGACACCACACGATAAGCCAATTACAGACTTCAATAATTTTCTGTGTGTATTGAGCCATCATCCTAGATGAAGGTCAAATGCAGCTGAAGACAAACAGCATACTTGCCAAAGACATGTTGAGCTTGGTACTAACATTTTGCTTCTGGTGAGAGACAAAGTATGGGAGAATGGTATCCCAGGAGAGAGTGGTTGTGGTGAGACCAGCCGCAGTAGTAGTCAGGCACTAGCATTACAGGGGTTGGGAGGGTGGCCTAATGGTTAAGGTGTTTGCCTTACAAACACAAGGTGCAGGGTTTGAGTCTCACAAGGGATACTTGGCTAGGCTTAAAATGGCTCGCAAGGGCAGTTAGCTTAGTACTAATCTATGAACCTATGAACAGGGGACTCTCCTCTTGTCAGCATTTCTCACAAGGTAATTGTGTCATTTTAGTATGTGTTGAGTATTGTCCAGCTGCATAATAACTGTGCAAACATGCCCTACTTACCTTCACAGGGTGTATGTATGACTTTCTCCTCCATTATTTGCCTGAGCTCTGTACAGACACAGACATCTTGGATGACTATCTTCTTGTATACCATGATGGAATTAACTGCAATACTTAGTTGCACACAGGACAACTAGCATGCAGTGGCAAGCACTGTCCCCAGTTGTGTCAGTACTCGTATATTTAAAGCCATGAAAAGACTTATCATGGAAGTGATCAGTATCGATGTAGAACACCTGCAGACACTGGACCAAACCCAGTTTGTTTTGTTCAATGTCAGATCATACCTACCCTAACCAGTGGACCTTACTGAGTGTTAAACTTCTATGCAATGGATGAGGGGAAAATGACTCACTCCACCTACCATGGCCTGAGAAGGAATGTGACAAGATTAGGCCATCAGGCATTGTTGAAATACTGTACATGTTATTTAAAAACTAGTATGTCAGCCAGTGGATAGCCAAGAGTCTGACAGTCATTATCTGGGAAGATAGCATTTGGTAGTACACTGCTACAATGAGGCCAGTCACCAGTGGACTTTTCTCACACATCATTCCTGGGAGTACTCCTCCTATCCATACCCTTCTTTGCAGTCATGGCTACTGCCAGTGACCTCAGAGTGAGTACATTTGCAGATGACTGCAAATTAGGAGCTGTCACTATATCCCGTACAGAAACAACAGTTACCCAGGATAGGCTGACACACAGATTCAGTTGTTGTCAAAGCCATTGACAAATACTTAATGCCAAGGAATGCACAAAACTATGATGCTGGAAGTAATCCACCCCTGGAAAATATTGTATTGTCCGCACACCTCCAATAGTTGATCCATTAGTCAGGACCTTATGGACACAGACAGTGATGTAGCCTTTGAATTGCACTGATCGGTAAGATATGGGGATTCATTCAATATTGCACAACCTATTGAGAAAGGTATGGTACGTAAATTCCAGAATGTCATTGTTACACTATATTTGGCACTCATCACACCTGTTATGGAATGCAATGCCACTTTTGCTATGTAACTACACAGCCATATCCCACAACTGTAACGTTTCACAGTAAACCAATTCACAGTGTACATAATATGTCCTATGCAGACTGTATCAAGGCCGTAACTGTGTATTCTATCTCCTACATGCTTTGGAAGGGAGGTGTATGGCTGACATATAGGGAGATGTCAGATGCCACTGTGTATCTCCTGCAACAAAGGACTAGCACAAGACCTGCCTGTTCGACAAAGCTACACCTCGACTGTGGTATAAATAGGACATACTGAAAAGACACGTATGTGACCCACACAATACACCCTATATGTAACAGGCTCCCTATCCATGTGAGGCACACTTACACTGTAACGCACATCATCTGCAAGTTACACAATGGGATGTGAAACAAGACAATCATAACTGGTTTAGGGCACATGTCTGCAATGGACACAGGGAAATTGAACTTGGTTTATTTTGCACACTACAGCTTGCATATTTATCAGCTCCCAAAACCCTGCTTACACTTATCAAGGATACCAGACCTTGTCAGAGATTAGAGATGCATGACTAGGCTGAAATAAGCCATTGTTCTTGTTAGCCTGTTATACACATATGGACTTATGGAGACATGCACCTATACTGCTTTACCTTTCTGAAGAGATTTTTCTTCTGTGCTGACATTCCATCCTGTGCTCTGATGTTTATTGATTTATTGCATCGGTGTACCCATATGTGTGTCACATGCAATGCTGAAACTGAAACTGAAACATAAACAGTTCCACGAGACACCTTTCATTGTGTAAGTATACAGCCATTACATCATTCAACATAATGTACACAAAATAATGTGGTTTATTCATTACAAATTGCAGCAAACAATATCTGTCAGTAACCAGTACAAGTGACATGTCAAAAGCAACAATGAATGAAACAAATACATAATAATTTAGATAGCCACTCTGTGCATTAGACACATAGCTTTTTTTCCCTGCATCGATGACAAGGATGACAGGGATGTGGCAAAGGTATCTTCACTTGCACGGGATACTGTGTGGGGGTGCAGGAGGCCTAGGTTGACCCAATAGGTTGGCACGCTTGTGTGTGAGGTACTAAGGGAAGCAGGCAAGATGTACCATGGAAATGTGCCGTGTGCATCTGTAGGTGACCTGATTGTGACAGTGGTGTGTGAGTGTCTACATGAACACAGTCAAGCTCAGTGCTAGCCCTACATGTCAGTATGTTGGACAGCTTTGAACTGTTCATGGTAGAACTGAAAGACCATCTCTAGCCACAAACATGGGAACTGTCTCTGCCAGGAGTTGCACTGGTACCTCCATGCCCAAGGTCAGGAGAGGAGCTACTACTTGTGGAGTGACTGCTGTCTGCTGGGACCGTGTCTGCCATGGGAATGGCCAGGACCATGAGCCCATGGCCTCCCATATCTTGATGTGGATAGCACACTTCCTTCTGGAGCACTGGATGTACTGCCCCTATGGGACAGTGACTGTGCACGGCCACCTGGACTCTCAGCAGATGTAGTTGCTGACCTACATCCATGAGTCTGACACTCAACTCCAACTAGGCATTCCATCACAGCCAATGTGCATTCCAAGACAGATATTCTGTGATCTGTCTCAGACCAACATCTTTCCCCTGTGTCCGTCAACCAGTTCAGGGTGTCAGCAACGCAGTGGAGGCAGTCATGGATTTCAGACTGTGCTGCATCCATAACCATGAGCATTCATCTGGAGTTCCTTTCAGAATGTACCTGTGCCTCTATAATGGCCCTAAACATACTCATAGTGACATGTGATGAGAGAGCTGCAACAGGTGGTGGAAGGACAGCAGGCCTCCTATGAGCGCCCCATCAATCCGCCTGTGTGGAACCTCACCATCTCTTTGGCTATGGCCAGTATCAACATTCACTGCAGCCATGTCCCCACCCTCTGACTGTCCAATATCTTTGGCCTCTGGGGACTGGGTATGCATAGGCATACTGACTGTGCATAGTGATAATGAGGGCAGAAGAGGGATGTAAACCTCTGTGACAGATTCAGCTCCTGAAACCCCCACCTGTGCCACACTTTGGTCACCATCATCATCAGAGTCTGAAGAGGCACTGACATCAGGTTGTGAAGGGGAGAGAGACCAACCCCCCAGTCACCTGTGATAAAAAGGAAAAAACAGTACATTAATACCTGCACTACTATGCTCTGCAGTACTATCTTCCAATATATGTTAAGCTGTATACAATGCTGTCAGTAGTACAGACTTGTTTACCCCTAGCCTTATATACTAGGACATGAGGACATCATTTTCTAGCAAACATCTGTAGTTACTTGTAAATAAAAAGCTCTTTAATCAAGAATATCATGAACAACAATGATGTACACTGTTGACATTTGGCAAACCTCTGCACAGCTGACACATATGGCAATCTGTAATGTCCTGAAAATACTGTTAAATCTATCAGTGTGGTCACACGTACAAGGCATAAGTTTGACTCTAAACTGTGTTCAGTTGGAAAATATCTGTGCAGTTGGCAATCATGCAGACAGTACATCAATCCAGCTAGCAAACCTGGGATGACACTTTAGGGGTCTATATCAGAACATCGAAGTATTAAAACTTCGAATGTTCTGATATTGAACACTATTCAGTGAAGGCTAAGAATAGTGAAGCTGCAGAACAGTGAATTCTTTCCTCGGGCATAGATTTGGTTGGCCATTTCTGTGGCTTCGCTATTCTTAGCACTGTGGTGGAAAGTTACGTGTTGGGTTCAGGTAAGTGTGCGATTGTTTGTACATTAGAGTTAGAGGCAGGTTAAGTGAGTTAGGGTTAGGGTGCAGGTTAGGCGTGTGTACGATAGTGACAGACTTTAGGGTTAGGGGTGGTTTAAGTGAGTTAGGGTTAGGGCGCGGGTTAGGTGAGTATGCGATAGTGACGGACTTTAGGGTTAGGGTTAAGCTAAGCAGGCAGATAGCAGTGTATGTTTAGTTTAGTGTAGCATTAGATATAGGAATTTAAGTGTATGTATGTGGCTGCTGTTTGTTTGATGTTCTTGTGTTGTGTGTATGTGTTTCAGAGCAGCAAATTTTTTCCATGGGAAAATATTCGCTGTTCTGAATGTTTGATATTTTCATGTTTAGATGTTTTGGGGCTGATGAAATAGTGTTCGCTATTTTCATCTTTTGATAATGTGATATAAACGCCACTTTAGTGCATGCATTGCACTAAATCTACAGCTCTAAAAAACAGTGTTGTGCTTAGCAGGAGCAGGACCATAGCTACATCCAATTCCTGATGGTCCTGTGAAATTTTGAGAGAGAGGTAATGTACATAGCACTACATGTTGCACTATAACAGGATAATATGTCCAAATATCTCACTTTTGCAGTAGCTATGATGTTAATTGGTATGTTGGTCACAATCTGCGCATGAGATTATACTGCAAGTAACCTTCCCACCCCAAAATAAATATCTGACACCCACATAAAACTATGTACACCAGGACACACTGAATGCTACAGTATTCCACTGCTGATCCAACTAAGCATACCTGGATGCTCCTCTTGCATGGAAACGGTGGCACCCACTTCCATAACACATCATGTGATGGATGCCTGGGAGCTGTTCTTTATTTCTAGGTTTGCCAGAAATTCCTTAGTGGCTGACAGTGGTTGTTCCACTGCAGACCCTCCACCGGTGACACCATGATCTCTGGTCATGTTTGCTGCTCTTCTGCGTGCAGCATTGATCATATTGGTGGCATGGTGTCGCACCTGCTCATATGTCCTGCTCTAGTGACCGATAGCATTCACATTGTGAACCAGGTCAGCCCACAGTGCTGCCTGCTCTTCCCCGTTTGGCCTCCCCATGGACAGCAGGAGTTGATGGTGTTGACGCAAGGCCTCCAGGATGATGTCATTTCACCATCTGTAAAAGGGGCCTGGTGCTGGGGATACATATTTCCTGAAAGACAACAAAATGGGAACACATGTCAGAATCACATATGTGGGAGTACAATATGCAGAGATACAGCAATAACAGATGGCTACCAGTATTCACTGCTTGATTACACATCTCATATTCAACACTATGCAAACATAGTAAGGGCGTGGATGCAACTTGGATAGTACCAATAGGCAGCTATTCCTGTTTGTGCCATGACAGATACTGATGTATGATTACACACCCAACACAAGAGTCCATTAAAGTGTGTCCCCTAGGTGTAAGCCTCCTTATAATATATAAAAACAACAGTGCCAAACAAATAGAAGTGTAGTATTACAACCGCTATCAAGGGAAATTTTCAGGAGTCTGGTGTACCTAATTAACAAAAAGCATTCTACCTGTACTGGATTTTAGTTCCTCCGTAGGTGTAACACATTTGGAGATCAATGACATGTCATCATTACAGTTCTAAAAAAAGCTTAATGCTCTAATCCCCATTCCCCCTAAGTATACTGAAACACATGTATCATGTTGGAAACAAAATGGTACATACTTGATGGAGTAGAATACTTCTCTGTTTAAAGGTACAGATATATTAATGTTGTGCCGACAAGTTCACCCTGTGAAGTAACTCTCATACACACTGGTTCCCCTAGTTAGCTGTTTGCCTTTTTAACATGGCTTTCATTAGCAAGTGTTTGCCTCTGAGCCAATCTGTGCTTCTGAAATGATAATTGCAGCCAACACAGCTGATTTACAGTACAGTCAGCCAATCCCATGCAACCACTGTACAGGATATAATGCCTCAATGCAGATAGGGTACCGCCTGCCCACTTTGCGAGGGACAGTCCCTCTTTGGGCAGTTGTGTCCTGACAAAAAATTTTAAAAATGGCAAATGTCCTGAGATTGTAGGACAAAATTATTTCCTATATTTCATGTAATAGTTGTGTAAAACAGTTATTCTGTATCTAAAATGCCTAAATGTTATAAGAAACAGAATAAGCAACTAAAATGCTACAAGAATAAGCTTTTATTTGGGCAAAAAAGTTAAGTTCTATCCTTTCTAATGACCTTGGGTATGTGTCGGCCTGTAAAATCTGATGTTTGTTCTGAAAATGTCCCACTTTGGCCATTTGAAAAGGTGGCAACCCTAAATGTAGAGCACAACCGCTCTCTCATATGTTATGTTGGAAATTACTGGGGTACAGATACTATGTCATGGCAAACAGAATGTCTGTAGCAGCTACTTTTTACAAACAAATGTGTGTGCTACAAGCTGAAGGTGATGCTGCAGACAATAGGCGTATATAAAGAGGGTGAACACTTAGCAGGAAAACAAGCTTTAAGAGTAAGTGTAGGACCTGTAGCAGCCTTGTTGTATAGGCAGAGCCAGAGTGAGGGTACCCATCCCACTGGGAATTAAGGTCTGTGTTTCAGCTAAGTATGTCAGTCAACGCTATCAGTAGCACAATACAAGGCAAAATGCTTGGTGTGTTCTAGAAAAAGGTAAGGGGTACATTATCCACTATGTTATGCAGCTGGACACCTGTCAGGTCATATGTTATGTCATGGTAGTCCCGTGTTCAGTGTGTGCTGGCAACCCTTGCATCTAGCTCAACCTCTATATATAATATATATGTTACATGTGCAGCTGTGGTTGTCTGTGATATCACCAGCAAATCATATTGTGGGCTGCAGTGTTATATTACTGGACCACAATACACACTTCAACATCCTCTGGGAATTCAGGCTAATGCATGACCTGACATTCTCTGCACTTTCCAGTGTTGTATTAGGACTAGTTAAGAGTGGTACTATCTGTAGGCCTATGACCTCTATTATTTAGATGCAGACATTCCAACTGTATGGCTTTGGGTGGATAACTAGGTGATGAGACAGACATACATATCATGATTTATAATGTTGATGTCCACATACATGTATTTTCGTTGTTAGATGCAGCTGCAATTGAACTCAGGACCATGTGTATGAAAAAAGCAATGTTCTCAATGCATTTTACAGACTGAACTACAGAGTCACAGTGACAGCAGGTGTATTTTTACATGTTGTAGTTATTACACAGTTAACTGCTGTAAAATACTGCACTTTGAACTCAGGCATGAACTTGAGGCACCATTAGGCACCTTATTCAACCAAAGCCTGAGTACTGGCTTTGTCCCAGCTGAGTGGAGGACAGCCACTGTCATCTCTTTACACAAAGGTGGAGCGCCCACCGATCTGGGAAATTATAGACCCATCAGCCTAGCTAGCCTGAGCTGCAAGGCCATGGAACAGATTATCATGGACCTCATTAACAGGGACATTGGCAACCACCAAACACTCGACCCCACACAGTTTGGCTTTGTCAATGGGAGGTCATGTCTGTTAAATCTGGTTGGCTTCTTTGAGACAGTCAGCAAAGCCATGGATGAGGGGAAGATGGTGCACACTGCCTAAATTGACCTGGCCAAAGCCTTCAACACTATTCCAGACTCAGCATAATAGATAAACTCTCTCAACTACACATCAATTCATATGTTACCAGATGGGTAGCAAATTGGCTCACTGATAGAACCCACCTAATTAAAATAGGGGAAGCCACCTCAAGCAGTAGATCCATAATGAGTGGCGTAACCCAGGGATTGGTCTTGGGGCCTCTGTTATTCGGGATATACTTTTCTGAGGTGCAAAACCAGTGGGCTATGGCTGACCAAGTTTGCAGATGACTGCAAGCTGGGTGGGGTCATCAATTCCCCAAGTGATGTGGATGTCCTCCAAGAGGGTCTCACCCAAACAAATGACTGCTGCCAGAAACATGGGCTCAAGCTGAATGCAAAAAAATGCATCACCCCCTTTGGGGAGAGTGATGTCCCCACATATTATCATATTAATAACAATGTCCTAAGTACACAATCAGTAGTGAGGAATTTGGGCACCCAGGTTGATAGCAACCTGACTTTTGACCATCATGTCACTTCCGTTGTACTAAAAGCTTTCTACATGACCCACGTCATAAGTAAGGGTATCTCATCCAGGAACAAAGAGGTCATAACATCCCTGTATTCTTCCCTTATAAGGCCAATTATTGAGTACAACACCCCCTTCAGCAGGTACCTCGCAAAGCACATGCAGCAACTGGAGAGACCACAGAGGTTCCTCACCAGGAGAATCCAAGGCCTCAAACATCTACCTTAAACAGACAGGCTAAAAGCCTTGTCCTCTACTCAGTTTCATACAGACTCTTCAGAGGTGACCTCTGTCTAGCATACAAAGCAATTTCAAACCCGCCTTGATCAGGCTGCTGCATATCCGCAAGCCAAGCTCCACTCGAGTAACCTGTACGTGCAACCTCAACCTGGTCTGTGATATCAGTAGTAATTGTTGGTGGGACAGATTTGTTTCCCAGAGACTCCCTTATCTTTGGAATAGACTCCCACTGCACGTCAAGCAGAGTACCTCATTATCCCTTTTTAAGTGCAACCTGGATAACTGGATGGGAAACAAAAAATACACCCCAGAGTTCCACCTGTGTCCCTGCTGGACAGGGGCTAAACTCTTGGCTAGGTTTATAAGGGCCACTGGGCCAATTGCCTAGTAACCTCCTATGATCCTACGATCCTATGGTGGTGCAGTGGTTAGTGTTGTCACCTCAGAGCAAGAGGTTCTCCTGTTTGATTCCTGGCTGGGGTGCCTTCTGTGTGGAGTCTGCATGTGCACTCTGTGGTTATGTGGGTTTCCTCCAGGTGCTCAGGTTTCCTCCCACATTCCAAAGATGTAGTAGGTGGATTGGACACTCTAAATTGGCTGTAGGTGTGAGTGTGTATGCGAGTGAGGGTACAGATGAATTACCGTGGTAGGGCTCACCACCTGGCTGTGTAAGCTTTGGCTTGAGATGATTGTCACCATTGAAAGTGACAACCCGACCCCATATGGAAAATGAGAAAAAGGGGTTGAGGATGGATGGATATATATATATATATATATATATATATATATATATATATATATATATATATATACATATATATATATATATGGATTCACTACTGAATCCCGAAATTACACAATTCCGAAGCCCAAAATACAGAGACTATAAACCTGAAACCCCACATTACCGAAATGTTAAAACCGCGAAATTCAAAATCGCGAAAGTACTACATACATACAGCACACACACAAACATACACACAGCCTCCCCCCATAAGCAAACAAACCACCCTACACTAAAGATAAGCAGGGGGGCTTGGCCCCACTGCACCCCCCACACCCCCCTACTTTAATATTCTAACTCCGAGATTGCACAAACATACACACAAGGCAAACTCACACCCACACATTACAGCCCCTTACACACACACACACACACACACACACACACACACACACACACACACACACACACACGCACACCACAGTCACAACACACACTTACACACACTAAAGCCCCTCACAAACACACTTGCACACATACTTACCTGAACCGCAACACCAGAAGCGTTAACTCAAAATCCCTGAACATTGGGATTTTGAATTTCGCACTTCTGGTCTTTCGGTAATGTGGGGTTTCGGCTATATGGTCTCGAGCTTTTGAAATTTGAGATTTCAAAAGTTCGAGATTTAGTAGTGTTCCTATATATATATATATATATATATATATATATATATATATATATATATATATATATATATATATATATATATATATATATATATATATATATATATATATACAGATATGTATAAAACATCTATACAGTTATTGGAGGCACCTTTGCTATAATTAAACACAGATTGATTTACAAGTATAATGAAAATAAAACTGGCTTAACCGTCTTTGAGATGGGAGGTTCAGTCTAATTGTGAGATATGCTAAGACATACATGTTCACATGAATCAACTGCCTTATATTTCCTTTGACCTTTAAGATCCTATACTTTTAAATAACACTAACAAAATTAGATGCAGAAATGCTTTCTCATAAAGACAGGCTTTTAACAATTCAGTCAGTGCAAAAAATTTTTCCAGGTCCAGTTCAATAATTTAGTTTGCTCTTCAGTTTTATTTCTAAAGCAGTTCAGTTCTTAAGAGTCTCAGTTTTCTGAGTGACTTTATCTTGTAATGTATCTTCTCTATTTCTCTATCTCTGGACAACAGCTTCCAAAACATAGCTTCAGTACTTTTTAAAGACCTAATGCACTCATACCTGTCTGAAAGCTCCTTCCCTCAAATCCTTCCAAGACTCCAAATATTACAGCTTTGACTGCCTTACTGATAAAAAGTTACCTAATACTGCCAGAAACAGATTGTTCCCATATTAATCACTATAGGTACCCTCCTCTCTCTGATTTGGGCTCCTGAAAGGTCTGTACTTTCCTTGTATACAACTCCTTATAACATATGCCACTAGGCTATCCCTTGTACTTACATCTGTCCCAGCATACTGTATATTACAATATCCTACTACCTCTGCATGTCTTTACTTTAGCATTTCAAATATTGACTTGTCTGCTTCCTCTTCTACTCATCTATGGTCTTTCTCTGCTGCTTCATCTGAGTAGTCAAACAATCAGCCTCTCCAGGTCAGAAGTCCATCCCTGAAGCTGAACAAACTTCTCCATATCCACAGCCACATCTATCCAAAGTTTCCTTTGCTATGATTTTACTCCACATTCTGAAAATCTCACTTCTTCCTCTCTTCCTCCTGTCTTACGTACTTGTCAGTGTCCCTGTCTCTCTTTTCTCTGTTTTTGTCTTTGTCTTTGTCTCTGTCTCTGTGCCACTCTTTCCTTCCTAATCATTTAATAATCTTCTAGCATTCCTTTTTATCATTTAAGCTTACCCTGCTTCTGCCTTCAAGGGCTGCTGTTCAAGCTACCCTTAGTTACTTCTACTGTTTCTGTACCAGCTAAACCTTTATCCTTCCTTTCTTCTCTTATTTACCCCTCCTGTACTGTCACATTGTACTCCCTTCTTTCTCTGGTACTACTGCACATTAGCTAGCATTACTCTAGCATTACTCTATGCTATTTTGATTTCTGTCTTCTGCCTGAGTGACATCTGCTGCACTAAGGGGAGGGGGGTGTCATACTGTTACATGTTGTCACCCACATCTACAAAAACTTGGAAACACTCCAGTAGTTTTGAAAGATGTTTTGTTTTACTTCTTGATGTCCTGTTGTTATTCTAGATGGTATTTTTTGCTTTTTCCCTTTCTGCTGCTCTGCTTTTCTGTCTTATCAATTTATACATGCTTGCAAGGACAGCAATGGAAATTGTTACTTATATGCAGTGGTAGTAAATTGAGATTTTAAAAGGAAACTAAAAAGGACTAATGCTGGGGGATACTAGATTGTACAGCTAGTGGGAGTAAGGTCATAAAACTGAGATAATGTAAGTTTAATTAGTTTAAGATGCAGACCTTCAGTCCACTATTTTAGGAATTACTAGTATGAGCCAATGTGAGTGAATAACAGAAAAGTAGAACAATTATTAAAATTAAATTAACATAAACAGCATAAGCAGTAGAAAAGCAAAGTACTACTAGATTGAAGAATACAAGATGACCAGGGTGGGTGTAAGAGCCACTGTGTGTTCCCATAGCTGAGTGAAGAAAATTTTAAACTGGTGCCTCACAGATTTCAGTTGTCCAACTCTTCCTGCTGTTCAGAGAAAAAAATAGACTGAAAAGGTTCACTTTCCAGGTTTAATCCAAAACTTTTAAAAGCCAAAGCGATCAATACTAATAATTTGATTATACAAAAATAAAATCAAAATTCAGATTTATTCTCAACAAGCTCTAGCTGCTGTGCAAAGAAAGAGTGTCCTACAATTACATGACACACTCATTGCTGAGAAATATCAGCTCAAATATTACAGCTTGTGCAATAGCTCTACAGGCAAATCTGGTTTGCAGAACACACCATGAAAGACAATTTCCCGAAGGAGCAGAAAATAGGGAACTCCCTGAATTCCCTGAACTGCCAGAAAAATGAACTCCCCAATGTTCCTGAACTGTCCAAAAGAAGCAGGAAAAAACAGGAAGTTGAGTGTGGGAAACAATCTGCCATATAATAGTTAAACTATATTACAGTCATGAAGCACTGAAGGTCTGTTTGGTCGCTGGCATCAGTGGATGACACCATAACTCAATGAAAATTGGTAAAAATGTCCCTGAAATTGTTAATCAATAGGCACGGGAAATGCAACTGTTGCACAACAAATAAACATCAGGCAACCAAGTTATAGTAATATAGTACTTTCAATGCAGTACAATAACATAACACAGTTAATATGAAAAGCATTGTAAAAGTAATTAGAACACAAGGAAATATTAGCAGGTGTGCACAACCATACAGTAATTTCACTACTAACAAACCTAATGAAAAAGTAAACATATAAAAGATGCACATTGCAGGCAATTTAAGAAGAAATGTGTAAAATGGGAAAATGGTCAGAGAACCTGCAAACAGGAATGATGAAAGTGGGTACACATGTAAAGGAGTATGATCGGGTCACCAGCCATAACTGGTTTATTATGTGTTAGCGACATAGATGTCAAGAAACTAACACAATGCATGACACAGCAGAATGAAAATCACAGCACATATCACAGACCACCAATGTCACAGAATTACAGAAAGACAATGTAGGGATGAACTGCACAGGTATAGGGTATATAACACACTGAAACACATATGTCATGATGGTTGTCAGAAATGGCCATGAGTGATTGCAGCTGCAGATGGTGGGCCACAGCATGCAGTTTACATAGGGCATTCTTCTGTTGCAGCCATCATCTCCATTTGGGAGATTGTGACATGTCCTGTACAACTGTCTGAGTCTGTTGACACAGTTAAATTTACCTACAAGGATTGTGAGTAACTCATGGAGACTAACAGCTGTAGACCGACACAGTGCATGTAGCTAACGGTACCATCTCTGCACACTATTTTGAGTGCAGGGGAGTGATTCCCATGCCAGTTCATTTAAAGAACAGAAGTTAGGGGGGAAAGGGGTGACATACATTATGCACAAAGCAAATGGTGTCATACCTTCCTGGTTTTCCATGAACAAAGGCATTATCAAATCAATTAGCGATTTATCCAACTGGTAAATATGCCAGTTTCAGAAATTTCTTAAACTCCCTGCTGAATGACAGCACAGCCACATATTTTAAGAGTATTTGTATGTGCTATACATGCCACCAGATGATTTGTCCCAGATGGAAGCAGAAAACCATGCAGCCTGTCAGATGGAAAGCTGCATTAGAGATCATTTTGAGAATTTCTAAGAAGCCTACTCAAACTCTTTCATGCAATATCGTTGTGCCAAAACATGACCACATCTGTCAGAAATAGCAATAAGCTGGTAAAACATTATCATACCTCGCATTGCACTTGGTAATCAGCCATCAATACTAATGGTGCCAATATAACATTCTCCCTCACACTAACATTCCCATGAATTGTGTATAGTTGTGTGGGGAATGTGCCATCCATTAGCCACATAACACTTGTGGCTTGGCTTGCTATAATGTGTTCAGTGGATACCACACACAGGTGATGGTCATCAGTAAAGAAATGCACCATACCTTTGTATGCAATTCACATCCTTTATGGGCATATCATCCTCAGTAATGTCTGTGACACTGGTGAATATGTATCCCTCAGTTGGCTGCCTCTTTTGTGTATGTCTAACCCTTGTTGCAATGCCTTTTTTCTTGGCACTTGCTGGATATTGACATTACTTTCCTACTGCACACATCTCTTCACTATCCCAGCCAATATAACATCTGAGCATTCAGGGATACTATGCTTCAGAAAAATATGTTGTTGGTAAGGCCAGCTCTATCAAACAAACTTCATCCTAAAAAAACTTTAACAGGTGAGTTTTACGCATCATTTGTCTAGCTCCTACAAGCTCATATAGGCCTTGCAGAAAAAGAAACACAAGACTTGTTTTTGTTCTAACCCAATCCTTTTAAAATTCAAATAAACATTAGCATTGCAATAATATGAGAAAATATTAAGAAAAATAATTCAAAGGATACAAATAAAAATGAGAATCACATTTCCTTGTACAGTAGCCCATTTTAACAGCTATCTAAACATTGGACTGATGTTTCTTGTTACTTTAACCACAGTGGTCAGTTGTCCAGTTCTTCATTCAGTTCTAAAGTTAATTAGCCTACCCTATGTCTTAGATAAAGAAGTACAATATTTCAGTTTGCTGAATTTTAATGCCAAGGCATGAATTCTATAAAATAACTTACATGTTGTTAAAGGCACAGAGAACTGACTTTAGTGATCATGTTATACAACTTTCTGAGACAAGTTGTAATAATTCTTTATTATTCTCACATCATGAACTCCTTCGATTGTTTGCCTGTTTGTAAGTACTTATCTGTTCTCTAGTGGAGCTTTTCTCCCTGGGACTCCAGTGAAAAAGGGCTTTTGTTAAGTTGGACACTCCCAGTCAGAAATGTCAAATAAAAGTAAATAATAAATAAATAAGTATACAGAATTTACATGTTGATAATTACAAAAGCACAATAAAAAACTTAACAGTCAACTTTTATAGTAGCTAATATACAATGCTTGTATATCTTATTAATAATGAAATATTGTCATAATCAATTCACATTTAGTAAACAGTCATTAAAATAGTATTTATGTCTCAAAGGAACTTATTAATGGATAAATATGAGTCAATATGCAGTGAACATATGTATCAGTTATCTGAGAGAAAGAATGGAATGAAGCCATTTTACTTGTAACAGCTTAAGCAATCACAATTATGGAAATATATAGAATTGCATTAAAAGGTGAAATTTAATTGTTGAAAGTAGGCTGAAGTAATTTTTCACATAATGCAGGATATATTTTTATGCCAACATATTTTAGAAGAATCATAACTCCTTAAACAAACAAACAAAAAAATCATTGAAGGAAAGACAGGCCCTGGGATTGAAAAAGGCTTGCGACAAGGAGGAAGCTTTAACATGGCCATTCCCCCCATGGTAAACTGATTCACAGACTGCCCTTCCTTAGAGATTTCCTTCCACTGGGAGCATCTGCATGGACGGTGCTTGCACTGACAGAGTTGCATGCTAATACCAATTACCATGTGATTTCCAATGGAAATGCCAGCAGCTACCAACTTACACTGATGAGTGATGCAGTGAATCAATCGACTGCTGAAATTTCCACTGTTGGAAGAAAAAGGGAATACCTTCAAAAGATGGTGGTCACCCATTCATGCTTGTGGAATTGGTGGCAGGTACAGAAAAGACATGGTGGCTAGGTGATTTACAGTGTGTGTGTGCATGTGTATGTGTGTGTGTGTGTGTGTGTGTGTGTGTGTGTGTGTGTGTGTGTGTGTGTGTGTGTGTGTGTGTGTGTGTGTGTCTCTTGGGGAGTGAGTGAAGCTAGATGAATGTTTATGTGTGTGAGTGAGTAGCTGAACTGAACGTGTGTGTATGTATTTGTGCATGTGTGTCTGTACAGGGAGTGCCTTTGCCAATACATTACATGGGCCACCAGGAAAATCCCTGCCACCATCAGGTCTGACAGGACTAGTGTTAGCTAATGTGTGTGTGTGTGTGTGTGTGTGTGTGTGTGTGTGTGTGTGTGTGTGTGTGTGTGTGTGTGTGTGTGTGTGTGTGTGTGTGTGTGTGTGTGTGTGTGTGTGTGTGTGTGTGTGTGTGTGTGTGTGTCTCTTTGGGAGTGAGTGAAGCTAGATGAATGTTTATGTGTGTGAGTGAGTAGCTGAACTGAACGTGTGCACGTATTTGTGCATGTATGTCTGTACAGGGAGTGCATTTGCCAATACATTACATGGGCCACCAGGAAAATCCTTGCAACCATCAGGTCTGGCAGGACTATTGTTAGCTAAACTGTGCAATTATGAGATGATAATATGGTCTTTCTCATTGCAGTCATAGTTGTCTTTGAATCACATTTTCATACTGCCGTATAACTTGACCTACCTGCAGTAGGCAGTTTATGGGAACGGTGAAGACCTTTCTGATTCCTAAGGAGACTTTAAAAGTTGCATAAATGCAATTTGACACTCTATTTTCACATATTAATTAAATTCTAATTTCTGTGAATTTATTTCAGGTGAACTGCTGCTCCCTGATCAAAGGACAGTTTTTTTGAAGCAAAAATCGATGTTATCTGTTGTATAAAAATAAAACAGAGTAATTCTCGCATATTAAGTAATGAGTATGTATTAGACATTCCAACTAACTCAAGTTAGTTGAAGGCCAGTATTTTGATAAGTAACAAAACAATCAACCCACTTTTTCTGGTGATCCATTTTTTTACTTTCGGAGAGGGGTGGTGAGCCACCGACTTTTTTGATAAAATGGGTAACTCTTGAAAACTAGAATAGTTAGCATAATCAGTTCCACAGTCAATGAGGTTTAGGATGAGGGAAAAGTCCTGAATGGTTAGTACTGAAGCACTTAGCCATTGTTCATCTGGCATACTCCCATTCGAAATTATTTATTTATTTATTTAGTTATTACAGTTTGTTAACAGGGAAAGTCCACTGGGCCATTCAGAGCACATTTTCAGTGGAGGCCCAGGAAGAAAAGCTTGTCATTTATTTAACCAAACAAACACATGAACAAGCAAATAAAACATTAAGTATTTATAGACAGAAAAATGTTGGTATGGGAGTATGGGATGGTATAAAATACACAAGTATTTCCTGTTCACGAATGCACAAGTGCTCAAATGCAATTTGGCCATAGTAGGAAACATTAGTGAGCAAAATAGATAGTTGAGTTTGTTGGACATAATGGTTGCTAGAAAAAACAGGAGAAAGTCATATAATAATTTCTAAAGTATGGGGGGAAACTTGAAAATTTCAAGCAATTGAATAAAGTGTATGGGTGCATTTCTTTAAAACAAATTAAATTTAGTAAAAGCAAATGGGATATTTAAAATACTTGAGCAATGTGCTTTTTCAGGGGCTTATGCCACTTTCACACTTCACAAAAAGGGGATATGTGCCAGTCAGACCTCATGTTATCTAAATATGTTCACTTCAAGCCTGCAGCACTTTATAATAAAGGAAACTGTTACTTATTATGAAAAAATAATTATTCATTTTTTCCCTAGGCAGTGAGTTCATAGGTTCATAGGTTTATACTAGGCTATCTGCCCTAAGGCATTTATAAGCCTAGTTATATGAAAAAATACTGTGCCCATTAGTTTGTTGTGCCTCTGTCCAGCAGTGACCCAGAGATGATTCGGGGTAAACCCTCGATCTCCCATCCACAGGTCTAGATTTCTCTTGAACAGAGTCAGCGAGGTGCTCTGCCTCACATGGACGGGATTTTATTCCACAGCTGATAAATCTATCCCTCCAGCACGTCCTATTTATATCCGTGCTAAGGTTTAAGTACTTGCTCTAGTGGTTTTGGTGGATTTGGATTTTTGAGGTGGAGCATGTCCATTAATTCCGGGTTGGACATGGCCTTGTATGTCAGGCACATGTCACCTCTGAGCAGACGGTATGCGACTGAATAGAGCTGGAGTTTCTTCAATCTGGCAGCATATGACAGATTTTGGAGTCCCTTTATCCTTTTGCTGAGGAACTTTTGGGGTCTCTCCAATTGCTGCAGATGTCGGGTGAGATACATCCCGAATGGGGCATTGTACTCGATCATTGCTCTGATAAGTGAAGAGTACAGGGAACAATGACCTCACTAGATCTGGATGTGAATCCCTTCATGATCAGGTGGGCAATGTAGAAGGTCTTTCTAACCACTTTAGCAATGTGAGTGTCAAAGAAAGGCCACTGTCAACCTGGGTCCCCAGGTCCCTGATAACCTCTTCTGTGCTTAGTGGATTGCCACCTATATGGTAGCTTGGGATGACTATACATTTTTGGCGTTTAACTTCAGGCCATGGCTCTGGCACCAGCTATCTGTTTCCGTGAGTCCCTTCTGAAGGATATCAGTGTCCGATGCACTTTCCACTATGCCCAGTTTGCAGTCATCTGCAAACTTTGTCAATAAGTCCTCCCATGTTGGCCTGTACTTCTGAGAAGTAGATGCCAAACAATAGGGGCCAAGGACCGAGCCCTGTGGGACACCACTTGTGACCGGCTTGGAGTCTGACACAGCGCCAGCAACTCTAACCCTGTGGGTTCTGTCCTTAAGCCAGTTTGCTACCCATCTTGTGACATATGGGTTTACATTTAAGCTGGTAAGTTTTTCTACAATACCCGAGTGGGGTATTGTTGCAAGGTCAAGGTAGGCTGTATGGACTGCCTTTCCCTCATCAATGGCCTTGGTGACTATTTGAAGAAGTCGACCAAGTTCAAAAGGCATGATCTTCCCTTGACAAAGCCAAACTGGGTCGGGTCCAATGTCTGCAAGTCCCTATATCTTTGTTTATGAGCTCCATTATGATCCTCTCCATAGCTTTGCAGACTAAACTTGTTAAGCTTATGGGCGGTAATTACCAGGGTCTGTAGAGGCGCCACCTTTGTGGAGTGGGACCACAGTTGCCGCCACTCCTTGGGCACGTATCCTGTGGTAAGGCTGAGATTAAACAGCTGCCTTATGTGGTTTAATTCCTCATTTAGCACACAGCCGGGGACACCATCCGGTCCCATTGATGCTGTGTTTTTAGCTTTAGAGAGCAGCTTTCACCTGTGCATTTGAGATGTCCGGGAGGCTACACTCGGCTGGGATAGTTATCTCTCCTTTAGCGGGGGTGAAGTTTGCACTGCACCTGTCTGCCAGTATGTTGGCAATGTCTGTGGGTTCAGTGATTTTGTATCATTTTGGACTAATTCTGAGCATATCTGTGAGTTTCCACCCAGGTTCCTAACATAGCTGAAAAAGGCCTTATGATTGTCCTTTGAATCCATGGCAATTTTTCTCTCAAAATTGGCCTTAGTTGATTTTATGAGTGCTCGTATTGTTTTACTAATAATGATCAGGGGTGACTTCCCTTTTATGGATTTTGTTCTATCATGTAATAGCTTTCTCCTCTTATTGTAAAGTTTGTTAATGGCTGGGGTCCACCAGACTGGAGTCTTCGTTTTATTTGGGATTGCCTGATCCATGCAGTCCTGGAGGTGTTCATAGAAGGCATTTGTAAGGGCTTCATAGCTTGGGTTGTGGTTTCCTCTGACTCAGGGGCCTTGAAGGATACCACACCAGTCTTGAGTAGTGTGAAGTTTGCTTTAGAGAAGTTCTTCACTATGGTCTTTTATGTGAATTTCCAGTGAGATTAGTTTATGATCAGATCTCACCAATGAGGGATATACTTCGGTGTGGAGCATTTTGTCCCCATGTTTGTGACAATGAGATCTAGTATATTTTCTCCTCTCGTGGGAACAGTGACTAGCTGTTCCATGGCATTTGAATTTATGAACTCCAGGAACCGTTGGGCTAGAAAGTTAGGGCTTGAGTAATGTTCCCAGTCTATATTCGGGTAGTTGAAGTCACCCAATATGATGGTGTTTGGAGATACATTTATACCTCCAGTGTCTTCAGGAAGGCTGTGTGGGGTTCCTGAGTTTGAGAGGGTGGCCTGTAGCATGCTACAATTTGTAGAGCAGTTTTGCCTATTGTTAGTTGCACCTGGATGGTTTACCAACCTGGAGGTGTGAGTATCCTTTATGAATATGGATACACCTCCTTTTGTGGAGTGGTCCGGGTTTTGGGGCATGATGAGGTAAAACCTAATAGTGCGGGGTGCTCTCAGGAGCCTTGAACCAGGTTTCAGTTACAGCACAGACATCGATGTTCTCCATACTGAGAAGGGCCTCCGTGCATTTTGAGATTTAGACTTCTGGCATTGAGCAGCATTACCCTCAATTTCTTCCCATTTTGTTTTCTAGGGTGGTAGGTTTAGAATTTGAGCCTTGCCTAAAAAGGCACTATGGGGGTGGCAAGAGCCTTAGCCAATATCCGGAATCCCAGGGTGACAGGTGCAAGCCAGCGTGGCTTGTCAAGCATGTCATCCCAGGCAGACAGACACTGGATCCTTTGAATGACACCAGACATTAAGCCAATTGTTAAAGCTGATCATCTTGTCTCTATATTGTGGCATCATTCTTGGTGAAGGAAGGATACTGCTCAGGGTTAGGGTCATACCTGCCTGGGCTACATAATCAGAGAGCTCCTCTATGTCTCTTTTCATGCAGTCCAGGGAGTGCGTCTCAGGTCGTTCACACCAGCATGGACAATGACTGTGTCATATTTGTACTTGCTGTGGAGTGACCTGAGTGCTTGTGTTATGTGGCGGATTAGCGCCCGATAGGCAGCTTACTGTGACCCTCTCCTTGTTCAGCCTGGTGAGTGGGACGTCAGTGTGTCTGACTATGGAGTCACCTATGACAAGTATGTTTGGTGTTGTATTTGGCCTTAAGGGCTGTGACTGCTTTGCACACTGCTTTTGTGGTTTATGTGTTGCTTGTGGGGTGTCTTGAGGTAGCAGTTGTTTGGGTGTCTGCTTTGGAGGCCTCTGCTGTTTAGGTAAATTTTACTCAGAGCCTCAGTATGTCTTTGTGTGTTTATGTGTTTGATTCAGTGGAGTGGTAGCATTATGTGAGGCTGGTTTTGTGGTGTGTGTAGTTGCCTTCTCCTCCTGTCTGGTCTTGCCAGTCCTGAGTTGAGAGAGCTCAGCCTCCAGTTTGGCTAAATAGCTGCATCTCTCAAGTATTTGTGTTATGTGGGAGGAGGAGAGGGTTGTCTGTGTACATGAGGCAGTTATAACATTGCCTCAAGATTCCCAGATTCACCAGCTGGACCGGAGAGGAGATTGACAACTGACCTTTGGACATGCTAGAATAATATTGGGAAATCCTTAATTGAAAACAAGGGCCAGTGGGGAGTGAGGGTGTAGTGCTTTTAATTTTTAGTGCTGACTTATATAATTGCTTTAGTGAGCAAGTGCCAGGTAACTTGAGTGCAATGTGATACAAGTAACTAAATGCTAAAACGACAAACAGTAACTTTCTTTCAAGTGAAACAAGGAAATAAGTACAGTAAGCAATGCAGATATCACTAGTGATCCACAGAAGCGCTGAGAAGTTGCGTATTAGGTGAATTAGCTTCCAGCGAAATAACAAGCAAACAAACAACAAGTATATAAACAAAGCTAGATTCAGTAGGCCTGGATCTAGTCTATGCTAGAGCAAACAAGGTGAACCAATTTCAGTAAGATACAGTTCAAATATTCAGGCACTATAAACCTTTAACCAGAAAATTCCCAGCTCAGAAGGGCAGAGTCCAGCCTCTTCTCCCACAAGAGTGCAGTCCACGAACCTTCTTAATGTAAAATAACTGGCCTGAAGCCCAAGTGCCTAAACCAGAACTAATACACTTGGACACTGGGCTCTCAATCAGCAGTTCCCAACTTAGAAGGATGAAAGCTACCTGTCCTGCCACCACAGTGCTTGCCACAAACCTTCCTAATGTAAAACAACTGGTCTGAAGCCCAAGTGCTTAATCCAAAAGACTTGAATGATAGCTACACTTTAATCAAGTTACAACCAAGCAGTAATAAATACCATTGAATACTTTAGAGAATGTCTGGTTGTCAGCGTAGTTTACTTATTTACCATGAATGTGGGGAGTCCTCTTCTCCTGTGGAGGTCACATTTATTACTTTCATCTCTCTTATTCATTTAGTCCTGTAGCTAAATCACAAAGGCATCCTAAATAGAACTTATTTATTTATTTATTTATCTTTCTTTACCAGGAAATTTCAACTGGGCTTTCTCCCATTTTCAGTGGAGGCTGGGGGAGAAAAGCTCTGCAGATAAGAACAAATACATCACATAACAGAAACAAATCTAACATAATACAGATAATACAGTGAGTTGTATCACATTTAATAGAATAATGCAGACTACCTTCCATATATATTTGAGTTATTGAAACATGAGGTAGTTGATTACATAGAGATTTGACACTTAAGAGTAGCTAACTTATCTAGTGATATTTTTAGTTAGGAAGTGAAAGGATTATATTGGATGATGTATTTAAAGAAAGAAGAATTCTAGCAGAATGCTATATATGTACAGGGCTGGATAGATAGAAGGTAAAACATATATGAAAGAAATAGATTACATTAGTGGTTACCTGGAAGAAAAATTCTTATACCAGAGCAGACGTGGGTTGTAGGCTAGAGTTGAAAACATTCAAAAGCATAACAGAATGTAGTAGAGGAACAGTTTGGGTGTTAGTATATTGTAGTTATATTATTGTAAAAGAATGAAACTGGATGCAAGTTAGAGGAAAGAAAGACAGAGTTAACAGAGTGTAATTAGAAGGAGGAATGTGGCTGAGTTCTGGGCTGAAACCTCACAGATACACAATGCAGACAGCACCTACCCAGAATCATACATCAAAGTATCACATTGTCTCATTCCAAAAGCTCCTTCCTTATCTACTCTATCTTGACCATCTTTACTAAGCAACTATAGCTTTATATGCTTATTTTCTCTTTATATTCTTTTGCAGTCAATTTACCTAGCGGCTACTTACACTTGAGTACTTATACCTGTTCATCTGACCTATCTGCAAGCTGCCTCACAGTTTAACAGGACTCTTTAAAAGTTATAGCTTTCTGGTGTATTGCAAGCACCCAGTGTAGGCTTACATTTAAATGTCTTTGTGTTTCTGTAACTTTGTTTAATACAAGCTGACACTCACACTCTAGAACCTGCACACCCCTCTGCATTTTTCCTTGCAGGTCTTTTAATCTTTATTTGTACTTAGGTAATCTTGTGTCTCTGCTGACTCATTGCCATTGACAGTGTTGTCTGCTCTGACTTGAGTTCCTTGGCTCATCCCTCTCCATCCCCCCTCGCTATGCTTGGTCTCACTTCACTCCCCACCCTAACCCTCTATTCCCACCCACCCCTGACATCATTTCCTTTATAGTTAACCATTTGCTCCACCCTACACCAGGTTACTCCCCTTATTTCCCATTATAGCAATACAGTCATCTGCACTTTTTTCACTACCCTCCTTCCCCATCACCTTTCAACCAACCAATGTCTCTCCCTGCACTCTTCCTATACTTACTTTCTAAACTGTACTGCCTTACTTTAATTGAACATAGGCACAACCCACAACTAACTCCTACCTGTACTTTAACCTCTCAACTCTCGTTTAACTCAGACTACTTTGCTATCCAACCTCCTCCCGATACTACATCCTCCTAACCTACATTATTCCACCCACCACTTACTACCCCTCCTACCTCATCTACTATATTTACACCTCTCAATTGCTCTACTAATCTGTCCCCTACACCTCCAAATACTACTATTCTATACTTCATCTACCCTGCTCTCATATTACTTCCTCCCACCTCACATAATTCCTTTTTTACTTACTGGCATTATCCTATCTCTCTACCTCTACTCAATACTCTATCTATTCTACCCACAGGTACTTATAACACCATCAGTGCCATTCACCTTATTTGTCCTACAAACAACATCTTACTCACACACATAAGAACGTACAGCCCTATAAAATGTCTCTCACCTCCAAAGCTGTTCTATTTCTGTTCTCTCTATACCTCTATCTCCTTCTACAACTAACATCTCATCACACAACCCATATACCTTACAAACCTACTTCTACAACAACCATATCCAATATCTCTCCAGCTATTCCTCAGTAGGGCCTACTTTATATGCCACAGATGTAATCTTACAAATCAAACTAAAACTCCTCTCCCATCAAAACCACGACAACAAAAACTCAATTCTAAACAATCTCCTCAACATTAAAAAGAAACTGCAATCTGTAAATCTTCCCACCCACCACAACCTAAGTCAATGCGGCGATATACATCCAAACCCTGGTCCACCTCCAGCCTGTTATAACCCCCAACCTCCTTTAAGTCCCTAAACTTCACCACCATCAATTTCCAAAGCATTAGAAATAAAATGCCACACCTACATGCCTGGTTAGACAAAAAAAATCCAGACTTCATCGCCATTACTAAGACATTGTTAAAACCTTATATCAAAGATGCTGAATTATTTCCCCCTAATTACAACTGTCTCAGAATAGATAGACCACATAAAAAAGGGGGCGGTATTGCCTTGATATACCCAAACACCTTCACTATAGTTCAATATGCAAAGCCTGTCCCACAGATCTCAACAGCAGAGATATTAGTATGCTATCTAAAAATGAATAACTGTAAAAACCTTTGTATTATAGTCATATACACGCCCCCAGGCAACAACATTCCTATACTTGAAGACATTCTTGCTTGGTCAATTAATAACATTGCAAAAAAAAAACATCATCCTAGGGGAAGTTAACATTAACTGGCTTGATATTTCTAATAGGACCCTTCCACTAGCATAAATCTATATAATTATATGCAACTAATAACCAAAATAACCAGGCCCAACAATAAAATAGGCAGTGGCTCAATTTTGCATTGGATACTCATCTCCGATCCTAACAAAATCTCCTCCTCCGGCACACTACCTAACAGTATTAGTGACCACTTACCAGCCTTTATAACTTGTAAGACCACCATAGTTCTAAGCACACACCAAGTTAAGTAAACCAGAGAGTTATCTCACTTTTCCCCCGACACATTACCAATTCTTACAAAGGATCAACTGGATCCCACTCAAATATCTCCCTCCCCAAGAGGCTGTTGAATTCTTCAATTCAACATTTCTTAGAATTTTAAATAGTTTATCTCCACCTCGTCTAAAAAGAAGAAATGCTAAACAGGCAACCTGGCTTACCAAACACGCAATGCAAATTATGTCTGCAAGTGATTGAGCTTGGAAAACCTGGCAAAAAAATAAAAATCCTAATGACCTCATTTCATATAAACAATTACACAACCAGGCAAAACTACTACTGATTAAAAATAAAAAAGAACATTTCCTAAATCTTCAAGACCAACACAAACTAAACCCAAAGAAATTTTGGAGCACAATCAATTCCCTACTACATACAGGTAAAAATAACAATCCTTGCCCTAATCCAGGTAAAACTCCCACTGAGATAGCCTTGCTTTTCAGTTCATATTTTATCTACACCATAGATAAACTCACTACTGCCTTCCCTCCTATAGACCCCTGCCCACCTGAACCTCCCACTTCACACTCCTCTACTACTCCTCTATTCTCATTCTCACCTTTACCAACTTCCACTATAAAGAAACTACTTTATAAACTCAAACCTTGTACTAATGCACCAGACAATTTACCTACTGAATTTCTACAACTATCTGCAAACTCCATTGCCTATCCTGTTAGCATACTCCTCAATAGATCTATTCAGAAGTTCAGTATACTAAACATATGGAAGAAAGCATTTGTTCTTCCACTCCATAAAGGTGGCAACAACTCTATCTCTAATTTCTGACCCATTCTTGCCCTCTGTCCTATCTCTAAAATATCAGAAAAATGTATTCACAGTCAGCTTTTTAACTATCTTGTCCAAAACCAGATACTTTCCCCCACACAGCACAGCTTCAGGCCAGGTCATAGTACCTATACTGCTCTCATATCCTTTATGGACACTGTAAACAGGGCTTGCAATTCTGGTTACATAGTCTCTTCACTGTTCCTAGATCTCTCTAAGGCCTTTGATAAGGTTTCACATCCCCTTCTGCTCACAAAACTCACCAACTTAGGTCTCTCACCCCATACCTTAAACTGGTTTTCAGACAATCTCACCAATAGGCAACAATCCACCAAATGGCAACACTCCTTCTCACCTTTTCTCAACACAACCTCATGTGTACCTCAAGGATCTATACTAGGTCCTCTCCTTTTCAGTATATTCATTAACAACTTCCACAGCACCCTTACCCATGGCACAGTTATCCAATATGCAGATAATTCTACAATCATCTGTACTGCCAACTCTATATCTGAATTACGACTTACCCACAATGCTTTCATGTCAACCGAAACTTGGATGTCAAACAACCATCTCGCTCTAAATCCCAATAAAACCAAACTTCTAATATTCCCCCTAAAAAACAATCGCTCTGTACAAGAATGATTTTTTCTGTCCAATCCCATAATAGTAGCCTCATTGAAGTTGTTCCAAGTACCAAATTGCTAGGAGTTATTATTGATGAACATCTAACATTTGACCTCCATATACATAGCACCATCAAAAAAACACATCAACAAATGAGGTACCCTCTATAGACACAAATACTACCTTAATATGACTGCTAAAAAAGCTCTAGCATCATCCTTCCTGCTGCCATCTCTACTATATGGTTCCCCAATCCTCACCAATATCCAGTCCTCCCTGAAAACCAAACTGGACTCATGTTACAACAAGATTGCCAAATTTGTAACAAATTCTAAAAACTCAGCACACCACTGCTTATCTCTACATCAGCTAAACTGGCTCAAACTCCCACACAGCCTCACTTATTCACAATTAACCACCGCACATAAACTCCTATACAATCCTTCAACATTGCCCCTCCCTCTCCTCCTTATTGCCTACATACCACCCTAACATGCCACTAAGATCCGAGAACACAATGATGCTGAAAGTTGAAAAACCTAACCTTGCAGCTGGTCAAATGCTACACTTTTACTATCTCAAAACTATGGAATGCCCTTCCACCTTCTATTAGAACAAACAGTAATCCTGCTCTCTTTAAGAAGTCTCTCAGATCACATCTCTCTTCTCTCTGGCAATGTACTTGTGCCAAAATAGTACCTCCTAACACCTGATCCATTACTATATCCAGCTACAATATCACTACTTAGGAGCTCTCTCTGACTTGCTGAATTCAATTGCTTATGCCTACAAAACTCCAAGAAGTAACAATCAAAACTGCTACCCTACCTGACTAACTCCATCTTCAGTGATCAAATTGTACACATTGTTGATGTGTAATGTTTTTAAATAACTTGTACCATTGTGCTTAATATTTATTTCCATGAATTGAGACTGTACATACACTGTATATTGTGCTTTTTCTTGTATGCACTATTAATGTTATAGTGGAGCTTTTCTCCCCTGGCCTCTACTGAAAATGGACTCACCTAGGCCCAGTAAAATTTCCTGGTTAACAAATGCAATAAATAAATAAATAAATAAATAAAAGTCCTCTACACAGCTCAGTAGTCTTGCTATAGGTGACTCCATAATGTGGCACACCAATGTGCCACTCTACAGGCTGTGCATGGATAGGGTTATGGTCAGTTTCCAGGATTCATTACATTTTGCATGAACCCAAGTCTTTGCACCCTAACTTCAAGTCACAGTGCTCATGGGTGTAAATGACTTGAGATGTACCTCCCTGGACTATATGAAGAGGATCATGATGGAGCTCTTGAAATATGTTCATGGCAGGCATGAACCTAGGCTTGACCATAATTCTACCACCACTAAGAATGATGATGCAGTATGTACAAAATATTTTTGGCTTCAACAACTGGTTTAGTTTCTGGTGTTATTCAAAGGAGGGGTATAATATATATCAGGTTGGGACGAGATGATAGACAGTCCTTACTCCTTTCCCAGGGATGGCTTTCATGTATCCCCCAAGGTTTTCATATGTTGGTTACATTCTTGTCCACATGCATTCCTTGCCCACCCCCATAGAGCCTTTTTTATGCAATGCCAATCTCCTAAATTTCCAACATAACAAAACAGAATCCAAATAACATAAAGGTATCGATGCTCAGCACTGGGAGCCTTAACAAAAAAACAAAAGAAAAAAAGAAACAACAACAACAACAAAAAAAAAACACTTTCTAGAAGCATTTCTTAGCTGGATAACATTGATATATGCATCATCACAGACACCGGGTTCAAGACAAATGAGAACATTCCATCAGTGCAGGGTTTAGTGCCTACCACATGTCCAGGCCCAGAATGCTAGTTGAAGGCACTAAAGGTAGTGGTGTCTCCATAGTCTTTCACTACACATAAAGCAAAGTATTTATGTTACTCTGTTCAAATATAATTTGGATGAATGTATGTGAAACAACAAATTCACTCCTGGTTTACCACTTATAATCTGCTCCTTTTATACTTTGGATTCTATAGGTCCTACCTATGGTCATTTTCTCGTACCCTTGTGCTTGATCTTGTAGACAGGTTATAAGCCTGTTGTAATCAGAATCTTTGGGTATGATTTTGGTTTATACACTTTTTTGTACTCTTGTTCCATGGTTTGCTTTAGATTTATGTATATTCACTGTCAGACAATGTGGCTGGCAGCACAGCAGCATTATTATTAGTGTTTTGACTCTTAACACTCTTGCCCCTTTTTCTGTGATCTTAAGCTCTATAGTATGCATTTTTGCAGATCGGTCTCACAGTAAGTTTTAAAAATTTTTTATTGTATAAGTGGAAAGCTTGTATTCAGTATGTATATATTTCTTGGCTGATTTGGTATTTTGTAACGTTTTTTATAGCCGAGCCCTTTGGTTGTCACATTGGCGTTAACATATTGCCTTATTCAATTTAGCCATTGACACCTGTCGTTTTTTATATTTAGCATTTATATAATTTATGTCTTTTATTTAGCAGAAGTTATAGGTAGGCTGTTTATGTCTGAGTGTTTATCTGGCTGTTAGTTTTTTCAAACTTTATATTCACTGGTCTTCTATAATGGAGACCGTTTGAATTTATATAATGGTAATCCATTGGAACAACTGTTATTTGAAGTAGTTTTAGGTGAGTAGTTAGATGGTAGCGATTGGACAGCCGTCTTATGATGTTTATATATGATTTACTTGCTTTAATATAATAATTTTTTCACAATGGTTGCCATAGGTTTGTTAATTATTGACGTTTGATAAGTTTGACCTTTTGTAGGAATGACATAACGTCACTCTCTCTCTTACTTGATACCAGCGGCTGCTTTACACTGCCTTTCAATTGCCTGCTAGTGGTTGTTGTGAGCAGGATGTCTTTACTCTGTGTTCGATCTTGTGTGGACTGATAGTCTATTTGATTGGACAGATACGAGCGGTACCTTGCCAGCAATGATCGCTGCATATTGAATTGTTACTTATCTAGTATGGGGTAAGATTGGGCTATATATTTACAGTTATGCTTCAGGTTAATACTGAAACACACCACACGTGATCATGTCGTCATGGAGTTACCCTCAATGTCTTTCTAGCGTCACCAGATGTTAACTCTATTTTTAGGCAACATAATTAGATTGCAGTTTTTCATCCTTGCAATGCTACACATTGTTTTTTCATATGATCTTTATTATGAGATCTATTTTTTATGGTGCAGCAGTTGCCCATGTCGCGTTTGCTGTCAAGAAATAGCGTATGGGGTTTTTCTATTTGCTAGTATCCTTTACAAGGATTGGAGTATGCGTGTGTTAGCGACGCTGGATATGAGCCGGTAGAGTAAACATGACTATATATATTAACAGAAAGATTGTTAGGTTTTAATCATGGAACATTGTGTTTTAGTTTTTTAGTTTCATTTTTAGCGTTTATATGTAGATTATGTAGTTTCTTTAGAATTATCGCGATTTTTAACCTTCTGCGGTTAGGTAGATGGTTTCAATATGCTGTTTATGTGTGGCGTATTCTGACCAAGGCATTTTTGCTATGTATGCAACTTATTCCTGTATTGCTTATTTTATTGTTCTTATTTTTATAATGTTTTAATGATGATTTTCTAATACTGTTTCTTTAAATCAGCAGTGGTTAACTGCTTGTCAGTTATTATCTAATTAGGGATTAATTAGTTACTTTGAGCGCCAAAAGTTTTTATATAAAAGGTAGTCATGTTTTATGTTTTATTACACCTGATGAAGCGAAGTTTACATTCGTGAAAGCGCTTGTGGTTTTATTTTAATAAAGAAGCTTCCTGTTTCAGTATCAGCTCCGTGTGGTGACTCCAGTGGATTTTGTGTCTTCCAGCTTTTCCTGTCTTTTCCAAGAGGAGTCTCTGTTTTCCTGCTACAGTTTTTGGACTCACTTATGATCCCCCTTAGATAGGGGTTACACGTAAATGTCCCTACATATTCTTGTTCTCCTATCTCTGGCTGGCAAAGGTTGAAAAACTAACATGGGAAGGCCAGAGTCCTAAAGAGCCTCACAGATCCTGAGAGATCAATAGCATAGTAGCTATGAACCTATCAATGTACAATAGTTTAATCTATATTCTTGCTTTTTTCTTTTAAACCACTGCTTGTGTTAGCAACTTCCAGGACATTTAACAACAGAGCTGCCTGAAGAATGTTAATTTTTTTAGGTATCTGTTTTTAAGTTCATTCAGTCTGTATCTATTTCAGACTGTTTACTTCCTTGTTATCTGTTTTAAACTGTTAATTTTTGTAACAGTTTGTATCAGTTTTAGCAGTTTTAAGGCATTGGTCTGAGATAGTTCCAGGCATTCAGTAACAGATCTATGTGTCTGAACAATTCTTATCCTCACACCTTTTATTGTAGTGTTCTTAAACACAATGTGTCTTGTGTTGTCCACCCCTTATGTTAATTTGACCACAAAATCCTTTCTTTCTCCTGTTTCAGTGGCTGTTGTTAGTCAGCATAACATTTTCATTTTTGTGAAGTCTCTCCCCTTAAGCTATTCAAAAATATTTGCTCTCCCATGTATTCGATAGCTTTAGAACAGAGTGCCTACCCAGGCAGACTGTGTTTCTCTTTTAAATTGAGTGGCTCTTGAGTTGCCTGACCCTAGTATACCTTTGTCTTGGGAATCTCTTCCCATTCCTGTATCTTTGGTTCATACTACTGAGCCCATTAGACTGATAAAGCTGGACATATCATGTCCTTCATATCTTCCTACCTGCTTTGTGCAAAGTGCAGGAGCAAGAAGTATTAACTCTGTTTTCCATCTTACTTTTATAATCTGCAACACCTGGGACATGACTACCAATCAGTGGAGAACCTTCTGTATATTTTAAGTATTCCACCCTAATTACATACATCCTCTGATGCAATTACTTTACTCATTTATATACCTAAGCAGTGGACAAGGTGAAGAAGTCAGACTTATAGCTTCACCTGTGTTGCCACCTTTTTAGTACTAGATCTCCTAAGACAGTGTACTAACATCTTTATGGTCACAAATAATTAACTTTTTGTCAGGATTACAAATTCCACATGTGAGAGTTATAATACCTAATTAATCTGGAGGCTTTCTTTAAAACAAAACACTTGCTGTGTGAAATTCATTCACTTCCACTACAATCCTTTACTAATCACAGCAAATTTTTTTATGCTGAGGCTATAAAATAATTGTAGGAACATGGTAATTTATGGAAGGCAGCTCAGCTGAATGCAAACCAACTCAAAGTGTTTACCCAAAAGCACTTTCAGCGACAGTGGATAATTCCTTTTTCTCCAGTGCTGTGCAGTCTTGGAGTAGGTATATTTAAGTTTGGGGGTGTGAGGGTGTCTCCCACATGGGGTGTGCTTGTTCCCCTACAAAAAATTATTTATTTTACTTTTGCTGAAAGTATTTTCCCACTAAATGTTTTGTTCAATTTGTGTTCAACAAAATTGCTGTCAGTCTATTGACATGAATCCAATAACCACTCGTAAAGCCTCCTACCTATAAGTACATTTTGTCTCAGCCAAAAACAGGTCACTCATCCATCTCTTGGATATCTATCATATAGAGTCACCTTGATCTAAAACACTGCAAATCTACCACTTTGCACTACAGCAGTAACAGAAGTTTTTTAATGATACATGACTCTATTGTTAGGCACACTAATTCATCACTCACGAGGTTGATTAAGGAGAAGGTTACAGGACGTTTTCTTTAAGGAATCAGGATGTCTGATGTTACATGTGCCATAAGGACTCTAAATCCTGACAAACATGGCTATGACATGGTAATTGTATATGCTGGTGTAAATGACCTGAAAGGTAAAACCTTGAAGGATATGCAGAGAACTTAATAAAACTTTCCTTGCCTGTTGTAAATGCAGGCAAGACACTGGTCCTTAATGGAATCCTTCCATCACATCACATAATACCTAAACAAAAACAATAGATAATTGGCTTTAAAAACAGCTTAAATAGTTGGTTTCATTCCTGGGGTATCCAGTATACATCAACATGGGATGAGATGCAACACAGTCCTGCTTTCTTCACTTATGATGGCCTACACTTCTCATTTCAGGTCTTCTGTATACTGCCTAAAGCCTTTACTGCATTCTCAGTGCCTTTTTTAGGCAGAGTGCAGTTGATTGACATTCCATCATAACTATCATATCAGTCATCAGTCTTTAAACTGAATCACATAATTTATTGTTTAGCCTTCTGGTGTTGAGGAGAACCATCTTAATGTGATGCAGAACAGTTGCTGCAAACAGTTAGGGAGACCACATTCAATGACTCACAATTAGCTTTAATTTTAAAGATAAAAGTCTTACCAGTATCCAGATGCTTAAATCTTCCCGAAGAATCGATATACAAACAGAAATTGCATTTATTACAGGGCAATATAACATATGCATCATCCATTGCTAGGCTCTAACCTGTCCCTAGGATAGCATAATTGCAGCAATTGTTCCACATTCTATGTAGGGAAAACAAACAGAAGACTCAAGGATAGGATCAGGGAACATGTTTACAATATCAGGAATGGGAACACCACTAATGCATTAGCCAAACACGTCACTGCCTTTCATTCTACACACACTTTCAGGTTTTTGGTAATTGAAGTAGTTGAGTTGAATGAATGTGGGGGTGACACTGAGAACTTAGATACCTCTGAAATTAGGTGGATTATTAGGTTAAGAGAAGATGTAGGCAAAGGTTTGAATGACAAAGTTCTGTTGAAACTTGTTCTTAAAACTAGGGTATTATATAGATAAATCAATATATTTATTTTTATTTTTTTAGATGGAACACCTTGAATTGAGAGTTTTTTATTGAGATGATTTTCATTTTTTGCATATATTTTTGTATATATTTTTTATATTTTTATATAGAAATAAGATACTGTCTTTTTAAATGAAGTTGCATATATCAAGGGTGCAACATTATTGCTAAAGCATTTAATTATTGTGCTCTATGATTGGTTGAAATATTTGATTTTTTTTATATATATTATGGAGTTCATTATTGTTTTTAACATCTAAAGAAGCAGTACCTTGGATACTGTGAAAGAGGAAATGTCTATTAAAAGTTTTTTATTTTGTGATTCGTGACTACCTCAATTGACTACTGCATTGTTTTGGTTCACTTTATGTGCTTTTGGACAATACACATAATAACTCACACATCAGTGTCTCACCTGTCAAGCCATTAAGACAAAACACAAAACTTAACATATTAGTCATAGGTGATTCCATTGTGAGACACGCAGATGTCCCTCTCACCAAACTGGATAAGGAAAAGGTCATGGTCAGCCATCTGTCAGGTGCTAGGATCCACCATATCACACATGCACTCAAGTCTCTCAACAACAGGTGCTGTTATGACTCCATGTTGGTGTGAACGATCTGAGGTGGACCTCTCTGGACTATATGAAGAAAGACATGACTGAGCTCTTGGATTATGTGTCACAGGCAGGTATGTCCCTAGCCTTAAGCAGCATTTCACCTTCACCAAGGATGATGCCTCACTACAAACAGAAAATTATTGACTTCAATAATTGGCTTAGTTTCTGGTGTCATTCTAAAGGGATCCAGTATCTGTCAGCCTGGGATGACATGACTGACAGACCTCAAGTCTTTGCCAGAAATGGTTTTCATCTGCCATCCCTGGAATTTCAGTTACTGGCTAATGCTCTTGCTACCCCCATATTGCCTTTTTTAGAGAATGTCTCAAGGACAAAATTCCTGATGTAAAAACTCCATCTAAAAACAAGTCTTAACATGAAACTGCACTCACTGGAAGCAGTCCTCACCTTGGAAGATGCAGACATTTGTGCATTCACAGAGACCTGGTTCAAGGCTGTGGAGAGCACTCCAGCCGTACTGGGTTACACCTTCTTCCACATGTTCAGACCACAAACTGCAGCTGTGAAAACTAAAGGAGGCAGTGTATCAATATTCATTAAAGAAAATACACCTCCAGATTGGTTAAACAGTATGATTCCCTAGAGATACCTCAGGTGCAATTAACTGTTGGTAAGACACCTGTTTAAGTCATTGCCAGCTACAGGACCCCCTGCATGAATCATGACAACCACTCTGCCTAATTTGGTTCTACTTGAGTCTATGAAGATACATCCAAACACCATAGGTTTGGGTGATTTTAACTACCCATCCATTGACCAGGTAAATTACTCATGCTCAAACTCACTTGCCCAAAGGCTCCTTGACTTTGTTAACTCCAGTGCCCTAGACTAGCTCATTGACACCCCCACAAGAGGTGCCAACATCCTGGATCTGGTGCTTGCCAATATGGGGGAACCATTGTAGTACCCCCACTGTGAGGTCTTCCTGATGAGATCTGACCACAAATCAGTCTCATTTGAAGTATTTATCACACCTGACCCCCCACTAGCAGCAACCAAACTAAAAAACTTCACCAAAGCAGATTTTAACCTCTTATGGGGGGGTGTAAATAACTTAACTGCACATCCCCCCTCAGATGGAACTGGCAACCATGCCAAGTTCTACAGCAGTGCTTTATACACACAGCTATACATGTACATGTACCTGATAGGACCAAAACAAGCTCCTCAAGGAAGAGCAAACTTGCCTGGTGGACAACTGCCATTAATAAGCTTTACAGTAAGAGGAAGAAATTGCTGTCAAAGAGAAAGAGGCAGTGAGCCCTAAACTAGAAACACTCCCTCCTCAGTTTAAACAATCACTTAGGACTTCTTGTGAAGTCCTACAAAGCAAACTACAAATCCAAATTAGCTTCCTCAACTAAGGACAACAATAATGTGTTCTTTAGTTACATCCATAACCTAAAAGGAAAGGCCAAGATCTGTCCCAAACTGGTAGTTAATGATACCACATATACTGAGCCTGTGGACATAGCTAACCTGTTGGCCAACAGAGTCTGTGAAAACTTCACTCCCCTGTCCCCACTGTATGTACCCTTTGACATCCCTACCACCTGTCCCCTACCCTGCATCTCTAAAGAGCAGGTTGTAAATGCCCTCTCTAAGGAAAAAAACACAGCATCTATGGGACCTGATAACATCCCAGGCTGTGTCCTACATGGGCTCCAACAAGAATTAGCAATGCCATTGAGTACTATTTTTAATCATGGTCTAAGCATTGGCTTCATCCCAGATGAATTGAAAATGGCCACCATTACTCCCTTGCACAAAGGTGGTGCTTCCACTGACCTAGGGAACTACAGCCCTATTAGCCTGACTAGCCTTATCTATCTTCAAGGCCATGGAGCAAATCATCATGGATCTTATCAAAAAAGATATAATCAATCTTGACCCTACTCAGTTTGGATTTGTCAAAGAGAGATCATGCCTGTTAAACCTGGTGGACTTCTTCGAGACAGTTACTAAGGCCCTGGACGAGGGGAAATCTGTGCATACAGTCTACCTAGACTTAGCCAAGACTTTTAACACTATCGCCCACTCAGGCATCATTGACAAACTCACCCAGCTAAGTATCAACCCTTATATCATTAGATGAGTCACTAACTGGCTCACTGGTAGAACACATATAGTCAAAATAGGGGAATCCACCTCCAACAGCAGACCTGTAACAAGTGGTGTTCCACAGGGCTCAGTCCTTGGACCTCTACTGTTTGGAATCTATTTCTCTGAAGTACAAGCAAAAACTAAAGGTCTGTGGCTGACAAAGTTTGCTGATGACTGCAAACTGGGAGCAGTCATAAAATCTCCAAATGATGTCAACATCCTACAAGAGGCTCTTATACAAACAAATGATTAGTGCCAAAGTCATGGCCTTACACTCAATGCAAAAAAAATGTATTATCATACTGAAAAGTCATGGCCTTACACTCAATGCAAAAAAAAAAAGTATTATTATCCCTTTCAGTAAGAGTGATGTTCCTGGTACCACATCAATAGCAACACCCTAAGTATGCATTTAGTGGTGAGAGACCTGGGCACACAGGTTGACAGCAGCCTTACCTTTGATCACCGTGTCTCCACAGTAGTAAGAAGGGCATTCTATATTGCTCATCTCATAAGCAAGGGCATTGTCTCTAGAAAAAAAGTTATAACTTCCCTGTACTCTTCCCTTATCAGGCCAATAACTGAGTACAACGCCCCTTTGGTATGTACCTTTGCAAGCATCTGCAGCAATTGGAGAGACCACAAAGGTTCCTCACAAGGAAAAGTCAAGGTCTTTAGCATCTGTCCTATGTAAATAATCTGAAATCACTGTCATTTTATTCTGTTTCATACAAACTACTCAGAGGTGATCTCTGCCTTGCATGTAAGGCAATCTCTGATCCTGCTTTCTTGGAAATGCTGCACATCAGCAAGTAAAATGGTACACAGGTTACTGGCTCTAAAGACCTTAACCTGGTATGTGACATTAATAGAGCCTGTTGGAGAGAGAGATTTGTCTCCCAGAGGTTACCACATCTTTGGAACAGACTCCCACTTTATGTCAAACAGAGCACCTTACTGGTCCTCTTCAAATGCAGTCTGGATGATTGGATGGGTAACTGTAAATTCACCCCGGGGGTTCCATCTGTGTCTCTCTCTTGGATAGGGGCAATAGGTGTTGATTGTGGAAATAAGGGTAGGACCAGGGTAGGCTTATAAGGGCCCTAGAGCCATTAGCCTAGTAACTTCCTATGATCCTACAGACTACACTCCACTACAAAGTGAAGATGTAGTCATGGATGTAGGAACTTGGACTACAAATTCCCTGTCTTTTGACCACATGTGCCAGTAGTTATCAAGAATTCCTTTTATTTAGAACAGCTAATTGCCAAAGGAATATCATCATGGACTAAAGAGATAATTGCTCCTTTATACCTAACATTGATCAGATCAATTATCAAATACAATGTTCCTTTCAGGATATATAACACTAAACTTATCAAACAATAAGAAAGACCCCAAAAGTACCTAACCAAAAAGGTCACAGATCTAAAGTTCCAGAGCTATCAAGACAGGTTCAAACCTCCATCCCTTTATTCAGTGACTCATGGACTTTTTAGGGGAGATACTTGTCTTGCTTTATATGCCATTAGAGACTTGGTTGTCCTGGACCTCCTGTATCTGCAAGTCCAGTGATTAAATCATTTCCAGAAAAAGAGACCTAAATCTTCAACAGATAACTAAAACATGGTGGGTGGACAGGTTTTTAACCCAGCCCCTTGCAAGCCTCTGGAATAGACTTCCTCTGCATGTTAACTAGTGGGACTCATTATAATCTATACGACTGGATTGGTATCCATAAATTTACTTTAGGATTGACTCGTATGTCCTTCAGGGAGAAAGGAGATGTGGCCTGAGGGAGGGTACTGGCAAAGTGTAAAAAGTCACTTGGAGCTGTAAGATACCTGGACATACTGTAACTTGGAGCATATCACATTACTTTAGCTACCATATTTTTATATTCTGTACTACTTAGTGATATAGCACATATATTCTGATAATTTCCTGCTTCAGTGATATTCAGTTAAAATGCAACAATATCACTTCTTAGAATTTACTATACTTTATATCTTTAAGGGATATTTCCTGTTTGTTTTCAATTTTAATGAATGTCAGTATTTCTTTAGACCTTGCTTAAACTTTGTTGTATTTTACACCTACTGTTTCTTGAAGCTTTTCTTCCTGGGCCTCCACTGAAAATGGACATTGTACCCAGTCAGACTTTCCTGATGAACAAAAGCAAGTATATAATAAATAAATGAGGCTTAGTGGCTTTGGAATATCTATGAATGTATGTAGTAAAACCAAAACATTTTATCTGTTCAGTTACTTCATTATTTCACTTTATGTATAATAATTCTGACCATAAATGTAGAAGTTCATGCTTTCCTGTTCGTAACACAGTTCTTTATGACTTAAAACCTTCCATTCATTCTGCTGTTTTCTACTATTTCTCATTATGATTAAGTGCATCCCACAGCTTTGTAAATGGATTTGGAAATTAACTACAGTAATTTAAAAATAAATTGGCTACACAGAAATATACAATGGCATAAAGATGTAAAGCTATTGTCAATCAGTTCTGTACATAGAGTCAACTATGTTTAAAAGTAAGAAACTGCAAATTAGAACTTGTGAGTTTCCTGCATTAAGTGAGAGAGTCACTTTATGTAAAAAGTATGATTCTTGCATATTATATCAATATTTAATACAACTTGCTATCAAGTCATTTTAGCAGAAACTACCGAAAATTAATTGGAATTGCATTAATGTGTATGATATGCTTTATTTTAGAACAAAGTTTTAGATTAACAACTGTATCCATGAAATTTACTATCAGGGCACAGCTAAACTGCTTTTTGCATATGAATCATAAATGAGTACTGTCAAATTTATATATTAAACATTTTTTCTGTGACATATATGTTAATAATGCATGACATAATAGCTATTTGACAGAGAAAAATACTACATTCAAGTGCTGGCTATACATTACATATTATGGCAGTGAAAACTTCTGAATGATTTAAAGTGAGTGACTTGGTAAAGCTCTTGTTAAAAGTAACGCTTTTAACTTATAATGCTAGAGATGTATGCCTCTTACAGACAGGGATTTTGTAAACATGAGTAGACAGTCTTGAGGGAACCTTGACCAGGAAGAAGCTACATACTACCATGAATTTGTCTACGGATATGCATACGGAGACAAAACAGAGTGTTTGTGGATTTACTGGGAGTCGTAAAGCACCTTGACATAACCTGGAGTGCTAAATGCATGGATTATGTGTATTCCATGTTTTCCTATGACAGACTTTGAAAACAGACTAAAGGCAAACTGCAAACAACAAGAAGTAGTACTGAACAGGGTATATTGATTTGGTTTAGGCTGGAAATGAACTCTGGATTTTATTTTTCAATGTAAATATGCTACACTTGAACTAGTGAGACTGGTTCCAATGTATTATGTTTACTAGACCAGAGGTTTTGACAGGCACAGTTTGGTTATTATATACCAAACTATGCTGTATTTTTCCATTTCTGCATTACAGCCTGCAAGTGCAAAACATTTCTGAGTTATTTCTCCCACCAGAAAACAAAGAACTGTTTCCTGTGTTTACCCCACCCAAAAAGAAAGCAAGAACTAATCTTGATTTTCTGAATGAAATGCTGCACTTTATCAAGAAAAAATGGAGAAACTCAGAGAACTCTGGCACAGACCAGCACAAATATGGGATGCCATATTGTGTTTCACCAAGATCAGATGAACATGATAGCCATTGTATTGCCAACCCCCCCGACCACCCCACCCCTAAATAAAGTGAATAAGAATGATTATGTCAGCATTTCCCTCTTTGATTTTTAAAATGTATGCCACCAGGGAGAACTAGATTCAGTCTGTTGGGAGTTAAAAATGTGTCTGCTCAACTTACAAGAAGCAATTAAAACATGAGTGGAAATGAAAAATACTGACTATAACAACTATCTAAAAATAAAGAATGAAATGTTAGCTTGGTCTGATAAGTCTTCTGAACCCAATAAATAAAATCTTCTA
>NC_056731.1:1484177715-1484205215 GCF_019279795.1 Protopterus annectens | reverse complement strand
ATTATTATTACAGATTTGATTTATTGTTTGAGAGAAGGATAAAAGGGCTGAGGTGGTACTATGGTGGGGTCTAATTCCATGCTGGGAGGGAGCTAGGAGATTGTGCAAATTGAGGTAATGAAGGAGTTGTTTGTGGATACATTTTAATGGATAAGTGAAATGATGCTATTCTGTTTATATATGAGTACATATATGTACTGAAGTCAAAATGTACATATTCCACACAGATAAACTACTGATCAGTAGGTAACAGACATACCGTACATCAGCTTATATTCCTGTAGGTTCAGAACTACTGCTATACACTTCATACATTCAAAACATCATAGGTTAGTACTTAGGTAGGTGGTCTAAACAACCATACATAAACTATCCATGCACCCTAGTAGGCATAGCTGGCAAACTTACAGCCTCATTTGATAAGGGCCACAATATTATTTTCTTGGGTAAATGTATTTCAGCCCATCCAGTAACCTAGACTTAACCTTGGAGATGTTAAGGTGTTATAGTGTTTAACATGGAAGATAAATTAGTTCCACATGTAGGAATCTTTTTGATATGGAGCCCATCCCTCCAATAACTCCTTTGTTATGTTGAGAATGTTGGCATGAGTGCTCTAGTCATTGCCAGTGTTTCTGAAATGGATAGAATTAGATCCTTCATAGCCCAAAAGGCAAGCCTGAGATCTCCACATACATGATGGACAAAAAGTAAAAAAAAAAAAAAAAAAAAAAAAAAGATAAATAATCTGTCCTGAAAATGAATCAAGACTAGCCCGTGATTCTCATGGCTAGGAAATGTTGAGGTTTTTCATGCTAGGATATGTGTTCAGTGAGAGATATACCATTCATTGTGTTATATTCAATGACCTACTTAATTAGGTAGGAATATAAAGCAAACTAAAACTTTAGATTTCGATGATAGCACAGTGATAAATAACTGGACGATGGGGAAAAAAGACTAAATTTCCAGCTATTTTTAACCTGTTTATCTACAGTGCTAATTTCCTAATTGTCCTGATGTAATATATGCAAATAGTTGGAAGCAGAAGCCCTGGAACTGGTCACTACTCTGTGAAGCCTGCTTTAATACAAGACAAAATGCATCCTCAGGATGTGCTTGCTCTGCTAAGATGTGACAACAATGAGATCCCTTTGATGCTTTGCAAGCTCTCTGTGAACCATGGCTTTTGCTGTAGCAGGCAACTGAGTAAATGTCAGGAAAATCCTACTAGGGGTTAATCAGAGTCTCTTTAATTGATGGCAGGTGTGTACCCAAGAAGACTGAATGCTGCAATTAAATCAAAAGGTGCTTCAACAAAGTATTAGTTTAAGGGTGTTCACACTTATGCAACCAGCTTATTGTACGTTTTTTATTTTTATATTTTTTTCCCCTAACAGATGTTTATTTTTCAATTGAATTGTATAGGTTATAGGTCACATTAAAGGTGGGAAAAGTTTTGAAATGATTTATTGTGTTCTAATTTTTTTTATATCACAATATATATATATATATATATATATATATATATATATATATATATATATATGTATACACACATATACATATATATATATATATATATATATATATATATATATATATATATATATATATATATATATATATATATATATGTGTATATATATATATATATATATATATATATATAAATATATAAATATGTACATATATATATAAATATATAAATATGTACATATATATATATATATATATATATATATATATATATATATATATATATATATATATATATATATATATGTATATATATATACTTAGAAATTATTGCATTGAGAAAATATCAGTGTTGCTAATGTCGACAAGTTAAGGTCCAGGAATAACCTCAGAGCATGCAAATTTGAAAACATGTTTTCTGCAGGTGGTAACCCCCCCCAATCCCCTGTGGGCGTGCTGCCCCTCACAACTCCCGCTGATTATTTATTTCAGGTCCAAAACTGAACATTCCCTGGTGAAAAAGCATATTGTTCAGCTCTAGGGGTTGTTCAACTTGTCCAACACTGAGGATTGTTCTTCTTGTACATCAGTTCAAGTTCAGAACAACAGTTAGAAAGACTGCAGAAATACCTCACTAAAAGAATCACAGGCCAAAAGCAGATGCCCTATACTGACCATCTAAAAAATCTCCAGCTATACTCTGTCACATATCGTCTTCTCAAGGGCGATCTCTGCTTAACATACAAGGCCACGTCAAACCTAGAGCTGTTGGACATGCTACACTTAAAGAAATCTCAATCCCTCAGATCCACATGCTCCAGGGATCTAAACTTGGTCATCACAATGAAGAAAACATACTGGAGGGATAGGATCCTGTCCCAGAGACTCCCCTTACTCTGGAATAGCCTGCCCATACATGTCAAGCAGAGCATCTCTTTGGCCCTCTTCAAAAGGACCCTTGACGATTGGATGGGAGCTAGGAAATTCACCCTGGGGATCATGTCAGCCGCCCTGCTAGACATTGGGCCAGAGAAGTAAATATTCTGGGAAGAATTAGCTGGATGATTATTATGGCTGGGCTTGTATAGGCCCTAGGGCCAATAGGTTAGTACCAACCTATGAACCTACGAACATCCGTTGACCATCTGTTTTGTTGACTAAACAGAGGTAAACATTAGGGAACTTTGCTTATTTTAAGCACTACAATATCTGTTGGTCTATCTATATGTATGTTTATATATATATATATATATATATATATATATATATATAAAATGATAAACCTCCCAGCAGAGTAAACACCTCTTAGCTAGTGAATAAACTGTAAAACAAAGTCCAAAAGCGCTTACTTGTTGCATGCCTAATAAATATCATTGTCTTTTATTTTTAACGAAATCTCCAAGTTTGGATTATTTCATCATCAAAGTATACTAGTGAAGTGGCTACACTGGCTTTTGAGCCATATATATATATATATATATATATATATATATATATATATATATATATATATATATATATATATATATATATATACATATACATGCACACACACACACACACACACACACACACACACACATTATATATATATTTATATATATATAAGTGTGTGTGTTTGTGTGTTACTCATCGGGTCTATATCACTTCGACGAAATGGCAGAAGTTCGAACACCATATGTTCGAACTTCTAACCTCGAAGTGCAAAACCATCGAAGGCTTATAACAGCGATTTTTTTCCCTGGGAAAAAAATCGCTGCTCCAAGAAACACACACACAGCACAAGCACACAAAAAAAACAGCAATCCACACACATACACTTAAAATCCTACATCTAACCCTATCCACTTATCTTAACCCAAACCCTAACCCTAAGGTCCGTCACTATCGCACACTCACCTGACCTGCACCCTAACTCACCTATCCCGCCCTAACCCTAAAGTCTGTCACTATCGCACACCCAGCTCACCTGCGCCCTAACCCTAACTCACCTAACCCGCGCCCTAACTCTAACGTCTGCACAATTGCACACTTACCTGAACCCAGCACGTAACTTTCCACCACAGTACTGAAAATCACGAAACCACAGAAACGGCCCACTGAATTCTTTCCCTGGGAAAGAAGTCGGTGTTCCGCGGCTTCGCGATAATCAGTTTTCGAACTTCACAGTTCGAATATATGGTGTTCAAACTGCTGAAGTTTCAACGAACTGATAGGAACCCTTACTCATCTATACTATACACATGTTGTGCATACATCAACAAACCCATTATGTTTTAGTCAATAGTGAATCTTGTTAGCGATGATTTATATCACTAATCCAGAGTGTCTCTTAAGGACAAAGCACTACATATGTAAAGCAAGATGTTTTTCACAACTTTTACATCAATATTTGTTTTCAGTACATGAAGAAGCCACAGATGTAGATATTTTCTAACTGCTATGCCATGAAATATGGGTTACTGTAAATTATTTTATTTTATTTTGCATTTGTTTACAGGGGCAGTAAACAGATGATATATCCATTATCAGTGACTGTCGATGTCCCTGGAAGTAAATGTGGATGAGTCCAACTCACTGAAATGCACTCTGCTGAAATTGTGGATGAAAACCTTTTTTTGCAGGGGGAGCAAGCCCCTGTACACCCATATGGAAGACTTTGCTCTTTGCATTCTTTTACTTATATGCACTGATTTCATATTTGCCAAATGCTGGAAAATGATAAACACCTGTCAATAATGAAAAGCAACTGGCACAACTGTGATTTCACAGTAGAGCCAATAATTACAAAACTATTCCAGGAGTTATATTTTTGACATTTTTAATTCATCTGATTTACTGTCAGCGAGTTAACATTTGGCAAATAATAGATCCTTTGAAAAAAAGATTGCTGAGTCCTGGAACCTGAGATTCTAATATACTAACAGGTTACCAGCTGTTAGAGAAGCATGTATTCCCTTCTCTCAGGGGTTTTACTTACTTCTTACAGTCATGATAGTACCATTAATTACATTGTTATGTCTTTACACGTTACTTTTGACAACATCACACAATGCTGTGTGTATATCCTTGCTCAGATGTTGCATTTAGCTAACCTCAGTATTAGTGCTGCATGTCCAAATATGCAGCAGTGCATTTAAAGAAAACATAGTGCAGCACTTACGGACCTCCATCTGGTCAAAACTATCCCAAAATCCATTTCTGTTTCTAACTGCTCACCACAATAAAGTGCTGCTCAGCTTAGCAATGGAACGTTATGTGAAAACCAATATTTATTTTGATAATTTATGATGTAATAGCATTGTCGCCTCACAGCAAGAGGTCCTCCCGTTCGATTCTCGGCTGGAGCACCTTCTGTTTGGAGTCTGCATGTCCTCCCCGTGGTCGAGTGGCATTCGAAAAACTGCATAGAATGGACATGCCTTCGTTGAAGGTTGGGAGTCAAGCTGGCACCTCAGCACCCATAAAAAATCTACTGCCAATCATTAGCAGACCGGAGTTCTGCTGTGGTGACCCCTAAGTGGGAAAAGCCGAAAGAAGAACTAAAGAGGCCTTCCAACAACTGAGTGTTTTTGAAATGCTCTAGCATTTAGGGAAGTGATTCCTAGCAAATAATTCTAAGTCTATTGTACTACAACACAGTTCTTCTTTTCACTACACATTGACAGCAGATGAAATGATAGACATAATGCTGCACAAAAAATAAAATTCATAACCTCTGTTGAGCAGTCCTTAGGCTTACTGTGTGAAGTTGTTGTTCTTCTTTCGGCTTTTCCCAGTTAGGGATCGCCACAGCAGAACTCCAGTCCGCTAATGATTGGCAGTAGATTTTTACGGTGCCGAGGTGCCAGTCCAACACCTAACCTTCAACAAAGGCATGCCCATTCACACGTCTTTCGAATTCCTCTCGACCGCAGGTAGGACATGCAGACTACACACAGAAGGTGCTCCAGCTGAGAATCAAATGGGAGAACCTCTTGCTGTGAGGTGACAATGCTACCACAGCACCACCGCAGCTTAATGAATAAATATCAAGTGAAACAAATGACAAAAAACACAGATGCTTGCTTGCTTGCAGTCATGTTTCAAATATGCATTTATTGTTACAAAAAAGCAATAAAATGTGAAAGTGAGCACTTTTTTCTTATGAATTCAAGAACTTCATATGAATACTCAATTAAGTCAGTTCCTTATAAAGTTCAACCAAAAATCACTTGTTGAAAAGCTGTCAATAACAGCAATAGAAATTATTTTAAAGTGTGTTTGCATGTTCCTTATTAAAAATAAAATGGAGAAGACTTTGCTTCATAAAATGAAAGTATAAAAATAAATATTGTGAAAGAGCATACTTAAAAACATTTAAAAAATGTACAGGCAACACTGCTGAAGACTCTGCAATTTCTACTGGGAATAGAAACAATACAATCAGCAGGTTAGATTGCATGCATATGACTTTACAGCTTAAATACACTCTTATATTCTAAAAGTATTTATGTCAAAAGTCGCATAAACATAAACAGTTTTCCATACTTATTACAGGTGCATTCATTTTGTGGCAAATGTCTTCATGCTTTCATCATCAATGTTGTGAATTTTAAGTACCATACAGTTATCATTATGATCACTCCTGTTTCTCCCATTTTTCTACATGGGGTCAGGGTGTTGAATCAGCTATCACCATCTCTCTCAATTCAATGCTACTCTTCTGATTTCTTTGGCAGTCTTCTCTCACACAATCCATCCATATAATTTCCTCTTGCCTTTTTCCTGTCCATCCGAAATCCTCTTCTCCAGACTGTCTTCTCCTTTATTGTACATGTGCCTAAACCACAGTCATCTGTTCTCCTTGACGTTCTCTGCAGTTGAAGATACTTTGGCTTCTGCTCTAATGTCCTCATTTCATTGTCTGTCCCACAGTGTGCATTCTACTATGCACCTCAGGCACTTCATCTCCACCACCTCTAGATACCTCAAATGCACTTCCCTCACTGCCTAGGTTTTTGTACCATATAGTAGGTTCATAGGTTGGAACTAGGCTATTGGCCCTAGGGCCTATACAAGCCTAGCCATAACAATTCCCTGGCTATTTCTTCCCACACTATTTACTTCCCTGGACACCTGTCTAGCAGTAGTACTGGTTGCACTATTGATTTTCAGACCTTACTTCTCAGCTTCTTTGGAATTCTTCTGTCATACACTGCATCTGCCAGTCTGCACATTTGGATACAATTCCTCAAATTCCAGAAGATCCCTGTGGAGCACCACTGGTTACAGGTATACTGGTGGAGGTAGAGTCACCTGTTTTGACTGTGTGCATTCTATCGGTATGCCAGTATGCAGCCCACCTGACAATATATGGGTTGATCTCCAGCTGGGTGAGTTTATCAATAATGCCTGAGTGGGGAATTGTGTCAAAGGTCTTGGCCAGGTCCAGGTAGGCTGTATGCATGGATGTGCCCTCATCCAGGGCTTTGTTGACTATCTCAAGGAAGTCCACCAAGTTCAAGGCACAGGATCTCACTTTAATGAAGCTAGACTGGGTTGGTTCAAGCATTTGGAGGTCTCCTATATCTTTGTTGATAAGGTCCATGATTATTCTTTCCATAGCCTTGCAGAATAGGCTGGTCAAGTTTATGGGTCTATAGTTCCCAGGTTCTGTGGAGGTGCCTCCTTTATGTAATGGGATGACGGTTACTGTTTTCCATTCAGCTGGTACAAAACCGGTGCTTAGACTGTGGTTAAAAACAGTACCCAGCAGTGTAGCTAGTTCCTGTTTTAATCCATTTAGAATGCAGCCTGGGATATTATCAGGTCCCATTGAGGCTGTGTTTTTGGCTTTGGAGAGAGTATTTACAACCTACTCCTTGGAGATATTAAGTGGAGGGCAGGTGGTAGGGATGCTTTTGGGAATATGTGGCCGGGACAGGGGGAGAAGATTTCACTGAACCAGCTAGCAGGTTGGATATTTCTGTGGGTTCAGTATATATAATGTCATTAACTACCAGTTCTATGCAGATCTGTATTTTTCCTTTAAAGTTTCTGATGTAATTAAAAAAGGCCTTATGGTTATCTTTAGCTAAGGAGACTAGTTTGGATTTATAGCTTTAGCTATCAAATGCCTTATGAGGTGAATTATTTGCTTGTTGAAGCCAAGGAGGGAATCATACCTCTCAGCCTGGAAACATCAAAAATCTGGACAAGGGCCATGAAAAATAGGTACAAATCTGTACGCTGATTAACATCTAATTTGCATACACAATTACGTAATCCCACCCACTCCAATGGAATTGTGGGATACCAATTTTCAAACAAACTGAAGAACAGACAACCAAAATATGGCACCTGAGTCCCTCTGCAGCCATTCCAATGTCCCATTACCTGGCTATTTCACCCCATTTACCATAAACATTGTGCGGTGGTGGTGCTGCGGTAGCATTGTCACCTCACAGTAAGACGCTGTCTGGTTCAACTCTCAGCCAAAGCGTCTTCTGCATGGAGACATGCTTGAATGAGCATTCCTTCATTGAAGGTTGTGCATCAGGGCTGGCAACTCGGTATGTAAAAATCAACTGCCAAATATTAGCCGACTGGAGTTTCGCTGTGGCGACCCCTAACTGGGAAAAGCCGAAAGACACAACAACAACAACAACTAATGTGTGCATACTGCTTTACTTCTACGATGATTATTTTTATTTTATTTTTACATTTTGCAGCACATCAATCATGCACAAACACTAACAGACATATGATAAACAAAGTAATACTGTCTCACAATGAAAATAGACTTGGCATTAAAACTTCTCTGACCTTGAAACTCGCATTCATTGAAACAGCATTGAAACCTGCACCACATCCAAAGAAAATGCATCTGGCCAGTGGTGGATAAAGATTACCTTTGGGCTGTTTTCAAATCATTGGCCCCTTGCACACAAAACAAGAAACATACATGTGTTCTTTTCTTTGATACACCTTCCTGACTTTATTAAGTCATTCTCTGTCTCGTTTCGGCTTTTCCTGGTTAGGGGTCGCCACAGCGGATCACCTTGTCCGCTCATGATTGGCAGTGGAGTTTTATGGTGTTGAGTTACCAGCATGGTGCCCAACCTTCCACAGAAGGCACACACATGCACGCACTCATGCCTAGGGCCAATTTTAGCATGTCCAATCCACTTGTAGCATGTCTTTCGGGATGTGGGAGGAAACCGGAGCAACCAGAGGAAACCCACACAACCACAGAAAGGACATGCAGACTCCACACAGAAGACACCCCAGCCGATATTCCTTGTATAACACAGCACACTTGTTAGACAGAGCACATTTTAAAATTTATTGTTTGAATGAACATTTTTCCAGTAGGATGTACTGTAGGCAAAGAAAATGTATGAACCAATAATTACAAAACTGCCCAATTCAGAACATTTCCATCATCAAAGTCTACTTCCACACCCAAAATATAAACAGAATGACAGTAGTGTGCAAGCCATAGGCATCTTGCACAGCTTCTCACACTTAATTTCAATTTCAGGGTTTTTTTTGGGGGGGGGGGCAAAAGGTCAAAAACCAGGGACACATTTTAAACATTGCTTGTATAATTTTGGAAAGTTGCTAGAATAAAATGTTATGTTACCACCATGCATGTTACTGGCAAGTCTTGAACCCAGAACACAATAAACTACAGTCATTGCAACATACCACTATGCTAAATCACCAGTTTGAAAAAATAGGAAGACTGAAACTTAATGGCTATCATTCAGTGAATTCAATTCTCACGTCTCACCATAGCTCTCAACCTCTTGGCACAAAAAAACCTGGGCAAACAAAGCCAATAATGAGGGAATACAAATTCATTCTCACTTCTCACCATAGTTCTCAACTCTTAGAACAAAAAACCTGGACAAACAACAAAGCCAATAATGGGGGAATAGTAAATACAACTGACTTCTCAATCACCATAGCTGTGAACGGTTAGCACAAAAAACCTGGACAAACAATAAAGCCAATAATGGAGGAATACAAATTTTGTTGTCCATAGCTCTCAACTCTTAGCACAAAAATCTGGGCAAAGCTGAGAAATGGTGGTGGCTAGGGACTTTAGATTATTTTTACCCTGTACCAAAGGTACAGGGTTTGAGCCTAAATACCTCTAGCCACCAGATTACATTGGGGGCATTTACACACACACACACACCAATCTGCCTTTAGCATATCTTTTGCATGTGGAAGAAAACTGGAGTACCCATTAAAATAGATCTCAATTTTAAGAAATTGATTTTTTTTTTCATTTAGCAGGGTATTACCAATAGATAACCATATACTTTGATTCTTCTCTGCAAGCTACTTATCAGATCAATAACAAAGTAATATTTAGTAGCCTCTTGTTCCGTTTTTTTTAGTAAACAACTCTTCTGTCTACAGAGTTTGTAAGGGTATTATGCTGACAAAATAAATGAGGCAAAGGAATTAGGTCACAAATATCATTTAAATATCACAGTTACTGTTTTTGTCATTTACTTGTTATTTAGGATAGATTGTTATTTAGCCTGTAAAGTTTTGTCTGTTTCAATGATATTTTGATTTATTCTGTGATGCACTTATGGCAAACATCAAGGCTGGCAATTTTCTGTTGTTGTTAATCACTTGCATCAAAAGGAAAAGTTCCTTACCTAGGTAGCAAAGCCAGCAGTTCTTCTGTCCAGCAGCAGTCTTCTCTTGGCAGTTCAGCAAAAGTCCCTCTTTCAGCAGCAAAGCCAGCAGTTCTTCCATCTGATAATGGCAGAAAAAGCAAAGCCCCTCTCTCATGAAAATGGCAGCATTCTCAAAAGCCAGCAGTGCCCAGCACCTCTCAAAGTCCCTTTGTCGTTCTTCCATCCAAAAACGGCAGCATTCTCAAAAGCCAGCACCTCTCTCGGCAGCATACGAAAAGCCAGCCAGCATTTATCTTTCTCGGCAGCAAAGCACAGAAACTGCCAATAGTGCTGCTGCTGTTTAATTCCCGCCTGCTCACAGCCAGCCAGAAATGATGACGTGAGCTCCTTGAGCTCAATTCCAACTGGCTGGTAGCACTGACAGAGCTGACATCATTGCGCACGTGATGACGTCAGCTCCGACAGCATGAAAATTCAAAAAATAAAAAAAACAAAAGCAAAGAAATCAGAAATGAAGGGGTGTAACTCGGGAATCATGGTACCCTTTCATTTGGACCCCAAAACTTGGTAAAAACCGAGTAATTCGGGACAGTTGGGAGGTATGGAGGGAATACTTCCATTTCAGAGACCATTCCTTCCTGCTCTTGGACAGCAATTTCTTTCTCTTATTGTGTAACCTGTTAATAGTGGAAGTCCACCAGGCAGCCTTGTTATTTCTTGAGGACCTTGTTTTGATCCTATCAGGTATGGCTGAGTCATTACATTTGTACAGATGCATATACAAGGCACTGGTGTAAATCACAGTATAGGTGCCCATGCCATCAGTGAGGACAGGGGCTATGAAACTATTAATGTCATCACGTATTAGGTTGTAATTGGCTTTGGAGAAGTTTTTTAGTCTAATTGCTGCTAATGAGGGGTCAGATGTTATTGTTACTTCTAATGAGACTGATTTATGATCAGACCTCACTAGAGAGTGCTGCACACATGAGGTGGTGCAGTGATCACAGATGTTAGTGAGCATCAGATCCAGAATGTTTGGGCCCCTTGTGGGGGTGTCAACCAACTGGTCTAGGGCATTGAAACTGATGAAGTCCAAGAACCTTTGGGCACAAGTGTAAGTACATAATCTATGAATGGGTAGTTAAAGTCACCTAAAACCAGGGTGTTTGATTATATCTTGACCAATTCAAGTAGATCCAAGTATGCAGTGTGGGTATCCTGGTTCATGGAGGGAGTCCTATAACTGGCAATAACTTGGAGATGGGTCTTATCCACAGTCAATTGGACTTGGATTAGTTCAAGGGAATCATTTTGTTTAACCAATCTAGAGGTGTATTTATCTTTTAATATTGATACTCCACCTCCTTTAATTCTCACACTTTCAGTTTGTGGTCTGAATGTGTGGAAGGCATTATAACCCAGTATGGCTGGGGTGCTTTCCACAGCCTTAAACCAAGTCTCTGTGACTGCATAGATGGCAGCATCTTCTAAGGTGAGGACTGCTTCCAGTGAGTGCAGTTTTAGGTTTAAACTCCTAGTGTTTAGCAGCATAAATGTGAGGTTTGTTTTTTGAATATATTTTTATGTTGGGAATTTTGTTGTTGTGACATTGTCTAAAAAAGCAGTATGGGGGAGACAAGAGCCTTAGCCAGTAACCGGAATCCCAGAAGTGACAGATGCAGACCATCTCTAGCAAAGCAGCATGGTCCATCTACCATGTCATCCCAGGCTGACGGGTACTGGATCCCCTTAGAATGACGCCATAAACTAAGCCAATTTTTGAAGTCAATCATTTTTTGCTTATATTGTGATATCATCTTAGGTGAAGGTAGTATGCTGCTCAAGGCTAGGAACATATCTGCCTGAGACACATATTCAGAAAGTTCAGTCATGTCTGTCTTCATATAGTCCAGTGAGGTACGTCTCAAGTTATTCACACCAATATGAACTATGACAGAGTCATAATGGTGCTTGTTGTGGAGAGACTTGAGTGTGTGTGTGTGATCTGGTGGATCCTGGCACCCGACAGAAAGCTGACCATAACCTTCTTGTCCATCCTGGTGAGTGGGACATCTATGTGTCTCACTATAGAATTGCCTATGACCAAAAATTTTGGTTTATATGTGCTTTGCCTTAGGGGCTTGTTTGGTGAGACACTTTTGCATGCGGTTGTATGTGTATTGAGTGCTGTAGGTACTGTATTAGGTGTAGCATGCTTGTGTTTTGTAGGTGGCTGGTGTTTAGGTAAATGTCTGTTGAGTATCTCTGCATATGATGGTTTATGTGTTGAGAGCATGGTTTGTGTAAGACATGTAGTATGTGGGCTGACAACCTGTTCATTGTCATGTGCTTTAATTTGGGGCTTAATTCTGGGTCTATACTATTGGGGATCTCGAGGGGTATGAGACTATTAGGGATTAAGGAGATTTCAGTTAAAGTGGCAAATGCTGTAGAAAGTCCAGTTGAGGTGCTCTCTGAGCAGCTAAGCACAATTTAAGGGACTTCTCAGATGGAGCACGGACAGCTTCTAAGTGAACATAAATCTACTTCAGCTTTTATGTCTATAACTGTCAGTAGTTACCTCCACTGTGCTGTGCTGCACGAAGGTGCGCTACATGCAAACAGATGCCTTGGATTGCTCTGATGAAGATAGTAGAGCAGTAGTTGGTCACCAAACTCTGTGGAGCTGTGTTAAAACAGGCGCAAACCCATGCAAAAGTGGGGCTTATGTAGCAACTGTAAGAACCTCTTTTTAAAACAAGTTAAGCAATTTTCAAACAAGCTGGCCAATGGAAATGCTCAATACTGAGCCTTATTCTAACAATCTCCAACTCAGACGTGTTCTTTGCTACAGTCTTCTGCCACAAGATTGCAGGGTCCCTCTTAATGTAAGATGTCTGGTTTTAGTGCTCAAATAATGTCAAACAGTCTAGATTCAGCAAATCTGAATCTAGCCTATGCTATAAAATACACAAGTAGTAGAAATTATAAAGTGCCAAACAAACAGTCTCAAACAGCAAGCAGTTGAAACAGTGAAACAGCAAAATAGTTAAAAGTAGGTGGCAATTCAATAATACACAGTTTAAAAGTGCAGTACAGTGAATAAAAATACTTACTTTTCTGTAGATTTCAAAGGATGCCTTGGGTTTTGTTTGGATTCCCTCCAGAGATTAGAAAGAGCACACCAGTCCTGGTCCTAGAGCAGCTCCTGTTAAATTTCACCAAGTCTAGGAATGCCCAGTTTTATCTTTCCTCATTTCTAGTTTCTTCTCAACTGTCTGTCTCACTGCAATACATGGGTCATTTGTGCTGCATCCTGATCAGAATCTGACCTGCTCATCTCCCACCTTAGGTAATACTATTGTGCATATACATTTATCAATCACAATGTCCAGAGCTTTTATGCAATGTTACAGGAGTGTGATATCTCTGTACTGCCCACAGTTGTGAATGTCCCTTTGTTTTTGAACACTGGCACTAGTATGTTTATTCTCCAGCCATCTCAGATATGCTTTTCTTGCCATACTGCTATGAGTCCCCTCAGGATCCATTTCTCTGCTGTCTCACCCAAAATCTTCCTTATATCTGCTGTGAACTCATCCTAGCCTGCTGCTTTCCTTGACTTGAGTTTCCTTAGTGCTATTCTCACTTCTTCTAGGATGGGCTCCTCCTCTTCTTTCATTGTAGGCTGTGTTTGGGGCAGTAATGCTTCTGTGATGTTTTCTTCATTCAGAAGCTACTGAAAGCACTCCTTCTATCTGGTGAGCAGGTTGTTACTTTCATCTTTTACGAAGGGTGTCTGACTATTTTCTTTATCTTTCTATCTTTGCCTTGCTAGCTGATAGAGTTTCTTTGGGCCATCTGCTGAGTCACTTTCCAAAAGCAGGTAGAGTACCTCTGATGACTGGTTCTTTGCTATTATAACTCCTCTGTAGCTCCTTTGTTAGCCAACCATTATTCTTTCTTTGCCTGGTCCATCTTTTCATTTTCCCACTTTTTTCTTTATTCCTTCTGTCATTTGATGACTTCCAGGACTTCTGCATTTCACCACCAGCGTTCCTTATGTACCTTATTTCCATAACTGGCTCAGCCACTTATCTGTTCTATACTCCTCAAACACACTGCACCTTCCCTATGCTCTACAATTCTCATACAGTCTTTACTGCATATTTGTCTTTCTTCACTTTTGTCATAGTTCATGGTATTTTATAACTTTATAGCACCGAACAAGGCTTATGCTGTCCTGGCCTTGTGGTATAGAGGGAAGAAGCCCAGACTACAGCCCTGTTGACCAATGTTCATTTAGTTGCATGGATATCTGAGGATCCTAGCAAGGGCAGACGAGTCTGAGTAGCAGACATTAGTCTGCTCTTTCCTGTAGGTGGAGATGGGGTCAGGGGGCTGCTGGGCCCACAGCACTGGCTATATCTATTGGTGGCTAAATGTATTGTGTGCTTGTAATGGTCAGGTTGGCTTATGCTGTAAATGTAGAACTCTGGTCTGTAGAGACAGGGAAAGGGGGAGGGGTATATGGGAAGCATAAATTCCTCCTCAACCTGACCAAGCAGAAATTTTGAGTCAGTACCTACCTGTGGGAGGGATGATTAGGCTATTCCTCCAGATCTGAAGCTGGCCTGCTCCCTAAAACCTGACTCTCGTTTAAAGGAGAATGAATAGGATGATTAAGCTTCCCAGTGGAAAGTCACCCCTAGTTTGGCACCTATGTCTCTAATGGACACAGGCAGCCTGTAAATGTTTCATCTCCGAGGGCCATGCTTGTAAATGTTTCATCTTCCAAACCTCTACTTAGATTACCAAGAGTACCAGAATTTATCAGAGATTTGGGATGCATGGCTAGGCTTAAAAAGGCCCCCCATCGTCATTATCCTAGCACACACTATGGACCTATGATCATGTGAACAAGTGGCCCATAGGGCTATTACCATGACATGCTTGGCTCTTGCTCCAACAGAACAAACTGGATGACTAGATGCAGTAGAACAGACATTTGAGCTCATCTTGGAATAGTAGAGATAATTAGAAATAAAATGACAAGATTTGGTTAATGAATTAGGATATGAATGTCAAGTTCACAAAACTATAGCTGGCTCATCTTGTACTTGGTTTCATTCCCAGATCTTTCGATCCTAAGCTAAGGCACAAACAGATCATGTTCCTGTACCTCTCAACTCCTGGTTGAGGAGTAATAATAATACTACTACTACTACTAATAATAATAATAATAATAATAATAACAACAATAATAACAATAATAAAGGGAGCTAGTCTTTCTACTTTTAAAACTGTAGCAAGTGATCTGCTACAACTCATCAGCAGTCCTCCCCACAAAAACTGTATTCATGTCTGCACTGGCATTCTAAAATACCAGTACAGACACCAATACCACAACTGCACTACCAGTTGATTGGCATATCCTAACTGCACCCTCAAACACTTTGTACCTATGGTGGCTGTCTCTTCTCCCTACTTGAGCTACACCTCTGCAAGATCATTACTGGTCAGTGGTGCTGACACTGTGAGGTATGGTGTTGATACATCAGTTGCAATGAAACTTGCTCCTTCCACTCATCATGCATGTGTGCAGTCGTCTTGTCCCCCAGGTTACAACTAGATATGTCCAGCAGGACATTGACTCCCAGAAGGAATAGCAGGATAGGGATGTGACAACAGTCCTTTCTGCCCTATTCAATGACCATCTGATGATAACAAAAATAGTTGCTATGCTGTATTGCAAGTTCTGCATGCATAATTAACATACTTAAATGCATCACAACTTATAAAATAAATCTTACCTAATGTTATATTTGTCTAACAAAGCCTGTTACTAAACAAGGTAAAATAAACTAGCAGAATAAAATGTTTGCTAATCTTTGAATTACATTTTTCATATTGAAAGTAGTTAACTGTACAACTAAATGCACTCTTTCATACTTCAGTAAAAAAAAAAAAACTTTATTCCACAGTTATAAAAAGTATGACAATTTTAGTATTATAAAATGGATATGACTGATTGGAAATTCTCAATGGCTAATGACCACATGGACAATGTATTATGCTTATGTTAAATGAATCATTCAGAATGCCAGAGTAACACGTCATGAACTGCAAGCCCTGGGCAACTAAAAATTGATCTTCTTATAAAACATGACAGTTAACCTTTATGCATCAAGCAATGCCTTCAACTGATATCCTAAGTGTACACTTATGTTGAATAACAAGTAGAAAGATAAAGCAAAGCATCTTATAATTTCCTTGGTTATCACACTTTTTATCAATACAAGCATAGATGAACTGAATGTAATTTATAGGTTTGTAACAACTATTAGACCAGGAGTTGAAAATCTTTCTCTTTATTATTATATACCTTAGATATATCTTTTTCAGTCTGTTCAGCCTGTTTTATAATTGAATCTTAGAGCAGACTTTGCTACATGGAAAAAATGAGTTTTCACTCCACACAGAAAATAATCTTAAAGTATTTATTAACAAAGAGTGACTGTAAATATACAGAGACAGGGACAGATCTTGTTCAAATGGGGCCCTAGGCAGGGTAAAGGATGAAGGCCCTCACCAAAGAATAAAAGTATTCCTTTACTCAGTCATCTTTCCTAAATTGCTGCACAACAATGCAAATGTCTCTCAATGCACATACTGTGTCTTTTTTGTTTACATTTAAAATGATCACAGAGATTTGCATTTACTTTGAAGATTTTTGTCTTATTTCAAATTTTACAACAAAAACATTGAGGGATATCTGTTAAACAAAATTAGCAAACAAAATAATATGTACATTGATTACAGACTTCCCATTAGCAACAGTAAACTATTAATACCCTGAATCTTACATTTATTTAAAATACACCTGGATAGTTTTCCATTCAATTTCCAGGTATTCAGACCACTAATAACAGTAAATGTATAAGTGTTATTAAAATCGAAATAGTTAGAAAAATCCCTAGTTCTCTACGAGGTGTCTCTAGACATGATTCCCCTGGGGAAAATAATAAAAAAAACTTTAAATAATTTGAGATAAAGGTGCAATGTAATTATATTTAGCAACTTTCTTATTGAAGATAATAAATTAAGTAAATGCTCTTCTAATTTGAATGAACTAGTATGTTTGACTTTTTATTTTTATCAGATATACTCAAACATTTACTATGAACAGCTGTCATTACAACATTGATTTTAAATATGAAAACCTCTAGAAAATCAAATATGTCTGAGAAATAAATATCTTGAGTCTGCTGCTGATGTCCTACTTACTGAAACCAGTCCACACTGAGGACTAATAATTAACAGTGAGCACGGCTATTGTCTCCCCAAACTATGAGGTCCTAATGTTTTTGCAGGTGATATTTACCATTATACAGTGACTGGCCATTAATATTCAAAAATGAGCACGCTGATTGGCCAGTAGAACCAGCGTACCCGTTGTAAATCCCAGAATATACCAACAGAAAAAGGTCCAGTCACCTGGACTTCTTTCCGTTCGTATATCCCATAACTTTTATTTTTTCTTTTAACAAAAATAAAAAAATATATATATAGTCCAGACTCGCGAAATACCAGAGAGGCAGTATGGGGAAAAGAAAAAGAAAATCAGGTACATTATTTAAAATAAAGACACTTACCTGATTTTCTTTGCATTTCCTTCATTCTGCCTCTCTCTCCTACCCCTAATTTAGCCAAAACATTTTTTTTAATAAAAAAACAAAACAAAACAAAAACAGAGCAATGGAGACTTTTTATTCCCCATTGCTTCCTTTTCAAAGCATTGATGCACTGGGTATGCATGGGAACGAAAGTCCCATACGTATGTGCAGTACATCAAAACAAAGCAGCAGGATACCACCAGCCACGGAAGAACAGTACAGCGCCATTATACAAAGACATTATTTAAGAAAAGTAAGTATTTTTTTGCTTAAATAACGTCATTGTGTAATAGCAATAACCGACTCCGTGGTTGTGGTATATTGAAATTTACCCACGGTTGGCTTTATTTAATCACTCAGGCTTCACCCTCATGATTAAACCACACCAACCATGGGTAAATCTTCAATATACCACATCACATTATTGGTTATTGCTTAATTACTACACTACAAAGCAGAGTAGAAGCTAACATACATTCCTACAGGAGATACATTACTTAGTGATAAGACTTTAAATATGTGTGAGACACAGACATGCGATTATAACTAGAATGCTGTGGCTAAATTCTCAGCAAAACCATAGTCTGTGAATGCGCATGCACACTACTATATACTATGCACACTACTGCATATGAAGAGACTCTGAAATTTTACAGTTTCAAAGTTTTTTAGTTGATTGTTGTAAAGATCTAACTTGAGGAAACACACTAATGGACAAATGCTGGATATAGGACATGATTATGTGCAATATTCACATGTATGGAATTTACTATATACAGCAACTACAAAGGACAACACAGCTGACTATATTCACAGTAAGTAGATATATATTTTATATACCACATTCCTAATATACTTTCACAATGCAACACCGGCAGGAAGAATAACACAAACCATATTCTAATATAGTTACACTGAACTGAAAATCATACCTCTCAACCTCTTAGTGCTAGAAATCTGGACAAAGCCTGACAAAATGGGGGGACAAAGGCCCACAAATAGGAGCAGATTTTAAATATTGTTCTTATAAACTTAGAAAGTGACTAGAATAACAGGTTTTGTGTTAATATACATTTTCTGAAGGATTTGAAGTCTGAAACTCAAATGTATGTCATTATTTAGAGAATTCAATCTTCAGATCATCCCAGTGATTTGTCAGGAAAATCAAAAATTTTATGAGAAACAGACCAAAAATATGAGGCAAAAATCTGGATATTCTGTGAAAATCAGGACAGAAAAGAAATATTCAATAATCAAAAAATGATGTTTCACAGACCCAAAATATTAAATGGCTTAAATATTTTATTGTACAATCATTTTCACTTGAAACATCTATGAAACAGCTTCACATCAGCTTTACAGCAAGTAAGCTGCTGCAGGCAAGTGGTATCACTTTGCACTGACAAGGGGCAAAGGGTATTTTTGTGAAACACTTTTTATCAGTTAGCAGTGTGGTTGAACAAACTGGAATAAACACAATAGAATACACACGCAGTAAGCACCTCATAAACTTAGTATTGAAATAGGTCCCTTTGAAAAAAGCAAGGCAGCTTTATGGTCTGACCTTACCTGAGAAGATACTACACTGGGAGTAGGGGGTGCAGGATTCTGTCATAGTTGTGAATACCAGATCCAGTATGTTTACACCACTAGTGGGCATATAGACTAACTTGTCCAGGGTGTCTGTGTTTACAAAATCCAGGAATCTCTGGGCCTGCAAGTTTGGGGTCATGTAGGATTCCTAGTTTATAGAGGGGTAGTTAAAGTTCTCCACAAATATGAAATTGGATTGAATGGTAACTGTCTCCAGTAGGTCTAACTATGAGCTATGGGTTTTGTGAGTCATAGATGGTAACCTATAGCTAACACAGATATGATCTGGGACTCTACCTATGGTAATTTGGACATGGAGAAACTCAAGAGTGTCATCCAGTTTGACTAACTTTCATGTCTGTTTGTTTTTGATATAGATCAAGACATCACCATCTTTAGTCCCTGTCTGTGTAGTAGTTGCTCTAAATGTGTGGAATGCATTGTACCCTGCACTGCCAGGGTGCTCTCTGTGACTTTAAACCATGCCTCAGTAACTTCACAGATGTCCGAATTTTCCAAGTTGAGGAGATCTTGAAGCAAGTAGAGTTTCTTGTTTAGGCTCCTGGCATAGAGCAGTAGCACTATTAGAATCTCCTTCGGTATATTTTGCTAAGTTGGAAGGTTTGTCAGTTTGGCATTGCCTAAAAAGGCATTAAGGGAAGGACAATGTTTTATTCAATATTTGAAAATCTGGCAGAGACAGGTGCGGGCCATTCTTGACAAAGCAATGTGGTCTCTTGATTTTATCTTCCCATGCTAACAAATATTGCTCCCCCTTTTAAATGACACTAAAAGCTAAGCTAATTATTAAAGTCAATCATCTTCTGTTCATATAGAATGCTGCTCATACCTGTCTGGGTCACATAGTCCTGGAGCTCCAAAATGTTTCTCTTCATACAGTCTAGGAAGGTATGTCTCAGGTCATTTACACCTTTATGGACAACTACTGAGTCATACTGATTCATGTGGTTCAATGACCTGAGTGTGTGAGTGACTTGATGTATGCTGGCCCCTGACAGGCAACTGACTGTAATTTTCCTCTTGTTCAACCTGGTGAGTGGGGCATCCATATGTCTCACAATGGAGTCTCCTATGACTATAGTACTGGTGGTGTTATGGCTTGCCTTATGAGCTTTGTAGCTGAGGCTCCATGGGGTGTGGCTGCACGTGTGGTGTTGGATGTTGTTTTGGTACAGTTCTTTTGGGTTTGCTGAGGATAATTGATGATGATCAAGTGTCTGGGAGGTTTTTTGGGTTTAGGAAGATATTTTTTATTGTCTTAGCATATGCAGGTCCATGTGTTGAGAGCACAGTATGTGTGGTGGGTGTAGTGTGTGTGTTATTGACAACCTGATTGTTATTTTGAGTGCCTCTATGCAAGAGTCTTCCCTTCAGTGACTTTGTGTAACTACATCTCTCACATACTGTATGATTTTTTAAGGACTAATTGGTTATCAGCGAATATGAGACAATTGTTGTCTTGTCTCAGGATGACCAGACTGATGATGGAGAAATCAGTAGAGTGCATATCCATGATGTCAGGTCTTTCTAGGTGAACTACAAGAATGTAGTACGGCAAGGTGAGCTAGCTGTGGTTCTTTAGAGGCTAGATAGTAGTAGATTCATGGGGCAGTGCTCCTCAATACACAAAGTAGCTTTCCATTTGTACAACTGAGTTACTGGGTACAGTTTCAAAGGTAGTTTTATGTGGAAAATGTAGTTTCTAAGTGCCTGTGTCTATACAAGGTACTGTTAAATGCCAGGAGCCTTCTGGCCAATAAAATGACCTCGCTTTAAGCCTTCCTGCAGGTTTCCCAACTCACACAGACCAGGCTACCTCCTTCTGCCATCAAATGAGTAATCCTAAGTATTCTTACTGTAAAAACACACTAAGGTTACTAAAAAGTGAAAGGCTAACCAAAATCATTTTGAAAACTAGATAAGACTACACATTTACAGTGCTTTTCAAGCAATTAATCCAGCAACAATGACAGTGGAAAACAAAAGCACTTTACAGTCTTAAAATGCAGATAAATACAATAAAAAGCAACAGATGTGCTGTTAAATAACTTCAAAAAGTGCAATTTGTTTCAAGTAAAAGTATTTATCTCTGCCTGCATGGCACTAGATGCTTTAAAAACACTCCTGAGTATGCAAATGAAGACACTATGCATTGTTGAGCTCTGTGAGAATGAGACAATAGCCACACAAACATGCTGAATTTATAGTGGCAATGTATTAGTGGGGGCTGGAGCAGACCCAAGAACAGAGGAAAAACAGCAAAGTAACTCATAGAAAAGCACTTGAATGAAACTTTAATCAAGGAAGTGATAAGCAGCAAAACTAGAATGCAGAAAGCTGTAGAAGCACTAATTCCTCAGCAGAAATTGCAATACTGCCACTACTGCAATCCCACTACAGTCTAAGACACCAGAATAGGCAAAATTTAGCAGTAACAGTTTGTGGAAAAATGCAGTAATAAATGATTAAATATGGCCCAAATCATTTTGTAGTTGATAATTCTACCACAACTATGAATGAAACTACATGGCCTAGGTCCCAGACTGAGTTCAAAATACAAACAACTAGTTTTTTTCAAGCAATTCTATTTATGGAGTTAAAAGTGCAATACAATACATAAACTATGTTCAGATTTTGCATTAATTCACAATCCTTCCACAACTGTAAATTGAACTACAAGACTAAGGACCCAAAACAAATTAAAAATGCAAGCATATAACTTCTTTTCACTAAAACACAGGCATTTATAACTCACTATAAATTCAACTAAAAATATTTAAGCAGAATTACAATAATAGCTTTTCCTCCTTTTTGATGAAAAGCTTGTTTCTCACAGTTTAGGGCTTTCCATGCTTCTCAGTGTTATGGATCTCTGCTGTGCCTTGAGAGTCTGTTCATGAACATGATGAACAGAAGGGGAAAAAGACACACCCTTGGTGCATTCCTAAATCCACCTTGTACATATTCAATGTAATGACAAAAATGACATAATGACTCTTGGTCCTCAACTACAGGGCCTGATTCACATCAAGCAATGGTCCCAAGACCATAACTTGTTTTGGTAGCACTTTTTTTTCAAGACATTACAGGTTATATAACCTCTGCAGGTCCATAAAATACATGTTGGCAAACTCTTGTATGCAAGGAAAAAGGCACTATTCCCTGTTTGTGGTCAGTAAGGAACATGCATTACTACTTTAGCATCATATACTCCAGAACACTGACATAAGCTCTCCAGAGAAGTTGAGGACTGTGAGCTCTGTATAACTAGAAAACACTTTGGTATCCTATATGAAAATAGGGAACACCATTATAGCTGTCCTGCCCAGAAACAGAGTTCAAACCTTTGCACAATATTAAGAAGTTATGGTACCTCAAAAAATATCAAACATCTTCATCAGTTTTGGCTAGATTTCATCCATTTCCCTTCCCTTGTTATTGTGAAATTATTTCCCAGAGTGACTTATACTGAAATATTAATGTATCCGACAATCTGTTTTGACACTTTCTTATCAGACAAGGGATGCCACTGGGTTCAGGAGTTCCTCAATGAATTATCTTCCACATTCTAACAGCGTCCTCAATCAATTGCAATACTTCTCCACCATTCCTAAGAAATACTTTGAAATATGTCGCCCACCCACAAGTCACCAGATGGATTGACATAATCTATTTGAGCCATCCAGAAGTCATTCTAAGTGACCCTGGCACACACTCTTATTACCTCTATTCTTTCACATCAACAGATTGTTACAGCTCTTGTCTTCCTCGTCCATTTGTAGCTATAAGCAAAATTAGAAGACCCCCCCCCCTCACCAACATTACATAGAAGACTGTATATTTAACTTGATGCTTTTACCTATACTTGCTATACACCGGCATATCCTAGAATTTTATTTTTTTACTTTCTCTGCCTCAGCTGACCATCGGCTGCTTGGCTACCCTCACATGGCACTCCTGCTTTCCCCTGAACTTCCCAGTGGGAGGGAAGGACATGGATATATCTTGTTTATGACCATTATTACCACTACTGGTATCTAGTTACATCACATATACTGGATTTGCTAAGCATTCACAGTATATCCCACTGGTGTGTCTATGTTATCTGAATCTGTGTGGCTAGCTGCTACTGTGGTCATATGACCCACCCAACAACCAAGTGGTGATCAGCTGTTAGCTGTACACCAAATGATTCAGGATACAGTTATAAAGTTGACCATCAACTTCTTGTCCAAGGTGTTGTGGTAGCAAATAGTATTCTGAGCAGCCTTGTATTCAAACAAGGTATTTGTTATTGCCGATCCATTGTTAGTAAAGAAACTCAATGAGTTCACCAGTTATACATATCAGACAAGCTTTGTCTTCAAGTTATAACCCTCAGGTTTCCCTATCATCCCCTCTTCACAAGAGCTAAAATTGACAATTCCCAGTAGATCTACAGGGTTGATAGGCAGTATCATACTAAGCACCATACCCAAGGTCTCCCAAAAAGTGCAATACATCCAGCATCTGTTATACACATATGTATACATCCACCATGTGTTATGTACATATGTATACATCCAGCATCTGTTATATACATATGTATACATCCAACATGTGTTATATAAATATTTATACTTCCAGTGCCTCTTATACACATATGTATACATCAATCATCTGTTATATGCATATGTATATATTCAGCACTGTTATATACATATGTATACATCCAGCATCTGTTACATACATATGGATACATCCAGCATCTGTTCTGCAGATGTGGTGTCATGATACTTTTGGTAGAAAAGTGCAATAGTTTTCATAATTAAAGGCAATGCAGATCAGGAGATTGACCAGTGGATGGTTACAGCAGCAGCAGTACTGGGGATGCAGTAAGAACAGTTACAAAATAAAGTTCTCAATTCAAAGTTAATATGTGTCCAAATCCTTACCTATGGTCAAGAGCTTTACATACTGACTTAACTGATGAGACAAATCACAGAAATAAGCAACATAAATAATGTTCTAGGCAGCTGATGTGATAGAGTAAAGAGATCATAAATCTGAAAGGATCATGGAGTGTAGACGCTGGTCCTCCTAGGTAGGATGAGTCAGTTGAGGTAGTTTGGCATCTTCTTGAGGGATGCCTTCTGGGTGCTTCCCATAGGAGGTATACCTATCATAGCCCACAAGGCAGATGTCCTGAAGCAGATCCAGGTTGTATTAGAGGAATTACATCTCTCATTTTGCCTGAGAATACCCGGAGATTCTTTGCTATAAATGAGAGGTTACTCTGAAGAAAGAAACCTCTGGTCTCCTTTCCACAGCTTTTTACCACAACTTCCCTGTACAGGACAAGTGGTCTAGAGAATGGATGGATGACTGGATAAATGCATAGTTCTTCCTGAATGCTTAATGCAAAAAAGACTGTTTAATATGTGCAGACTCAATGTGTCTGAATGTTCTACAGATTTGATAAGTGAAATTGGTATCTGAAAATGCCCTTCTATCATATGCCTAACAGTGTTTATGGGTGTGTACTATAATCTGTGGAATGCACACCCCTTCACTGGTTAACTCATTTTTTACAGAAGAGCACCACATGCTACTCCGGAAGGAGAAAACATGATGGTTACTGAATTTACAGGCTGACAATAAGTCAGAGGCTTATTGACAATAATGTGTTGTACAGGTGGCATTTATTTTCAAACGAGTTATGGGAAATGGCTGTATGCCTTCAGGAGCACTGTACGTCCATCTGCTTCCAGAAAGTTGTCTGCTCTTTTACTAATGCACAGAACAGAGAGGGCAAAGTATCGCCACTGATATAAAATGGACTGCTCTTATCTACAGATTTATCTTTAGATTTATTATTTCAGCTGTTATAACTAATATGCCACCTGTGATGCACAACAGTCTATTAACTGAACCAAAGCTGTGCTTCTAGAGATTATGCCACTTTCCAGTCATGAATAACTACATGCTACCTTGTGTACTGTGTTACTTTGTTGCACGTCTGGATATTGCTTTTAATTGTATACCGTGAATTCAAGCAGAGTACATCCTATTAAATATGTCTGAAGCAATGTCGTCACAACAGAATGTCTAGAGACATTGATTATTATAATGAGTTAATTCATTTGTTAAACTTGGTTAGCTGAATAAGGAACAGCAAACAAAAGTGTTATTTTTCTGTTGTGATCTATGGACTGAAGCCTGAGGAAAATGCCTTGTGCAAAGTCATATGTTTTCTAAGTGTAAACAATGCTCATGAAATCCAAACCTTCAGGATGAAACTTCATTTATTAATATAAACCCTTAGCCACTTGCCTGAACTGTTACATATCTCTTCCTAAACTGATTTGTGTTGCATTGACTATTCTGCTGAAAAATGTATTGATTATAACTTGCTTTCACTATGGCTGTGTCTTTAAATTTAACATTAAGACTGCAATAAAATCTTCATTTTTTAGCAAGATATGCTTTCCTTAAAATGACAACGTAATGCTATGTGTTAAAATATAGATGTGATGTAGACAAAAGCATACTTTGCATTAAATATGTAATGGCAACATCTTGTTAAGGAACTCTCTTGAGACAACAAAGTATGCTATCCCAAATTAGAAATTATAGTAATTATGTAGCTTCAGAGAAAGCAGCTAATTGCAGTTATATCTTCCTTGTAAATATGGCACTGCATATTTTATTCATTATTTAACTTTGCCTATTAAAATGCAGCAAAATTAGCTCCCAGTGAGGATATTTAAAACACAATAATGTCTGCTTTTGTTCTTTACCTGGAAAGGAATCTAGCATTCTAATGTTATAAATCTGTTCTGAAACATTTGCTCTTGAAAAAAAAAATCTTCATTTCTTTGCCTTCATTTGCAGAAGCAGAAACTGGATAATGCATTCCTTAAATTTAGTTGAACTCCTTTCTTTTCATCTCTCTTTGGACATTTAAATTTTTCTGAGCTGTATCCTTCTTTTCGCTACTAATAAAAGCAAATCTACTCCTGCTGTGTGTAGTTAGATATTATGCAAAATCCGTGCCTATCAGAAAGGATTCTATTCTGTCTTCCTTTCTTTTTTTATTTCTTTGTTGATTAGATTAGCTCTACTAGGCTAGTGGCTTCTTTTCAGGGAAGTCCCAATATGGTATTTATATTAGTAGGGAAATTTAGCCAGGGCATCTCTTTCCATATTACCTTTACATTAACATTGTTTGCAATGACAGACATACAAGGTTTGTGGTTTGCACTTGAAAAACTGTCAATAACACCCATGTTATGCTGTTGGATAGGTGCTGATAGCTTATCCCACTCTACTGTTTATTATACTTGTTTTGGAGTAAGAGCATACAAAAAGGAGTGCTGGCTTTTCACACATAATTCAAGTTGCACTTGCAAGTATCCATGCACATTTAAATCTAAACACAGCCAACCAGCTGTGGGTTTGCTTTGGAAGGTGTTCAACACTGCTCTGTGGTACATCACATGTACAGGCTGATTGGCTCCTGCTGAGTGTGAGGTGTGGTGCCCTTTGTTATTTCACTGCCCCATTCCCCAGATGCCCTACACATTATCAAACCTATACCTTTTTATCTCTACGTCCTTATTAAACAACAACAAAAGCCTCTTAAAGCAATAACATATTTTCCACTTTATACTATTGACATAAACAGCCTTTATAGCATATATTATGTTCACTTGCATCATAAAAACTATACAATGGTTTAACACAACCCATTCAAAATAGAAAAAAAAATATTTAAGTGTGACTACTATAATAATGTCATTATAAAAGTCATAAATATTGGCTATACTCAGTCACTACAAATAATGAAACCAAAACTATTACTTTTACCTATCTCTGTAACTTTCCTACTCTCAACAGACTCCATAATATACAAGCTGCTGTCATCTCCTCCTTCAAGCATAACATACTGTACTTTATCCATACAAGTGTTACCATTACCATGCCAGAACGGTGAACAGAATACAAAAAAGTGCTCAATGCACCGAATATCTCTCTGAAATATTGTGGTACAAAGAATTCTCATACTAAAAAAAATATATGCTACTTGTTAAAATATTCTTTC
>NC_056731.1:1484032715-1484172715 GCF_019279795.1 Protopterus annectens | reverse complement strand
TATATATATATATTTTTTTTTTTTTCCAGAAAATAGAGTAGATACAATCAAAACAACACTTTAAATGCACAGAAAATGCTATAGCACTTTAGTGTGTAGCCTACAGATTATTTAAACACAAAATGACTTAATTCAAGTGCAGACAGCAAATAAGTACAATATGTAGCAATAACAAACTTTTTAAATCACAGATTCACTAAAAAAAATGGCATTTTAGGCGGAATTAGTTAAGACAGCAAGAAATGCAGAAAAATGATACTTAATCACTCCAAAGTCACTCTTTTGTCTCTCTGCTGCTGTACGTTGTAGACTCTGCAAAACACCTGGGAGGCACTTGCTGAGCGGAATACAAGTGCAAAAACTGCACAAATGCGTTTTTTGTAGCAGGGAAGTAAAAGAGATAGAAATTAGCCCAAAATGGCCAATAAACTACTAACATCTGGGCTGAAACCACTCCTCCAGCGACAGATAGGCTGCTCAAAGCTCCCCTCTCTCACAGGTGAACAGAGAAACTTCCTTCTATCCAAGTAAGGTATGGGCAACACAGAAACTTGTAACACAGCCCTGGAATCAGCAATAACCTGAAAACTGGACTATACTAGTTCAGAAAGGTAGGAAATAAGTATATATATATATATATATATATATATATATATATATATATATATATATATTTTTTTTTTTCAGAAAATAGAGCAGATACAATTAAAACAACACTTTACCCAATTAACCAGTTAAAAAGCTCAAAACTTAGCCCTGTTCCAGCAGTCTTCAATCAGACAAGTTCTAACTGCACAGTCCTACCACTAGGGTACAGAGAAACCTTCTCCAAAAAAGACATCCTGGATCAGTGCACAAGTTATACAAACAAAGCTAGATCCAGCTGGCCTGAATCTAGTCTATGCTACAGCAAACAAGGCGTATCGATTTCAGAAAGAAACAGTTCAAGTAAGCATGCGCAATAAGCCTTTAACCAGAAATTCCCAGCTCAAAAGGGCAGAATCAAGCCTCTCCTCCCACAAGAGTGCAGGCCACAAACCTTCTTAATGTAAAATAACTGGCCTGAAGCCCAAGTGCTTAACCCAGAACTAATACACTTTTAGAATAACAGACACTGAGCCTTCAATCAGCAGTTCCCAACTCAGAAGGATGTATGCTACCTGTCCTGCCACAACAGTGCAGAACACAAACCTTCTTAATGTAAAACAACTGGTTTGAAGCCCAAGTGCTTAAACCAAGGGCCTTAGAATAACAGTTAAAATTTAATCAGGCTACTAACAAGCAGTAATAAAAGCAGCAGAATAAATTCAATTGAGTACTTTTAAGAAGAGGCAAAAGCAAAATAAGGTAATAAAGTAGGAAGAAACACAAATATAGTAAAGCAAATGAAGTGCATTTTTTTTTTTGGAGAGGGAGGAAACAGAGCAGATTAAGATACTATAGGGGAATGTCCTTCCCAAGTGCTCTCTCTGTACACCGCAGAGGAGATGGGACTGGTAGGAGTATCTGAAATCAAAATATGATCTCACTGTACTCAGCTGAGTGAGCAAATGAGATGGATCCAGGAGGAGTGTGCAAAAACAGATTTACAGCAGGGGCGGGCAATTCCAAAGCCACCAAGATTAACTGCAGAGAGACAGAGACACAATATTTACTGAATCAAAGACACACAATATTTACTGACTCAAATCTTAAATAAGTGCAGAGAAAAGTATACTTAAATCATCTTGTGTCCAGTTGATATATGCAGACAAGTCTCAGTAGCCAGCAACTCCGAGATATAGCTATATAGATATATTTATATATCTGTATCTATCTATATATATTTATATATATTACATACATGTATATAAAGACATATATATTTTATATTTATATATATATATATATATATATATATATATATATATGTGGATCTTCTTGAAAACACCGACACGCCAAAACACCGACAACGAGATAACCGACACCACAAAACCAACAGTTCAAAATCACGAAACTTCACATGCCCGCCAAACCACAATCCTGACAATCAACAAAATAAAACAAATACCTTTTCTGAAAAACACACACACAACACAAGCACACCAAAAACCTTACAAACCTACACTAAACCTTACATACACAACTATCTATGCACTAACCTTAACCCAAACCCTAACCCTAAAGTCTGTCACTATCGCACAATTACCTTAACATGTCAGTGTTCTCAGCATCGGGCTTTTAAACTGTCAGTCATCTCAGGTGTCGATTTTCCGGTGTCGGTGATCTCATTGTCGGTGTTTTGGCATGTCAGTGTTTTCAAGTAGACCCATATATGTATGTTTACTATGGGAATATCTGATCAACTTTGGTCGAACGTTTACAATGTCATCCTTAACTGTTGAATTTGGAATTCTGAATAGTAACCCACAATGAAACTGAATACATTGAACTCCATGGTTTGATGTATTTGACATAGCAGGAGGTGATGTCACTCATGTCCTGCTATGCACAGTAACGTACTGTTGAACTCTACATTCAACGGTACATTAATTCTACTATATATATATATATATATATATATATATATATATATATATATATATGTATACATGCACATAAACATACACACACAAAGTTATATTAACCTAGTACAGAATAAGTGTAGTTTTCCAGCCTTAAGTATAGTGCACACTTACTTTAAGGAAGAACAAATCAACAAACAAGACTGCTAGTTGCATAGGAATGGCCACTCTTGATGTAAATGCAGACACTGAATGTACCTCTCTTCCAGTCACTGTCATTGAATGAAATCTGTTCAAGTGCTCTTGGAGTAAAGTTTTTGTTATAATTTACCCATGTAAATAGGATTAGAGATGGGTTCTGCTTAGCATGGATGGGGAGCCTGCTCCAAAGCATGGGGATCCTCTGAGCCATATCTGTCTCTGCAACATGTCTTATTTATGAAACATGAAAATTTAAATCCTTGTATCTTATGGTTCTGATGCTGTTTGTTTTGTGAATGTACAAAAGGACCACCAGAATCGGATCCGGGGATGCCTTGTATGCCAGGCATAGATTGCTTGTTAGTAACCTGTAGAAGACAGAATATAGAGATAATGATTTAATGTGATCCATATAGGAAAGTGCATTTATACCCTTGATTCTCCTGGAAAGGAACCTTTGTAGGCGCTCCAATTGCTGCATATGTTTGGTCAGGTACAGGCCGAATGTGGCATTATACTCAATGGTGGATCTGATAAGAGCCAAATAAAGTAGTACAGTGACTTCCTTGGACCTGGATGCCATGCCCTTACTTATAAGTTGGGTGACATATAATGATTTTCTTTCTACCTTGGCTACATGTTGGTCAAAGGCCAGAATACTGTCTACATATGTTCTAAGGGGTCTACTTTCATAGACCGAAGCGCCACTTTACCGACACCGGAAGGAGGCCGACCGAACAGGTAGGTTACCGAAAACGCGATATCCCGACGGCTGAGAGACCGACAACGGCAGCGTGTGAGCGCGATACGGTAAGTGTGCGAAAGTGACAGATGTAGTATTGGGGAGCGGACAGGTAAGTGTACGATACTGAGGGATTTTAGGATAGTGTGTGGAAAATGTGAGTGTGCGGTGGTGTCGGACTAAGGGTTCCGCTGAGGTAAGTGTGTGAAAGTGACGCAGAGCTGTGTTGGTAGTGTTAAGTGTATTAGGGTTAGAATGCGGGTGGAGTGAGTGTGCGATAGTGATGGGCTGAATGTTTTAGGGTGTGTTAAGTAAGTTAGGGTTAGGGTGCAGGTAGGGTGAGTGTGCGATAGTGACGGTGTTGGGGTTTAGGGGTGTGTTAAGTGAGTTAGGGTTAGGTGCGGGTTGGGTAAGTGTGCGGTAGTGTCGGACATTAGGGTTAGGGTTTAGGTTAAGGTTAGTGGATATGTTGTTGTGTGCAATGTGTATTTGGCGTTTTTGTGTCGGTGTTTTGGTGTTCGGTATGTTGAGTTGTCGGTGTGGTGTGTTGTCGGTTGTTTGGGGTGGGGAAAATGTGTCGGTGATTCAGACGTTCGGTCTATGAAAGTAGACCCATATATATATATATATATATATATATATATATATATATATATATATATATATATATATATACTTGTTACCTGCCTTTCTGAACTAGTATAGTCCAGTTTTCAGTTTATTGCTGAATCAGGTTATTGCTGAATCCAGGGCTGAGTTACAGGTTTCTGTGTTGCCCATACCTTAACTGGATAGAAGGAAGTTTCTCTGTTCACCTGTGAGAGAGGGGAGGTTTGAGCAGCCTATCTGTCCCTGGAGGAGTGATTTCAGCCCAGAGGTTAGTAGTTTATTGGCCATTTTTGGCTAATTTTGATTGTATCTGCTCTATTTTCTGAAAAAAAAAAAAAAACAAACAAAAAAAACTTTTTCATGCCTTTCTGAACTAGTATAGTCCAGTTTTCAGGTTATTGCTAAATCCAGGGCTGTGTTATAAGTTTCTGTGTTGCCCATACCTTACTTGGATAGAAGGAAGTTTATTTGCTCACCTGTGAGAGAGGGGAGCTTTGAGCAACCTATCTGTCTCTGGAGGAGTGGTTTCAGCCCAGACTTTAGTAGTTTATCAGCCATTTTAGGCTAATTTCTATCTCTTTCACTTCCCTGCTATAAAAAAATGCATTTGTGCGGTTTTGTGCACCGGGCAGCGCCATTTAGCTAGAGTTAAACTATTCTCAGCTCCACGAAGTCTACCCTTCAATTTTTCCCTTGGAACTAGACAAACCTTCAACTTTAGCACTCAAACCATTCATTTCACAGTCAAGCACTTGCTTAAAACTCATAGCAAGCACTAATTAACCCTAGCACTAGACCCCCCCTATACTGTCCAGAAGGACAAGGCTCTCTATTTGTCCCCAACAGCCAATCAGAAAAACAGCTTACTCTCCCTATTCAGGCATGTCCAAAGGGCAGTTTCCGGTGTACTCTCCAGTCCAACTGGTGAATCTGGGCATTTTGAGGCAATGTTACAACTGCCTCATGTACACAGACAACCCTCTCCTCCTACCACCAAACACTAATATATATGAGAGATGCAATTATACAGCCAAACTGGAGGCAAAGCTCTCTCAACCCAAGACTGGAACTGACAGTCAAGAGGAGAAGGGTAATACTTGCAACACACCACCAGTCTCACATAGACCTAACAAACCAACACCGGCTAATAACACACATGAATACATGAAAACATACTCGGAGGCTCTAAATAAAAATCTGCAAAAGCAACAGAGACCTCCAAAGCAGACATCCAAGCAACCTCCACACCCTATCACCAACCATGAAACACATACTTCACATAATCAGTGTGCCACGCAATCACAGCCCTTAACGCAAAATAACATACCCAACACACTAGTAATAGGCGACTCTATAGTCAGGCACACTGATGTCCCACTAACTAGGCTGGACAAGGAGAAGGTTACAGTTAGTGGCCTGTCGGGTGCCAGGATCCGCCACATAACACAAGCACTCAGGTCACTCCAGAACAAGGTACAAATACAACTCTGTCATTATCCAAGTTGGTGTGAATGACCTGAGATGTACCTCCCTGGACTACATGAAAAGAGGCATGGAAGAGCTCTCTGATCATATAGCCCAGGCCGGTATAACCCTGACCCTGAGTAGCATCTTGCCCTTACCAAGAATGATGCCACAGTATAAAAAAAAATGATCTGTTTCAACAATTGGCTAAGTTTCTGGTGTCATTCAAAGGGGATCCAGTATCTGTCCGCCTGGGATGACATGCTCAACAAGCCACGTTGCTTCACAAGAGATGGCTTGCACCTGTTACCCTTAGGCTTTCAAATACTGGCCAAGGCTCTTGCCACCCCCATAGTGCATTTTTTAGGCAAGGCTCAAAAGACAAACCCACCACCATAAATAGCACAAGTAACCAAAAACTGAGGGTAATGCTACTCAATGCCAGAAGTCTAAACCTCAAAATGCATGCACTCGAGGCACTCCTCAGTATGGAGAACATTGACATGTGTGCAGTAACAGAAACCTGGTTTAAGGCTCCTGAGAGCACCCCAGCACTACTAGGCTATAACTCATACCATACCTTTCGGTCACAGCACCAGGACCAAAACACAAAAGGTGGGGGTGTATCCATATTCATCAAGGATACCCACACCTCCAGGTTAGAGGTGCAGCACAATGCATCAAAGATCATCCATGTGCAACTAACAATGGGCAAAACTGCAATCCAAATTGTAGCTTGCTACAGATCACCCACCATGGCCCAGGACCCCCATTCCGCATTTCTGGAGACACTGGGAAATATGAAGGTCCTACCAAACACCCTAATACTGGGTGATTTCAATTGCCCAAACATAAACTGGGAGAACTACTCAAGTACTAACTCCCTTGCCCAACGCTTCCTAGAATTTATAAACTTGAATACCCTGAATCAACTGGTCAACACCCCAACCAGAGGGAACAACATATTGGACCTGGTCATCACCAACATGGGTGACCGGTGTTCCACACCGGAGGTCAACCCATCGCTGGTTAGATCAGACCAAAGACTAATCACTCTGGATATCTACATTCCGCCCCCATCCCCAATCAAGGAAACCACCGTGAAAAACTTTTCAAAAGCAAACTTCACATTACTTAAGACCGAGGTGGAAAGGTTCACAGCACCCATGCTAAAGGACAATGCTGTCCAAGCTGCTGAAACCTTTACAAAGGTACTCTATGAGCATCTGCAGGAAAGCATGGATTGTGCTATCCCAAGTAAAACCAAGACTCACTCCTCCAAGAAAAGGAAACCAGTCTGGTGGACCCTGCCATAAACAAGCTATACAACAGAAGGAGGAAACTAGTACAGAAAAGAGTAAAATCCCAAGAAGGAAAGACATCCCTGATCAGTATCAGCAAGAAACTATGATCCCTCATTAAATCATCCAAGGCTAGTTTTGAAAGAAAATTTGCCAATGACTCCAAAGATAACCACAAAGCGTTCTTTAGCTATGTCAAGAACCTAAGTGGAAACTCTCAGATCTGCTCTGAGTTAGTGCAGAATGGCACAAAATACACTGAACCAACTGATATTGCCAACATTCTGGCAGACAGGTTTAGTGCAAACTTCACCCCCCTCTCACCCCCTAAAGGGCCCATAACCATACCAGAAGAATGTAGGGCCCCATCAATCACTGACACACAGGTTAAAACAGCCCTATCCAAAGCCAAAAACACAGCTTCAATGGGACCGGACAGTGTCCCAGACTGTGTTTTACAAGAGCTCCAAAATGAACTAACCCCTCACCTAAACACACTGTTCAGATTCAGCCTCTCTACAGGCTACGTACCCATAGAGTGATGCACAGCAACAGTTATCCCGCTCCACAAAGGTGGAGCCACAATGGACCCCGGAAACTATCACCCTATAAGCTTGACTAGCCTGGTCTGCAAGACTATGGAATGCATCATCATGGAACTCATTAACAGAGACATTAGGAATCTCCATACCTTGGACCCTACCCAGTTTGGCTTTGTTAAGGGCAGACCATGCCTCCTAAATCTGGTGGACTTCTTTGAGACAGTTACCAAGGCATTAGATGAGGGAAAGGAGGTCCACACAGCCTACCTAGACCTCGCAAAGGCTTTGAACACCATTCCCCATTCTAGTATTATAGACAAGCTCACCAGCTTGAACATAAACCCCCTACGTCACGAGATGGGTTGCCAACTAGATCATGGATAGAACCCACATGGTGAGAGTTGCAGGCTCTACATCCAACTCTAAACTGGTTACAAGTGGTATCCCCCAGGGCTCAGTCCTAGGACCCCTCCTGTTTGGTATATACTTCTCAGAGGTACAGGCAAGCATAGGAGGACTATGGCTGACCAAGTTCGCAGACGACTGCAAACTAGGGGCCATAACTGATTCTCCGGCAGATACGGACACCCTCCAGATGGGTCTCACTGAGATGGATACCTAGTGTCAAAATCATGGCCTCAAGCTAAATGCCAAAAAGTGCATAGTCATCCCCTTTGGAAAAAACAAAGTACCTGCGAACTATCACATAGGTGGTAGTCCCCTAAATACAGAAAATGTAATACGGGATCTGGGGACCCAAGTAGATAGTAATCTCTCCTTTGATAATCATATTGCCAAGGTGGTCAGAAAATCCTTCTATGTGGCCCACCTAATCACAAAAGGGTTCGCATCTAGAACAAAAGAGGTTATTGTGCCTCTCTACTCATCACTCATTAGACCCATCATAGAATACAATGCCCCATTTGAGATGTACCTTACAAGACACCTGCAACAGCTGGAAAGACCACAAAAGTACCTCACCAAGAGGATTACTGGCCTCATACAGATGCCCTATGCAGCCCGACTCAAGAAACTCCAGCTGTACTCGGTTGCATACAGCTTACTCAGAGGTGATCTCTGCTTGACATACAAGGCCATGTCCAACCCAGAATTGATGGACATGCTCCACCTAAAAAAAAAAAAAAATCCCAGAGAGCCACAAATTCTAGAGATATAAACCTCACCACAACAATAAATAGGACATGCTGGAGGGATAGATTCCTATCCCAGAGACTCCTCATGCTTTGGAACAGGATTCCAATATACATCAGGCAGAACCCCTCACTAACACTCTTCAAGAGAAACCTTGATGGGTGGATGGGAAACAGAAAATTTACCACGGGGATCACTGCAGTGGTGCAGGGAACTAATGGCTCTGCTGGACAGATGCACAGGGAACTAATCTAAGGGGGTGGCGAAAGCCAACACATTCTGGCTAGGCTTATAAATGCCCTTGGGCAGATAGCCTAGTACATACCTATGAACCTGTATTTGATATATATATATATATATATATATATATATATATATATATATATATATATACTTACACTTGTACACACACGCACGCACACACACACACACACACACACACACACACACACACACACACACACACACACACACACACACACACACACACACATACACACACACACACATCCATGTAAATGCAGATATACATATATGCATTTATGATTGTAGATGTCTGCATAATTGTGTGTGATGACATGGGTATCCTATAGGTGGATGAAGACTGATTTCTCAAATATCATTTGTCCAAAATTTAAGCTGCTAAGGATGGGACTTCAACATAGAAGTCACTGCCTGTGAGTTGTGCTAGTAGTTATGCCATTTTCAGAGATAATGTACTCTTTCTTCAAGTTGGTATAAGCATGGAGTTATGAAGTTGATATGCATAAGTTGGGAGCAAGCCATCCATACTCGCAGTGCAGTGGGCTTGCCCTCTGCAAAAAACATTTAAAATTGTTTTTTGACCTTTTTTTCCAGAGAGCACAGTTGATTTCAGGAATTCTGACCTTCAAAAGGATGTATTTCATCCACTCATAGTGGAATGGTAATGCCATGTATACATACACAAAGGTGAATGTGCACATATCACAGTATCACTGGATGTGTTAACTGCATTTCCTGTTGCTGTACAGTAGTGCCACTGGCTGCATAGGTGAAGCACTTGCCTTAGATACTGTATGGTTGTTGATGGCTGTTGATTTCATTCCAACACCAGGTGATTGGAATACTTTTGTGACAGTCACTGGCACTGAACTGTATTCACTCAGTAGAGGTAAGCTTACAATGGCACTGTACATTCAGTGTTATAAAATCAGGTTATGGAAAACAAACCTGCAGTGGCAGCACAATATCACTTGATAAAGGCAGCACTATTGTCAAGGATCCTGTCTACTGCAATCTCAAGTCTTTTTTTTTACACCTTTGTTGCATTATCACTTGTGACATAGGCAAATTTGCATTCATATAAAAGTAATCAAACTATATTAACATAACAAACATTATATTTCACATATATTGCTATATATCATATAACCTAAGCAATATTACATAAATTATTCAATTCCTGCTTTTTGTTTTTTAAGCAAGAAACATCTTCATTAAGCCATCACTTATATAAATGAAAACAAACCGGACTGACACACTCTTAGTTGCAAGCATTTTACATCACTTCTAATCTGCCCAATCTTTCTCACTCAAACATTACATAGCTCATTTAAGTCCTGCTTCCTTTTAGTCCTCATTCCTCCCTTGTGTGTATTGTTCCCACATTCCCTTTTTTTCCTATGTAGCTTGCTCCTACCCTTTTCTAAAGATCTCATTTCCAGATGTTTTATATTTGCTACTATAGTAACTACTTCCAGTATAGGTGGTTTAGATTTTGATTTCCAATTTCTAGTAATTGCTTCTTTGGCAGCCACCATTAATAGACACTGCAAGGCCTTACCATGTCTAGGCAATTCTGATTCTGTATCATAGCTCAGAAAAATCATCTCCCTCACTAGACCAGTCTGCCCACCCAACATCTCCTACAGTGGATTCCAAAGGGAATCCTTAAAATCCACCTGCTCACTGCACTCCCAGAAAATATGTTCCCAGTCACCTCTTTCTTCCCATTCATGCCTCCAACATTTACTATCTACCTGAGGAAAAATTCTCTGGAGTCTACTTGAGGTATAAAAATATCTATTAAACATTTCCAGGCAAAAATCCTAAATCTTCTAGATTTTGTTGCATATTTGGGAGACATGCAAAATCCCCCATTGTTTCTTTTTGAATTGCTTATCCAGTCTCTCTTCTCAATCCTTTCTAACCTCCTCTGATTGATTATTATAGTTATTGTGCAATATTTTATATGCTCTACTAATTATTCCTTTTTAATGGCAGCTTCTGTTCTAGATTCTATTAAAAACTCTACCAGTGCTGGTCTTTCATTTAGGACCCTCATATTTCTTTCTCTTTGCCTATACTCTGATATCAATCCCTGTTAGGGAAGTCAGTGTCTAACCTGCAGTCCAAATAAATTCATGACATCTTCCCATTCTATCATCTTTCTCTTTCTAGTTATTTGCTCCCATTACCTTGGTTCCTTTGTCAGTTTTCTCCAGTAAATTCTGGCACCCTCTTGCCTATTGTCTGTATCCCTAATTGCAGTCATCCCTACTGGCAGAATCTCGTTTTTACCATTCTCATGTTGGTTTAGTTTTTAGAATACTTTCTACTACTTTATGGATATAATATTCTGCATGATTATTGTTCTTCTCCTTAAAGGCCTGCATCCAAAATCCCAGTTTCTCCTTGTTTCTTGAGCTTCCTTCATGTTTCATCACCATCCTTTTCCTCTTCAAATTATAGTTTTCTGCTTGAGCTATGTATAGGAGTCTTAACTGTGTAGCTCTGAAATACCCCATTCAAATTGGGTACTCCCAATCTGCCCTGTTCTACAGGAAGAATATGCTTATTCCACTTGACTCTTGCCATCTTCTTCTCCCAGATAAAGTCATTCAGCTATTTATTAATTGCTACTCACAACTTTTCCTCTGGTTGATACTGCACTCTTAAGTCTACACGTTTATGACACTAGTGGCTGTTGTTCTGGAGGTGCAGGATGAGCAATGACTGCCTGCTTTCCATGTGGGAGCAGTAAGATTACTGGAACCAATAAGACAAACCAGCAGTAATAAATGTGATCATGTCAGCAAACCCAGCTGGTAGGGTCAGATACAGCCATTATCCATATCTGTCGTATGACATCCACAGCATAGATATCTCACGACACAGTGATGAGGATGAATTACCAGTGTCAGCTACCCAATGGTCAGTTGATAGAAAATGGCTAGATGAAAAGCATAGGAAGAAAAAAAAATGGTCAAGCTCATTTTACAAAACCCAAAGTATAGTGTTTTGATAACCTAATAAAAGAAAAAAAAATGCAAAAAGTCTTACCTGGAGCAGAGAATGCTCAAGAACAGCATGAGTTTCTTCTTGCAATCCTTTTATAGGTTCATAGGTTCATAGGTAGGTACTAGGCTATTGGCCCTAGGGCATAATTAAGCCTAGCCAAAATGTTTCGGCTTGTGCCTCCCATGTGGTTTAGTTACTTGCGCCTCTGTCGAGCAGGGCCACAGAAGTGATTCCTGGGGTGAATTTCCTGTTCCCCATCCACTCATCAAGATTCTTCTTGAAGATCGCTAATGAGGAGCTCTGCCTCACATATATAGGGACCTTATTTCAGAGCAAGGGGAGTCTCTGGGACACAAATCTGTTCCTCCAACAAGTCCTGTTTATTGCTGAGGTCAGATTAAGGTCCCTAGAGCATCTAGCTCGGGTAAATTGGGTTTTCCTTAGATGGAGCATTTACAGCAATTCGGGGTTTGACATGGCCTTGTATGTCAGGCAGAGATCACCTCTGAGTAGCCGGTATACAACCGAGTACAGTTGAAGTTTTTTTAGCCTGGTAGCATAGGGTATCTGTTTCAGGCCCGTTATCCTCTTGGTGAGGTATTTTTGAGGCCTTTCCAGTTGTTGCAGGTGTCTAGTAAGGTACATCCCGAATGTGGCATTGTACTCAGTAATGGGTCTAATGAGTGATGAGTAGAGGGGGACAATAACTTCTTTTTTTCTAGATGCAAACCCCTTGGTGATAAGGTGGGCCATGTAGAATGATTTTCTAACCACTTTAGTGATGTGGTTATCGAAGGAGAGGTTACTATCCACCTGGATCCCTAGGTCTCTTATCACACTCTCTGTGTTAAATGAGCTGCCACCTATGTGGTCATTCGTAGGTACTTGGTTTTTCCTGAAGGGGATGACAATGCACTTTTTGGCATTTAGCTTGAGGTCATGATTTTGGCACCATGTATCTGTTTCAGAGAGACCCTTTTGAAGGATATCTACATCAGTAGGAGTCTCAATTATGGCACCCAGTTTGCAGTCATCTGCGAACTTTGTTAGCCATATTCCCTCTGTGTTTGCTTGTACCTCGGAGAAGTAAATACTGAACAGGAGAGGTCCCAAGACTGAGCCCTGGGGTACTCCACTTGTCACAGGTTTGGAGTCGGACCTAGCATTTCCTATTTTCACTGTATGGGTTCTGTCCATGAGCCAGTTAGCAACCCATCTTGTAATGTAGGGGTTTATATTTAGGTTAGTGAGTTTGTCTATAATTCCCGAGTGGGGAATGGTATCAAATTTCGCAAGGTCAAGGTATGCCGTGTGGACCACCTTTCCCTGCTTTGGTGATCATCTCAAAAAAGTCAATCAGGTTTAGGAGACATGATCTGCCCTTTACAAAACCAAACTGGGAAGGGTCTAGGGTTTCCAATGTTGTTGTTTATGAGTTCCATGATGATGTGCTCCATGGCCTTGCAGATGAGACTCATCAGGCTGATGGGGCAATAGTTCCCGGGGTTGATGGTGGCCCCTCCCTTGTGAAGTGGGACAACTGTTGCCATGCGTCACTCAGTGGGCCCATAGCCTAAGGTGAGGCTGTGGTTGAACATGGTATTTAGGTGAGGGATCAGTTTGTTTTGGAGTTCATGTAACACACAGCCTGGGATGCTGTCTGGTCCCATGGATGCTGTGTTTTTTGCTTAAGAAAGTGCCATTTTCACTTGGGTGTCTGTGATTACGGGGGCAGTGCAATCTTCTGGTATAGATATGGACACTTTAGGGGGTGAGGGTGGGGTAAAGTTTGCACTGAACCTATCTGCCAGTATATTGGTGATATAAGTTGGTTCCGTGAATTTTGAACTGTTATGCTATAGCTCAGAGCAGATCTGAGTGTTGCCATTTAGGTTCTTGACATAGCTAAAAAATGCTTTGTGGTTGTCTTTGGTGTCTATTGTGATTTTTCTTTCAAAGCTCGCCTTTGAGGATTTTATAAGGGATCTTAGCTTTTTGCTAAGGTTGGTCAGGGAGCTCCTCCATTCCTGGGTTTTTACTCTTTTTTGTAACAATTTCTGCCTTGTATTATAGAGCTTGTTTATGACTGGGGTCCACCAGACTGGTTTCCTTTTTTTGGAGGAATGGGTCTTGGTTTTGGTCAGGATAGCATGGTCCATGCACTCATGTAAGTGCTTGTAGAGTGCTTTTGTGTAGACTACAGCAGATTCAACCAAATTGTCATTCTGCATGGGAGTAACGAAGTTGGCCACCTCCGTATTAAGTAGCATAAAGTTTGCTTTGGAGAAGTTTTTCACTGTGACTTCCTTGGGGGGGGGGGGTGATATGTGGATATCAAGGATGATGAGTTTATGGTCTGATCTAACCAACGAGGAATTTACCTCAGGTATGGAGCACTTGTCCCCCATGTTGGTGATGACCAGGTCCAGTATATTGTTGCCCCTTGTGGGGGTGTTGATAAGCTGGTCCAAGGCATTTGAGTTAATATATTCCAGGAAGCACTGAGCAAAGGTATTAGTACTTGAGTAGTTTTCCCAGTTGATGTTTGGGTAATTGAAATCACCCAGTATTAGGGTGTTTGGCTGGACCCTCATGTTTTCCAGTACCTCGAGGAACAAGGAGTCGGGGTCTTGGGGCAGGGATGGTGATCTGTAGCAAGCTACAATTTGGATTGCAGTTCTGCCCATTGTCAGTTGCACTTGGATGATCTCTGAGGCATCATACTTTGCAACTAGTCTGGAAGTGTGGTTATTCTTGATGAATATGGATATTCCTCCTCCCTTGGTGCTTCGGTCCAGGTTTTGTGGCCGAAATGTGTGGTATGAGTTGTAGCCTGGAATCACTGGGGTGCTCTCTTGAGCCTTGAACCAGGTCTCAGTTACTGCACAAATATTGATGTTCTCCATTTTGAGAAGAGCCTCGAGTGAGTGCATTTTGAGGTTTAAACTCCTGGCGTTGAGCAGCATTACCCTCAGTTTTTTGTCACTGGTACTTAATATGGTGGTGGGTTTGTCTTTTGAGAAAGAGCCTTGGCCAGTATCCTGAATCCCAGGGGTGACAGGTGCAGGCCATCTCTGGTGAAGCATCATGGCTTGTTGAGCATGTTATCCCAGGCAGACAGATACTGGATCCCCTTTGAATGACACCAGAAACTTAGCCAATTGTTGAAATGTATCATTTTTTCCTTGTAATGAGGTATCATTCTTGGTGAAGATAAGATGCCACTCATGGCTAGGGTCATACTTGCCTTGGTTATATGACCAGAGAGCTCTTCTATGTCTCTTTTCATGAAGTCCAGGGAGGTACGTCTCAGGTCATTCACAACAACATGGACAATGACACTGGTGCTCTGATGGACACAGCAACAGTTAAATCATGCCCTAACTCACATACACCCCTTAAAATAACTTCTAAGTCAAAATTTCCCATAGGATATATTTAGGTTGCATGGCTAGGCTTATAAAGGCCCCGGGGTCATTAGCTTGGTATACACGTTTGAACCTATGAACCTATGAATTGAACAGAGATTAGAATTCTCGACATACAGAATATAGCATGGCTCTCTGGGATAGAAGGGCACAGAAACTTGTAGATAGGGAAGTTCCAATACCTGCATTCTACCACTCTTACAAACAAAACTCCACATATTATTATGCTCTTTGTTTCATAGGTAGTATACAACATAAGTCAGTAACACATATTTAAGAAGATGGACCAGTATTTGCTATGAGGCATGGCTGCCTGAGCCACTCTGGAATGTCCTTTAGGGACCAACTCCTTACATATCAATTGCATCACAGATTCAAACTGCAGACACACATATTTCTTTGACTTACAGCAGTCAAGCCATGAAAAGTCATCCTTACACCAGTATATTTATCTAGCTATATATATATATATATATATATATATATATATATATATATATATATATATATATATATATATATATATATATATATATATATATATATATATATATATATATATATATCATACCATTAAGTATCATTCTTATATGTGAATATCTGCCAATCTAGTTACATATGTGTGTGCACGGTTCCCCTTCACAAGATCGAATTACTGAAAGCTCGAAAATCATAAGATCGTGTTCAAAATCTCGAGTTTCAGTAACTCGAAATTGTGAACGGGAAGTGTAAAGAATTAGATTAATGGTTTTACTTACCTTTTTGTAGGGGGCTGGATCCCCCTGTACTGTTCCTTCCTTAATGTGCAGGTTTCATGACCGCACTTCAGTGGAGGAATGGAAAGTGTCCCATTGTATGCTTATACATATAGTGCATAATGGTACATTTCCATCTCCTTTGCTGTAGTGCGATCTCGGAGTTGGTGTATTTAAGTAGGGGGGTGTGGGGGGTGCAAAAATATTAGAAAAAGTGTTTTTTACTTTCCTTTTGTGCCCCTACACAATTTCGAGTATATGAATACCCGAGATTTTAGGCTAGGGCTTATGAGTTTCGAGTATTCATATATTCAATCTTGTGAAGGGGAACCGTGTGCACATATGTATATGTATGTATGCATATATATATATATATATATATATATATATATATATATATATATATATATATATATATACACACACACACACACACACACACACACACACACACACACACACACACACACACACACACATTGAAAGAGATATATATAGACATACCCAAATAAATACCTATGTACATACATGCAGTAATACAAATATTGGTATTTGGTAGCACTAAATCGGAGTCCCATAGAAACCACCTCTCTACTAATTTCAGATAAATAAGAATTAATCACATCAAAATAATCATCAGTTTGGGCAAAGAAGCCAACTTTACAATCATTGGCATATTTACTAATCCAGCAATGATTAAAATGAATAGTAACAACCAAATTAAACAAGAGGGACCCCAAAACAGATTCCTATAAGAGTCCAGACTTAATCCTAGGTAGATCAGATTTGTTGGTACACATATTAAATACTTGAATATGGTCAGTCAGCCAACATAAAATGCATCTAATTATAAAATGGGTTATTTACAGTTCCATCAAGTCTTGAATTATTGCCTCGTGAGACAGTAGATCAGAGGCCTTAATCAGGTCCAAGTAAATCACCCCTACACTGAAACCAGTATCTAAAGCTTTAGTAACCTTGATATAAAAGCTAAAAAGGTTTGTCAATGTGGAACCACCCCTAACAAAACCATGTTGGTAAATATCATGTTTTTTAAGTTTAAAATAATTCTCCAGACGTGAACAAAGACATCTTTTAAAGGTTTGCCCTATAATCAATGTCAAACTTACATGATGATAATTCTTGACATTCAGTTTGTTTCCCTTTTTATATATAGGGGTTAATATAGATCGTTTCCATGAATCAGATACAATCCCATAATTTAAAAAGTTATTAAATGTGTAATAAAGTATTGGTTCAATTGTTTTCTGAGAGTAGAACAGATTGAGTATTATCTGTTCCCATACTTCCTGTTCTTTTAATTTTCTTCAAGACAACTCTCAGATTCAAAAGTGAAATCAGTGGGCAAATATACGCTTGACAAACTGCTGATTTAACAGACAAAACTGAAGAAAAACTAGAGTAGTTAGAAAAATAATTGTTGTGATTATCAGCAATAAGTTTATTATTAATTATAATATAGTGCATGGAGCTCGCTTATCATACTCCGATATTCAGAAAAAGACAAACCAGTTAAGTGCCAGAATGTCTCGTGATGTGACCTTAACAAAGTTAATTACCTCCTGCAAAAGTTGTTAAGGTTGGGTCTCATGCTAGGCAGTAAAATCTGATTGTGCATACTAACAAATTACAGTGGCAGAGCAAAACATTTGTTTCTGCCTGCCGTCTGTACCTGTAAAAAGTCCCTAACTTCCTGAAAAAAAAATAACAGAGACTTGCTAGAATAACAGGATATGGGTTTGCCTGTATAATCTCAAGAATGTGAATGTTGAAATTCAAATATATGTTGTTATTTAGTGACTTTAATCCTCAGTGATTCATCTGAAAACTGACCAAAATATGAAGTAATAATCTGGATCTGAAAATCTAGACTGAGAGGTATGGATGTAAGTGTAAACATAACTGATTGCATTACACTCCCTCTCTGATGGCACTGGCTAAGTGTTTTATGGCTTTGAAAGCTGAGAACACACTTAGCAATTTTTTCCCCTAGAACTTGTAGTACACGGTGCAGATAAAGCTCCATGTACTACAAAGAATTCTGATCATCTCACAAATCATAACCCCTTATCATGTGTTCACAACATGGATGCCAAGATTCAATTCTCAGAATTAATTTTTTCATTCCTTATTAAATGTTTAGAGCCTTAATGCACCTATTAAATTTATGTTTAATATTTAAATTGCTGCTTCCAAAAATTGCCCATAGTCTCTTTTTCTTCTTATGTAGTTTATGTAGTCTAAAACTCCACTAATAAAGTAGTTTTATTATACTCTTAGCAGATTTATAAGATACAGTATTTTCAACACAAAATTTTGTATATTTTCAAAAACTGCATACCCAAAATCTTTATGTAATGAGACAAGTGTCCAATTAATTTCATTTAGTAAACTAAATACATGCTCACAGTCAATTAGTCCATAATTAAATATTGGAATCCTAGCAGTGAATGTGGAATTTATAACCATATCAAAATTGATCAAAACATAATTAGAAGACCCTAAAGGTGAAGAAACAGATATATTACTAATTAAAGTTGGAATATTTGTTGTAACAATATCCAGAATATGACTCCCCCGTGGGTTCTGTATTAGATAATTCAGTTTGTGAAACATAAGTATAGATTAAAATTCCTTCACAAAACAGTCATCAGCAGTAAAACAAACCCAGTCAATGATGGGTGGTTGAAATCACCCAACAGCATAAAATTATTGGCAATTAAGACTCAAGTTCAGTTCAAAAAATCCCATTGCCTTTGAGTGTCCATACTTGGAGATCTATAACATAACATCAAGTAGATGCTCATAGCCCTAAAACGCAAGAGGACTACTACACATACTATTTTACTATTAACTGAAATATGATGACAGTCAGGACTGTATGCATCCTAATAGTAACTACACCACCCCTAACTCTGATTCTCAAACATTCAAATTTAGTAACTCCACGATTTACTAAATTTGTAGAGTTCTAGGTTTCTGTTATTGCAATGATTTTATATCCTTCAAAAGCAGCAAAAGTTTTTAGCGGTGGTACAGCGGTAGCATTGTTGCCTCACAGCAAGAGGTTCTCCTGTTCGATTCTCAGCTGGAGCACCTTCTGTTTGGAGTCTGCATGTTTCCCCGCGGTTGAGTGGTTTCGGAAAGACATGCATGAATGGGCGTGCCTTTGCTGAAGGTTGGGCATCGGGCTGGCAACTCGGCACCATAAAAATCGACTGCCAATCATTAGCGGACCGGAGTTCTGCTGTGGTGACCCCTAACCGGGAAAAGCCGAAAAGACAAACAACAACACCCTTGGTACCCAAACTCTGTACATTCACAAGATAACAACTTACAGGGTGATCAAGTTTACTGGAGCAAGACTTATCTCCAGATATTTTGTCCAAACCTAAAAAAAAACTCTACATATTTGCAACTATTGATGACCCATAGTCATTTAGATATAAACAATCTGAAGTAGAAATATGATGATTCCTGGCCATTTCCTCCCAATATTTAACTAGACCAATGCTGTAAAGAAAACAAAGCTGCTTTAACTAGTTATTATACAGGTGGGCTTTAGTGAATAGATAATCATTCCAAGATAGAGAAATAATTTTACTCAACACTAAGTTGGGACTTGTAGCTTCAATAATCTCAATCAAGTTTAATAAAGTACTTTCAAGAATATTTAAAGATAAGACTGTAAAATCATTGGAGCCAGTACAATTACATGGCTGTACTTTGGCCTAATTTCTAATAATCTATGTGTTAAGTTCATAGGATCTGCCAACTTCAAACCAGGTAAAGAAGACACGTTGATTCTGCACCTACACGTTTTACATAAAGAGGCTGCAGCTGAGCTCAGAAGTGAGCCACCAATTATAAGAACCTCAAAAGTACAGTTTTGATCAGATGAATCAGTCACAGGAGCGACTTCAGGCCACCCGATATGATCAAAAATTCCACCCTTAGTACGCCTACAACATATACCTTCTAAATCCCTCCTCTTAGACTTTAAATACTGACCATGATCAGAACCCCCCACTTATCTTCTATATAATCGAAAATTCTTAATGTTGAACTCAAAACACAGACAAAAAATGAAATGTTCAAACACTATGAATATCAAATGCAAGAAACCTCTAACTAAAAATATCAAGAAAGGACAAGCATTTCCTTTCCTGATATTAACACTTAAACCCCGCATACCTCTAGCATCAAATTCATCTAAATATTGGAAGGTTTTTATTACGGTAAGGTGTATGGTTAGGGTTGGGAGAAGGGGCAGCATTAGTGTTAGTACTCATTACTAAGGAAGGTAGAGAGAGATTATGTTTTTATTTATTTTTTTAAGTAACATTTTGCATGCACTGAGGCTGCTTTTCAGTATACGTGTAGTTCTGTGTCAGTTAAGTTGTTTTCAACCTTTTGTGGTTAATATTATTGCAACTGACATTGGGTGCTTTAGATTAAAAGTGGTACACCCATTTATAGATAGAGAGAAAAAGACAGACATGCATATATCTATATCTATATTTATTCTATCAATATATATATATATATATATATATATATATATATATATATATATATATATATATATATATATATAGACAGACAACATAATCTGACACAGAGGAAATGTAGTTTTCCAGCCTTAAGAGTAGTACACACTTTCCTCAAGGAAAAGCAAGCAAAAAGGGAAAACTAGTTGTGAAGGAATGTTTACTCTTGATATTGGTATACAAATTATTAAGACAGGCTTTTGTCACAACTTCTTATGTAAGATCCATATCAAAGATCACTTTGCATTAAAAATAAAAAAAGCAAGATTTACGTTGGTATTGCTTCTTTAAAGCATAGTCTATTAAGTTAAAACAAGAGCTGAGTGCTTTTACCATTTTCAGAGCTTCAGCTGATCTGAGGTATATATAGCAGTAACAAGCAACATATGATTTTCTGCTTTACATGTAAAAAGACATGTAAATTACAGTCAAGGCTTTTATCCAAGAGCAGTTAAACAGATCACATTCAAAGACAATAACTGCAGAAATATTTCGTACATAGGTTTCATTTATTGTGACTGATGCTTTTTAATCCTTACCTAAGTAAGTACAAAGTGTATCTGCCTGTTGATTGCTGTGTGCTAGGTATAATGTCAAATAATGACTGAACATCTACTCCTGCATTTTTGTTTCATGAATATAGTATATAATAAAGCAGGTGACAGTGAAACTACACTATGGGCTGTATTCATGAATGGATACACAAAGTACAGCTATCATGTACACCGCCCACACAATAGCACACTATTTGGTATTCATTAATGGATCTACACTTAACATAGAGCCTCAAAACAAGGTTTAGTGTAGAGCCTCAAAACAAGGTTAAACAGCAGAATATGCTAACAAAAGTATAACTAGTTGAATTGCATGCTAATTAGCCAATCCAACATGGTGAAGCTATTCAGAACCTATAAAGCAATTGTGTACTCTAAGCGTAGCTGTTTGCCCTGAAACCCAAACCTTTTTGGATTACAGCCACAATTGCACTTAGAAAAAAATGTTAAGTATTGCTGCTGTCATCATTAACAGGCTTTAATTCAAGGAGCTGCTTCTGCTGCCAGACCTCAGCCAAGAAGGGTGTTTAGAACCTGTTTGACTTACCATGAACTGCATGACATAGAATTTGTACAGTGATATTAGGTGGACAGAGAAACACCAGACGAATAATTCAACCATTGCCGCCCTCATTTGAGGCCCCAGTGAAATTGTGGAGAACCCATCCTAGTGGAAACAAAGGTATCTGTAGCCTTATGTATGCTAGCTACACTTGCATTCCAGAGACCCACAGAGGCTATATTAGGGAGGTCACAGGCCTCAGCATCCAGAACATTACATCAGTTTCTAAATGCAATGCTACAACGTGCAAGGGAGCATATCTGTTTCCCATGCATCTTAGAGGAGAGAGCAAGAACCATGCAGGAATTTTATTTAATAACACACTTCTCTGAAGTGTTGGGCCATAGAATGCACACAAGTAGAAATAAAAGTCCCACCAGATAAACATGAAGGGAGGTATAACAGAAGTGGAAGATTCAGGTTATGCACTGGAACCTGGGCTCATTATGACACCTATGAGAAATCTGCACAATTCTTCTGAGCAAAGATACAGCAATGCCAATGCCCAAATGAAGAATATCATAGAATATGTATTTGACTTGATCTAAACAAAGTTCCAGTGTCCTTAGGAGTTGCCCTGTAGTGCAACCCAGCAATCTCTGCCACAATACTCACAATCTGCTCCATATTGCACAATATTATTCTCAAGAAACAGCTTCAGTAAGTTCAGATATGGACAAGACCACAGTTCTCAGTACCATATGCATGGCTACTAGTTCCAGTAGATACAGATGAGGAGTTTGAAGGAGAATGCACTGACAAAGGCTGTATAGCCAAAACCAGTATGCAAGTTGTGGCTCTAATGGATATTGCTGAGTCTCTACTGGATATTTGTTGAAGTTTTCCACTGAAGATTATGTGCTGGCACTTTGTGTTTATATAAGATTGGTGGAAAATATTTAGCTGTGCACCTTGTCGTACTTCTGTGGGCTTTTGTTTTTGTTGCAGAGTCTGAAGGAGAACCACCAGCCACAGATGCTGCCTGAAGATGCACAATATGCCATGGCTCTAGCTAAGAGGCAAAGGATAGCATACACACTGACTACCTAAATAAAAAACTAAGAACCTAAGTACCTACAGATATTAAAACGAATGGCTGCAAAACTGCACAAACTTTATTTATCCATGTAATGGTGGTGTTCAGTTAGCATCAGACAACGTCAACCAACAAGAACACATCTTGCATCTGCAGTATTGTCAAGGTACGTTTGGAACATGTACAGAAAAAAATAGAGTTATATAACTGATTACTGTCATATACAAATTATTATATGTCAGTAAGGTGGAAGATGTCGCAGGTGTACAGTAATGTCATTAATAACTTATGACCGATGTTTACAATATACAGCTATGGATTTTGCTCAATACTGTGCATCATACATTTCAATTGACCTCTGTATGCAAACCAGTGAGCAGGTCGATGTTAGCATAATTTCCACAAGAATAACAATAAGCAAAACATCTACTTTGACTGCATTTATTAAGAAAAGTAACAGAAATACAATGCAGGTCAACAATTTCTGAAATAATTATTCACAACTGATTATGAACAATGAGGAAACATAAACTCTGGAATACATTTACCTTAAAGGATGGTTCTGAGTAAGCAAGCATTAACTATCCACTCTGTGCATCAGACACATGTGCAATCTGAAGTGATAAAGACTTCACGGGGTGGGGGGGAAGGAGGGTAAGCCTCACACTAAAAGTGAATGTGTGCAAGTAAAACAACAATTTATTCCTTAAGTATCCAATTTGCAGGGCCAGATGCAAGATACATATAGCAGTCAACAGTACTGCTTAGATTATAGTGTGTTTAGGTGAGGCGGTATGGGCAAGTATTTGTTGAATGTCTGTGTGTGTCTACTGGCATCTCAGACAGGTATGAGCCATGTATGATAAACTAGTCAGTTCAGTGCCATCACCACGAAAAAAAGAACTACCTCTTCCAGGAGTCACATTACTAGACACATGACCCAAGCTAGAATTTGGGGTGCTATGTGAATGTGAGTGATGTCTGCTGGACAAGCTGTCATCACAACTATGTCCTGGACCACAACGATGAGGGCTACCTCATCTGCATTAGGACACTGCAATAATTTACAGAGCAGTGGAAGTAGTGCTACTAAAGGAGCAAGATCTTGCACTGCCACATTGGCTAACACTGGATGAGGTAGCAGCTGTACGACCACTTGGATGTCTGCTCTTCCCCAGCAGATATTCCATTACAGACATTGTCCAATCCTGTGTGTCATTTATCCTGGCCAAAGAGTCATCCACATGGTTCAGGCAGTCTCACATGTCAGAATGCACACCTTTTAGTGTTTGCACTATCTGTTCTGAGGCCCCTGTGGCACATGCCTGTGCCTCCATGACAGCCCCACTCATAAGTCATGTGGCACCTGCTAATACACCGACATCAGGAAATGGCTGTACAGCACACCTCCTGAGACCACCTCTAACAACCAGCCTGTGTGGCACGTCACCCTCATGATGGCTATGGGGAAAATAAACCAGTTCTGCAACTGAAGTAACAACACTACCCTGATCAACTGTGTCACCCTCAACTTGCCCTGTGTTTGCGGGGTCTGTGTTATGGGTATGCAAAGGCATACTGACTATGTCCAAAGTAGGGGATGAAGATGTTGGAGGCACAACCTCAGATTAAGACTGACCCTCTGCATCCAAAGACTGTGCTTCTTCATTGTCGCCATCATCATCATCAGAGGCTACTGATACTCTGCCATCAGGCTGTAGGGGTTCCACAGTGCCACTTGCAGGATCACCTATGATAAGTGAGCAATGCACAAAAAAGTGAAACAGAATGAACAATGATCAAACCTATATTACGTGAAATGTATATTAAAAATTAAGAGATGCTAATGCAATGAAAACAAATAACTTTCAGTTACACATACATCTACCTTTTGTACTTTAATAAGAATACAGAACATGTGCTTACCATGTGCAGGTGGTCATGCAAAAAGAGAACCAGATGTGCCTAGCTATAAAAAAAGGAGATGAAACATGGATGATAAGCATCACAAAGCAAATGAGACAAGAAACAGAAAACAATTGTCTTTACAGCTGCAGAATAAGACACATCTCATACAAAAATTTATGTCCAGTTGACTCCCTCCCATCCCTTATCACTGTCCCCCAATGTCTCTTCTATCCTGCCCTTTTCTCTGGGTTTGTATATATAATACAACATGTGATACACGCGTGCGCGTGCGCGCACATACACACACACACACACACACACACACACACACACACACACACACACACACTAAAATAATTATATAGCGTACCTGGCATTTCTGCAGTAGACATACTTGGGTTGTCTTCCACTTCATCCCCAACATCAGTGATTCTCTATGAACCCTGAGTTGAGCTGTCTGGATCCTGGATCTCTGATAGTGAACAGAAGCTCATTTGTTTCAGTTACTGGTGGCTTGGTAGGAAGACCACCCCCATAGCCATACATTTACTGCCAATTGCAACTGCCCAACATCTGTCTTCTGTAATCATATCACTGGCCCTATGTCTTATTTTTGGAATATGTACATCCATGGCCTCTGACCATATTAACAATGTTGATCACCTGCTCCCAGATATGGTCATGGGAGGACTTGTCACCTCTGCCTCTCTCTAAGAAGAATGACTCATGGTGAAAAACTGCATGAATGATCACATCATTCTCTGAGTCACTCTATGGTAATTTAGAAGATGCAGATGTATTGAGTGCCATAGCCCTGCATGAGATGAATCATAAAAAGAAACAAAAAAACATAAGTACAGTAAAAATGCTTGTTAACAAAACAAAACTACTTGTGAATGCATCTGTCCACCATACACAAAATATATGAAAAACAAAGGCTCCATATGAGTAAACACAGCTTAATACAGACCCCCCCACACACAATTGACAAACAAAGGAATTGACAAAAAATTGATAAGAGGACAAACATTTATGCAACTCTGTAGTATAGTGCAACATTAACAAAGATAATGTATACTTGTCAAAGGAAAATGGAGAGCAGCCAAGTATACATCATGGGTTTAACACACATTTGTGTGCTAATAATGTGAAAACCCATGACCTTGCTAATAAGTAATACCACAGCCTTCTGCACTAAGTGGCCAGCTTCCCAGACTAAACTTCCCTTTAAATGTTAGCATTATTCAAAAAACATTTTAAGGGTCAAGAAATAACTGCTATATATGGCTATGCCAATAGCAACTCAGAGTAATGCAGACAATAAATCAATAGTTGTATTGTGAAATGCAATCCATCAATAAGGCTAAAATACAGCAAGCTGTAAAAAAACAAAAACTTACCTTTGCAATAAGTCAGTTGTTAAAGTAACAACAAGCTTTCAAAGCAAATAGCAGTTTCAAGCTGTCTGGATCCAGTCTCCCCCTACGATACAAGTTCCTTATCTGCATGATTACTTTTATATAGTACAAATTCAGCTCTATTAGCACCATAACTATGCAGATGAAGTGTGAACTCCTTAGCATTCATGAATTCCACAATATGCACTAAGTGCAGGTCAGGTAAATATGTGTAAGGACCTACATGATTATGTGCACACTCCCCAGCAGTGCAAGGATGAACATTAAGAAGCGTTACCTGGAGAAAGTGAATGATTAATCTGACCTAAGGAAGAATCAGGCCTTCATAGGTTCATAGGTGTTTACTAGGCTAATGACCACAAGGTTACAGTTGTTGGATATGCTTGGTTAGTTACATAGCAAAGGGGGAATTTTACTCAATGATAGGTCTGATAAATGCTGAATACAGTGGAACAATGACTTCCTTGGACTTAGATGCCATACTTTTGTTTATAAGTTGCGCAACACAGACTGATTTCTTCACCACTGTAGACACATGATGATCAAAGTCTAGATTACTATCTATGTGTGTCCCTAAGTTCCTGACTACTCGGTCATCTCAAAGGGATGTGTTGTCAATATGATAGTTACCAGGAATGGATGACTTCTCAGAGGATACTATTATGCATTTCTTGCCATTTAGCTTTAGTCCATGGCTCTGACACCAGTTGTTTGTCTGTGTCAGCCCCTATTGGAGAACATTTTTTTCAGTGTGATATTCAATGACAATTTCTAATTTGCAATCATCTGCAAATTTAGTCAGACAGAGACCACTGATATTGACCTTGACTTCTGAGAAGTAAGTACCAAAAAAGAGCAGTCCAAGGACTGATCCCTGAAGGACTCTGCTTGTGACTGGCCTCTTTCTACAGGTGTACTCCCCAATTCTAACTTCCTGGGTCCTGTCTGTGAGCCAGTTGGCTTTCCACTGGGTGACATACAGGTTTGTACCTTACCTCTTCAGTTTGTCAACAATGCCCGAGTGGGGTATTCTGTCAAATGCCTTGGCCAGGTCAAGGTAGGCAGTGTGAATGATTTTGCCCTTATCCATTGCTTTGGTGACTTTCTCAAAGAAGTCCACCAGGTTGAGTAGGCATGATCTGCTCTTGTTGAAACCAAACTGGGCTGGGTCCAGTGTCTAGAGATTTATAGCTCTATTGATCATCTCAATGATAATTCTTTTCATGGCTTTACATATAAGACTAGTGAGACTTATGGGTCTGTAGTTTCTAGAGTCTGTAGATGGCCCACCTTTGAGTAGAGTGATGATGGTTGTCTTTCTCCATTCATGAGGCATGAAGCCTGTTTGGAGGCTACAGTTAAATAGTAATTCCAGAGACCCTGATAGGTCACTTTTCCTGCTATTTAAAAGGCATCCTGGGATATTGTCTGGGCCCATTGATGCAGTGCTCTTGGTCTGAGAGAGAGCATTAAGGACCTGTTCCTTAGTGATAGTAGGGGAAGTTATATTTGATGATATTTCCTGAGGGAAGGTTGAAGGGGCTAGAGGAGCAAAGCTGGAGATGAATTTATCAGCCAGAAGGTTTGCTATGTTTTCTGGCTCAGTACAGGTGGCTCCATTTAGAATGATCTCTGCACACAATTGTGCATTGCCTTTGAGGTTGCAGATATAGCTGAAGAATGCTTTGTAGTTGGCCTTGACCTGGGAGGACAAACTTATCTCAAATTTGGCTTTGGCAGACGTTATTTGTCCTCTGAACTGTTTGGTTAGTTTGATGAGAGTACTTTTATCCTGATGGGTGCTGCACCTCCTAATTTTTGCCATGATTTTCTTCCTCCTGTTATACATTCAATTGATTTTGTGATTCAACCAGGGTGTATTGTTTTTTGAGATAGTCCTGTACTTCTTCCTAGTGGGTACAACTGCCTCTATGCAGCTATTAACATGCTTGTACATGGTTTCTTTAAACAGTTTTGCATAGGCAGAAGTGCTCTCAGGGTTTAAAGGAGCTTGAGATTTTGCCAGGTTCTCACTTAATAGCAGGAAGTTAGGTTATCCTTAGAATAGTTTTTGAATATTCCTGGTTTAGCTGGGGGTCCAGGTTTTATTTTTACTTCAAAGGAGACCATTTTGTGGTCTGACCTTACCAGGGATAGCATTACGGTAGGGGATGTGCAGCAGTCTCTCATATTAGTGAGGACCAGATCCAGTATGGTTACACCTCTGGTTGGTGTACTGACTATCTGGTCCAGGAGGTTTGTGTTTACAAAATCCAGGAATCTCTGTGTATGTACGTTTAATGATTCACAGTCGGCCCACCTTGATTTGCACTTACTGAGGGTGTGTCAGGGAGTAGGGACTTAGAAGAAAGTCTGTGAGTACATTGACTAAAGAAAGCAAATTCCTAACATATCTATGAATTGTTTATGACCACACTTTGTGCATCTGAGTACACTGTGTCTGCAGTTCTAAGGAAAAAAAATATTCACTGAAACATATATCAACTGCAAGGCGAATGACATAGCATTCTTGTTAGAGAAGCATAGATAAAGGAATGATGTTCACAAAATAAATAGAATAAAAGTGCTAAAGTGTTGCAATTTTGTATTTATATTGTGTGAGGAAAGATTACTTTAACTGTTGCCAACATCACAGGTATCAACACATCTAACTGCAAATTACACAAGATATGCTCTGTTGCACCTGTAATGTCATTTTAAACTATGTCACATCTTGAGTATATGTAACCTCATTTGTTTCTTCATGTTGTATTCATGTGTCTGTGGCACATACTGTTAATAATCTCTAGGGTATATTGTGTATGTCGTGAAGGTCCTGGGGTTCAACTCCAGAGAGGGAGCAGTTTGTGTAAACATAATGATGTTGAAGGAGCATATGTTCATGCTGCAAGTCAGCAGAGTAGAGGAAATACTAGAACTGTACATTTTAACTACTTTTTTTCACACAGTTTCCTCTATTTAAGCATTTTTTATTTGTTTTCACTTCATTGTTTGTATGTCGTTCAGCATTGCACACTTGAGACTACCAGCAGTCCATGGCAGTGAGCTAGAGTTCACTTCCTAAGGAAAAAAAGTGAAAAAATGTAATTTTTGATGCCTTCTGCAGTGCAAACAAGCCTGGTGCCAGTGCATGGCCAACAGCACTCTGGATATTACTCAGTGAAGAAAATGTGCCTGTCAGGTAACTTTCTCTGTGGCACAAGGAATAAGTAAAGTGACTTTAGAAAAAAGGTGATACAGGGTTTGAATTATGTTAACTGATAATTTTATGGGAACTTTGAATGCACCTTTACACACATTTTGTTATGTCATTGTGCTGTTGTTAGAAACTCATCTATTCTGAATATTACAAACAACATATGAGCTGTTGTGTGTCCCCTTTGTCATTATTTGCCCTTAACTACAGTCCTGATAATGTGAGCCAGAACTTAAAGTTCTAATGTGGAAAGGAGATGTAAGAAGGACGAATGTGTCACTGTAATACAGCTCTTGCTTTGTTCATTGCTATGTGTACCCTTCGCTTAATGTAATTTCATTTAATGTTTTCCTATTGTTAATGCTTTTTGTAATTGTGCACTGTTTGGCAGCATGCAAACACATTTCACTTCCTATGGAATAAAGTGAAATATTTACTTTCATACTTCTTCAGTAGCACAAACAAGCCTGGTGCTGTTGGTTCCTGTCGGCACTTTGGTTAGTACTCAGTGAATAAATTCCACTTGTCAGCTAGCTATCTCTGTGGCACAAGATGTATGTGCATTGAGTTTTGAGAAATAAGACAAATGATGCAGAGTTTGAATCTATTTTACAGATATTTTACAGACTTTTTTATGACTGAATTCAGAATAAATATTGTCACCCAGTGTTGTATGTGAAAAGAACATGATAGTCTGTGATACATGATAAAAATGTTACCTTACAGTGTTAAACTCACTTCTTCTCATTTCTAATAACAATATGTGCTGTGGATATTGTGACATGTGACATTTTGAAAAGTGTACAAAAACTGAATAAATCCACAGATGAATAGTGAAGCTAGGAACCACAGAGGACACAATCCAATAATCCAGGACACTTTTTATTGATTTAGTGCTTTCGTCAAGGTGAAAGACTTCATCAGAACAACCATGTTTACTAAAACACTTCTTTAAAATGATTCAAATGTAGAACAATGTTTATTTGTAACTTTGGATATTGAATCATTGTTCACTGTTATACCCAATGAATGGGGAATTGAAAATGTCAGAGAATTACTGTGTGAGATAAACACCTCTGATACTAAGGTGACACTTATTTGCACACTTTTGGAAATCATCCTAGAAAACAATGCGTTTATTTTTAATGATGTTTATTATGCACAAAAAGTTGGCGTAGCTATGGGCACAGCTTGTGCTAATAGCTATGCCAACCTATCCCTAGCTAATTGGGAAGCTAAACATGTACTTTTGAATAATGAATACCAGGTTAACATCAAATGGTATAAACGTTTTGTGGATGATATTTTTTGTTGTGGCATGGCTCAGAGCAGTGGCTACAAGAGTTTCTTTTATATTTAAATCAGTTAAATGCTTTCTTGAATTTCACCTATGCATATTCTGATAAAGAAGCAGAGTTTTTGGATGTTAAAGTTACTAAAAATAATTTATCCACTGTGTCTACTACTTTGTATAAGAAAACTGTTAGAAAGAATAATGTTCTACACTATGGCAGTATGCATACAAATCATACAAAATTTAATGTGTTGAAAGGACAGATATTTCGAACTATGAGACTTTTTAATGTTGATGATAGTCCTTTTGTTGCATTACAAACACTTAAACAAGAATTTTTAAAAAGAGGCTATAGCAGTAAACTTATTGATTCTCAAATAGCAGAAGGATGTCAGCATAGGTCAGGTAAGTGCCAGCCATACTTTTCCCCCTCCCCACTAGTATTAACAGCAGGGATAATACTGACAATACTTTCTCAAGTGACGCTTCCACTGATACCTCTAGGAATAAATTAAAGATCCCATTGACTTTTGCCAGCAATGTGCATGTAGCATGTGACATTATTAAAAAGAACTGGGATATTCTGTCTACTGTACATGAGTTGAATGGGGTCATTGGCACACAGCCAGATTTTGCTTATAGAAATAATAGATCCCTTAAGAGACAGCTCTGTTATCGACCCTTTAATACTAAATCAACTATAATATCTGATAGACTTGGTACATATATGTGTAGGAATTGTATGGCCTGTACACATATACACATTGGTAATCATTTCACACATCCCACTTTGGGTTTTAAGATAGATACTGATTTTTATGCAGATTGTCCGACAAAAAATGTTGTCTATTTTTGCTATTGTACTACCTGCTTCTCATTTTACATAGGGAAAACAAACAGGGTGTTTAAGGATAGAATACTTGAACACCTTAGGGATATTAGGAATGTTAAATAAACCAGCACACTATCACTACATGTAGCTAAAGAGGGTAGAGAACATACATTTAGCTTTATGGTACTAGAGGTCCTGCACAGTACCAAGAGAGGAGGTGATATAAATAATAGAACAGAATCTAGTGAACAGAAATGGATTTTGCGCTTTCAAGCTGATAAACCTCCTGGTTTAAAAAACAGAATTTCCCTGAAACCCTTCCTTAAAGCACAGCCATTAAAGCATTGATTTCTCTTTTAATATGTTACCATATATATTTCAATAGTTTATATTTTATTATTTTTTACTATTGTATTCATTACCATTTTTAAGTACATATTCTTCATTTAGTCTATTTTTATTAAATTGTTTAAAGATCTATATATTTTACAGATGTATTCTATCACATGGCTTTTAGCTACAATGCACATTTTATCTGATTTTTGATTGGATGTTTTAGTGTTTAAAAATGTAACTGTTATTCTATCTTTCTTGGTCTGATGAAGTGGATGTTATTCCGAGAAAGCGCTTACCTTACTACAATAAAGGACATATTGATTTTCACTGCTGTGTGGAAGTAGATTATTTTTCTTTTTCTAGTATGTGTATTTTACTATTTTGCAGGGGGCAAGTCCCCCATGCACCCCTCCAGGTGGGGGGGTTGTGCCTTCCACACCTACTGCAATTTATATATACCAACTCCAAGATCACACTACAGTGAGGAAATGGACTAATTCCCTGTTCCTCATTGAACTGTGATCTCAGTGTGCAATGCTGAACTTAGATACTCGAACAACACTACCCATTTGCTGCAGTGTAGGCGATGTATACAGTAAACTCTTAGGTAACTGGCACCCATGGAGACTGGTAGATGCCGGATAACTGTAGTTTCTGGTTGCTTGAGAGTTGCTATTAAAAATAGGCCTGATTAAAACTGTACCCTATACTGTTTGGTTTGACTTGTTCTCAGGTTGAGAAGAGAGGGAATTTATTCCTATCTTCCTTTTTAAAACTCTAAAACTCTAAAAATGTAAGGTATGTTTCTGCGAGGGGGGAGGCAGAAAGTGCGACACATGAAAATTGTACTGTATTTCTTTGATTTCTTTTTTTCTGGTTGCTTGAGAGTGGTGGTTGCTTGAGTTCACGTTAACTGAGAGTTTACGGTATTGAGTTGGCATTCTGCCCATTGCAAAACTGACTTTTGACAGCAGTGACTTTGAGAATTCAATAATAAACCAATTTTATATGTGTGTATATATATATATATATATATATATATATATATATATATATATATATATATAGGTCTACTAATAAATTTTGAACTTACAAAATGCTGACTTTCTTATGGTCAAGACCATAAAATTGAAGTTTTGAAACTTTGAAATTTAAATAAAAAAATAAATAAAAAAAATATGGGCAGGATTCACGATGGCTTGCATGGAGTCTAAGAGTCGTGTAAGACTCCATGCAGCCATTGCGATCCAGCAACAGCCTGAAATCCCATGTAAGAGACCAGCTAAAACGACTCTTACACGGGCAGGGCGTGGATATGCTAATCACCTCACTTGCAGCCGAAAGGCATGCAAATGAGGTAGATTAGTGATCCACAAAGCTGAAACCAGCCCGTGTAAGAGTCGTGTTAGGTGCAGAAATGTACTCAGTTGACAACTGAGTACGTTACTGCAAATAACACAATGGAGCCATGACAGCTCCAAATAAAGTGTGCATATGTTGCAGTCAGCATGCCAATGGCCAAATATGTGGCCATTGGCACGGTAACCCGATGCAAACATGAAATAAAATACTTTTTTTTTCTGCGATCGGCAATGTTTAAATGCAGTGCAGCCCCGCGCAAATGGGCTGCGCTATATAAAACATAAAAATAAAGGTTTGAAACCCACAAATGTGGGTTTTATGTAATGCATGGATTTGCAATGCAGGGACTAGCAGACCGAAAACAACATGGCCACCATCTAGTGGTTGCTAAGGGGGGAAGCTGAGTGTAAGACATGTAACTAAGCATTAATAGGCAATCCTATGTAAATGAGTGGTAGGATAGTGAATCACAATGTCACATAGCAAATGAGCACATTCCATGTAGTGTAAGAGTTAGATAAGGGGGAGTAACAGAGTAGGAGATACGTGACATCACAGGGGGGAAATGTCAGGAAGAAATCAAGCTCATTGGAGCAAAGTGGTATGTGAAAGATGTCAATCACACAGCATAAAAAGAGGAGTGTCAACAGATAAGCATGTGAAAGTCAAGAAATGGAAGGTGTACACTGTGGCCAACACCAAAGTTTCTTGCTGTACGTGCATGCGTGTGTGTGCGTGCTGGGAGGCGCGACAGACTGTGCGCATGTAAGGCAGAGTAAGCATGTAGGAGCCTGTTTAAAGATCTGTAAACCTGTTTGCACTGGTGTGCGCTCGTTTTAACCCGAATAAGCAGATTCTAGTCCGTGTAAGCATGTGTGCGCGCATGGTAGCCACTGTGAGCGTGTTATCACTGGTATGTGCGCTGCTCCCCCCTGAGGAAACAGAGAGGAAAAAGGAAGCAGAAGAAATAGTAGGAAACTAGCAGGGAATACTGGTAGAGGTAGCAGGTGAAAACAATTAGAAGCAGGCAATTACACAGGCAGAATACTAGCCCAGCCCAGCACTTAAAACACTGCAAACAGCATTGCAGTATGTTTCTCTCAAGAGACACTGCAAGACAGGAGTAAGCTAGTAGAAGTGAAAACTGAAAACGCTGCACTCAGACCAAACATGCTAGGGACTGCCATATCTGTTATAAGGAGACATAGGAGACTTGCTGAGGGTGGTGACAATGCAAATGCTGCCAGACAACCCACAGTGAGGAGACGGAGAAGAGTGTACAGGCCCAGGGTCACCTACCAGGGGTTACATGAGCTGGAGATAGTGGAGCGCTATAGAGTGGACAGAGACCTCCTGCAGCAAATTGTTGAGCTGTGCAGGCCACGCCTCACACACAGATCCAACAGAGGGGAACCCATCCCAGTGGAAACCAAGGCATGTGTTGGCCTAAGAATACTAGCAACAGGTACCTTCCAGAGACCAACTGGTGATATGATGGGGATATCACAGGCATCAGCCTCCAGGGTACTGCACCAGTTCCTGGATGCCATGTCAGCACATGTCGGTGAGCATGTATATTTCCCCAATGCCCGTGAGGTATTGGCCAGCATTATGCGTCTCTTCCAGCAAATAGCGGAATACCCTGAGGTAGTGGGTGCAATAGACTGCACACACATACGCATCAAAGCACCAGCTGGTGAGTGGGGTAGGGCCTACATTAACCGCAAGGGCTTCCCCTCCATCAATTGCCAGGTCGTGTGTGATGCCCAGGGCATAATAATGAATGTGTGTGCTGGCTGCCCTGGGAGCTACCATGATTCCCATATCTGGCATTTGACGTAGCTGTACCAGACATTTGCCAATGGGGACATCCCACATGGTCACCTAGTGGGAGATGCAGGATATGCACTGGAGCCATGGCTGATGACACCCATCAGAAACGCACACACACCTGAACAGGAACGCCATAATGAGGCACACACACAAACACGTAATGTAATAGAGCGTGTGTTTGGGCTGCTCAAGTCACGGTTCCGGTGTCTGGACACATCTGCTGGAGCCTTGCAGTACTCACCAACTACATGTACCCAAATTGTCATGGTATGTGCTATGCTACATAATATGATTCTGTGAAAACAGCTGCAGCAGGACCAGCATAGGGCCGGGACAAACAGCCCCCCACCATTGCCAAGACCATCACAGGCAGAGCGTGACTCAGAGGAGGAACAACCTGAGCCTGCCCCAGTAGGCAGAAGGAGGCGTGCCCAGTATGCCCTGGCCTTGGCAAAGAGGCAACGCATAGCACATACACTGGCTCAGTAGGAACCCTGGGAATGATACCCCTGTCTGACTCACTCATATAGTAACAGGGACGCCTAATATGACACAACCTGCTCTCAAACATGTACAGGGAGTGTAGTATGTGCATCCGACAGAGGCAGCCCTGCAGCACCACCTGAGGCATGATTGCCATGTGTTAAGCAATGTAACACCATCTAGTATATGCAAACATGAAGACCCTGCCTAACATCTCACCCTCACCAAGCATGATGCCACACTATGAAGACAACAAGATCAAGTACAATAATTGCCTGAAGTATTGCTGTTAGCAAGGGGGAACACATGGCTGACAGCCTGGGCTGACATGCCGAGCAAGACATGATTCCCCACCTGCTAGGCATGGCACGCACCCAGCACACCTGGCTGTGTGGATACTGGCAAAAGCTGTTGTCACCCCCACTGTGCCTTGAATAGGTAAGGCTGGAAACACAAACCCACCACCACAGGTAGCACAAGGGATAACAACCTGGACTTAATGCTACCCAATGCCAGAAGTCTAACCTGCAAGGTGCATGCAGACCAAACCCACCACAGCATGGAGAATGGTAATATGTGTTCTGTAACAGAAACCTGTGTCAAGGCCCAGAAGAGCACCCTAATACTACCAGGTTATGCCTCATACCATGCTCTACAGCTCCAGAACCTGGAACACACGACAATAGGAGTGTGGCTATCAGTAATTGTCAAGGATAACCACACCCGCAGGTTGGTACCACAGCAAGAAGCAGCATGGACTATCCACGGGCAAGTAACACTGGCTCAAACTGTGTCCCTGTTTGAAGCCTGCTACAGACCACACTTACAAACCCAGGTACCCCAGCCAGCCTTCCTGAAGACACTGCAGAGTATGAATGTCTCAACAAATACCAAACAAGGCACACACAAAGTATGACACAGGTGGCAATCCATTATGTATGGAAGAAGTAATCAGGGACCTAGGGACACAAGTGGATGGTAATCTGTCATGTGACACTCACATTGCCAAGGTGGCCAGGAAGACCTGCTATATTGCCCACCTTAATATGAAAGGATGCACATGTAGATCAAGAGAGGTCACTGTGCTCCCATACTCTTACCTTATCAGGCCCATACGTGACAACAATGCCCCAGTTCGGATGTACTTTACCTTACACCTGCAGCAGTTAGAAAGACCCCATATGTACCTCACCAACAGGATAAAGGGTCCAAACATTGGACATCTGCAGCCTGGCCGAAGAAACCACAGCCCAATTCAGAAGCATACTGCCCAGTCAGATGTGATGTATGCCTGATGTACAAGGCCATGTCCAATCCAGAATGAATGGACATGCTCCACTGCAGAAACCCCACATCCAGCAGAGACACCACAGTGAGATATCTGAACCTCCACACATAGATAAATAGGATGTGCTGGAGGGACAGATCCATAACCCAGAGGCTCCTTACACTCTGGAACAGAATCCCAGTCCATGATAGGCTGAGCTCCACACTCAAACTCAACAAGAGAAATCTGATGAAGTGCATGGAAGATAGTAGGTGTACACTGGGGGCCATCCCTGTGTCACATCTAGTAAAGTAAACCCTACATGAGCATAATATGCACATTGCAAGGGGTGTCGACACTCGCACACAGTCTGTCCATGCTCAAACAACGCCAGGGCAGATAGCCTAGTATGAACCTATGAACCTATGATGATACAAATTGTGCAGGACACAAAGGATTAGCACACAGCTGTCCTACCTGATGGTAGGAACCATGGTGATAATCCACAGATATGCTCTGCAGCACTCTAATATCACAAACAATACACCAAACCCACACACACTGCCAACATCCTACCTAACAGATTCCTTGCAAACTCCCCACCAGCACCTAACTGCCAAATATCTATCCCAGCAGAGTGCTGGCCCCCTGACATTGCAGATGCTGAGGTAACAGCCAGCATCCACAAAGCACAACACACAGCATCAATGGTATCAGATGGTGTCCTGGGTTGTGTCCAACAAGTACTGTAAGAAGAATGGAACAGCAAATAGCAGTACTGCGCACTATCAGTCCTACCACAGGATATGTACCCAAAGAGCAGTGTACAGCAACAGTGGTCCCTCACCACAAAGGGGGTGCCTGAATGGATACTGCAAACTATCACCCCTCAACCCCGACTATCTAGGTTGGCAAAGTAATGGAGAGGATGATCATGGATCCCAGGAATAACAAGATTGGGCACCTACAGACATTGGACCCTACCCAGTGTGGCTGTCATACATGTCTGACTCATGTGAAATGTGCACCAAGGCCATTGATGTGGGGAATGTGGATCACACAGCCTATCTGGACCTTGCTAAACCCTTCCATTCAATACCCTAGTTGGCGGTACAGATAAGCTCACCAGCCTAACTATAAACCCCTATGCAAGTAGATGGGTTGCAAACCAGCTCAAGGACAGAACTGACCTGGTCAGACATGCTGCAGCCATGGCAGACTGCAAACCAGGTACAACTGGCATCCCACAAGGCATGGTCCTGGGACCTCTCTTGTATGCTATATATGTCACATAGGTACAGGCCAACATGGAAGGAATCTGTCTCAACAGGTTCGCAGAGGTCTACAAACTGCCCACCATATCAGACCCTCCAGCTGACACAAGCAACCTACAAAAGGCACACATAGAAACAGACAAGTGGTGCCACAGCCATGTCAACAAGCTAAATGCAGAATAGTGTATAGTCAACCCCTGTGGAAACACAGTACATGGCCAGAAATTACCACATAGGTGTTAACCCAGTAAGTACATCAGGAGCAATAAGAGACCTGGGGACACAAGGTGATAAATATCCTGCATGTGACAACCATGTGTCTGTAGTGGTTACAGAAACATACCATATACCCACCTAATCATGAAGGTAAGCACAGCTCGGTTAGGGTAGGTCAATGTGCCTCTCCAGTCATCCATCAGCAGCCTCACAATTGTGTACAATGGCCCTTCAGGGATGTACCTTAGCAGACACCTGCATCAACTGGAAAGACCCCACAAATACCCCACCAGGAGGATCACAGAACTGTATCAGATGCCATGTGTCGCCTGATTAAACAAACTGCAGCTCCACACAGTGCTATACCGCCTGGCTGGAGGTGAACTGTGCCTGATGTATAGAGCCATGACCAAGCTGGTATCAATGGACATTTGGCACCATGTAAACTCTGAATGCTGGTGACCTATGCAGCTGACAGGCCTGAACCCCAGCACAGACATAAACAGGACATGCTGTACCGATTGGTCCATAAACCAGAAGCTCACTCCACTCACGACTAAACTCCCACTACAGGTTATCCAGGGAGTCCCTCACTGACTGTCATCCAGAGGAATCATGATGACTGGATGGGAGATGGTAGGTGTACCCTGGATATCACCTGTATGTCATGGGTAGACAGAAGCACAGCACACTAACCGTGACATATGTCATGGCAAACACCAGTAAATGTGTGTTGAAGGACAAACACTCTCTGACTAGCATTACAAATGGACTAGGGCACATGGCCATTGTTTGTCACTGTCCACACAAGTTGTGGAATACATTAACAATGTCGGACAATTATGTACTATGCTGTCCATATCTGAACAAAATGCAACATGGTCATATCTGCACAACAGGCCCTCAACCAGTCTGGTGTGCTCACTATAAATATTACAAGCAGTGATAGGACTGAAACCAATTATACTGTCCACCACAGTGAAAGTACTGCACCAGTACACTATATGACAATGCAACTGTTTGGTCAGTAGGAAAGGATGTTGACAACTGTATGCAAACTATCCCATGGTGACCCTGCAGGCACAGCATAATGCCTGTTAGGTTCAGACACAAAGCAGTTGGGCAGTAAGAACACAACCTGATGTCCAACACTCAACTGTACATGTGAAATATAGATGGCGTCCACACACAAACACAAATGTGGTGGTCCACAGATCCCAACATAAGGAAAGGTCACACTGGGCATGCTCGCACACTTAGATAAATGAGACGTGTCAGTCAAGAAGCCATACAAACTGTGAACTGGGCATGCTCACACACTTAGGCCATGTCACAGTTCAGCAGTTGCACACACATATCTGGCATTTGTATGTGTTAACACAGGAACCTCCCACAATATAGACATCTGCCCAGTGCACACAGTGAAGTTACAACAGAGACATAAGTAAAGTACTGGATCCCACTCATATGCAAACATCTTCCACAGTACACAAGTTGTTTATAGAGATAGGGAAGGCTATGGCAATAAAGACCCACAAACAGTATATGAGTAACAGATACTTGCATCGGACAGGTAAACATATGGCCGTAGAGTGCAATACTAGACTGTTGTCCCTAGGGAATACAGAAGGCTATCCACAGTGTATTTGGTGTATGCCTCCACAGTACAGTAGGCCACTGTGCCTGTGCAAAGTTAATGCATAGATATGCTCTCCCCTGTACTGATGGATAGTAACAGATGTACATACCTCTTCATCCATAATGATGTCAGCACACTATACATATGTCAGGAGCAGAAATTATACCCAGTAATGTGAATAGCGCGCTCTGCTACTGCGTCTCTCACAAATGTCATAACATAAATGATTCGTTGAGGGAAGGAGACGCAAGTATCCTCCGCGTTATGTGCTCACTGAGTAAGTAGAAACCATTTTTAAAAATGGTTACAAGGGGAGTGAAAAGCAAAAGCAGGATGTGATTAAGGAAGTGGTAGAGATGTACATGGAAGAAAATGTTGAAGGCAGTTTAGAGAATCATGCAAATGGAGAAACTCTGTCTTTAGCATCGGCTGAGATCAGTTGCACAGTCATATTTTGTGATCTGCACCACATGACTTTGGGGTAAGCCCAGAAATGTTGGTGCTTTTGACTTTTGAGAAAAAGAAATCTGCAGCATTTCTGTAATGAGGCAGAGGTTTGAGTTACTGTGGACTATGGAAAACTCTGCCACATATCTGCCATTTATTCATGAAGGGAACATTCACCTGAGTCTACAGATGCTTGCTACGGAGCCAGACACTGGATTTGACCCTTCCTGGCAAGTCTGAAAAAGTATATAACCTGTCAGAAGAAAGGTGAAATTAATGGCACCCAGGATGAAAACTATGGTGAACAGTTATGACTAGACTTTCAAAACTGAAAAGAGTAAAGAAACGGGATCAGTTCCACTGCTGGATATGATGACTGTATCGTGGCCATGAGATCATTGCATGTGATTGTATCAAGAGGATTCTCATTACCTCTCTCCATACGCACCAGTACTTTTCAATTATGGTACAAGATGTCAATAAATTCCATACAATGGCTTTTATCTACTATGGGATTATTCCACCTTTGTTGAAATAATTAAAATCCCCAAGCAAAAGGATATGGCCATATTCTAGTTTGTTCTTAGTAACCAGTACTGCTGAGAACCACAGGCCTGACTTCATAAGTAGGAAATGATCTGGGGACTACGATCGGTTTGTGCCCACCCGTAACACATCGGCTAACAACAGCTTTTTCCTGACCATCTCCAACGTCAACAAGGCGGACGAAGGGGAGTTTTACTGCACCGTCTGGTTCACGGGGAACCCGGGCTTCATTCGTGGGAACGGGGCCTGGCTCCAGGTGTTAAGTTTTGCTGGTGCTCGTAATTGTGTGGTTTCATCGCCTTTTGGGAGTTCGTGGACTTCAGCGTTCTTATTGGGTCGGTGAGGCAACTATTATAATTTTTATTCACTCCAACTTCAGAAATATCTAATTGGGGTGTCGATTGTGTTTGAGATGCAGTTTGGCTACACATTTAGTTGCTAAACTCCAGACGTGGTTTCCAGTTGTTAGCATCCACCATAATTTGGATTTCTACATCTACGTGTTTCATTTATGTGATTCTCAGGGTCGATGAGGATGCAACTATTTTCGATTACTCCAACTTCGGACATATTTTGGAAATATTCATTTGGGGTTTCCATTTTTTGAATTAGTACCAGTAACGTCAGCATATCCAGGGCCAGTAGGATATTTCATGTGTTTTTTTACTGGAATATGTCTCACATGGGCAGTCTACAATATTCTTCAGGTACTGTACCATTTATCTTATAACGACAAACAGAGAGTTTGACTATATCACCAGTGTTTGTGGTGCAACGATCAGTGCTTCATATATTTTTTCACAAGATAGTATTTTTTTGTTTGGGCCCAGTCGTTCATTTGAACATTTGGACATATTTCCAAGATATTTGTTGTTTGTAGGTGGTTGGTACTCTTGGAGACATATGATCTAGGGCCAACAGAAGAGTGTCTTGCATCTACATCTATCATTGAACTTTGTCATATTATACTATTATTAGTTTATTTACCATAGTGTTTGCGCTAGGATTTGCATCTGTTACAATATTTTCCACACCAGATGCCTGTACTATCTGTATAACGGGGACTTAGTGCAACAGTGGTTCTGCGTTTGGATTTAATACTTTTTATAATCTTGGACATATCATTCTACTGAGATTGTCAATGTTTATATGTCTAGCAGTATTTGTTATACAACATTTAATATCTGTTATTCAGTGTGCTTACATACATTTTTTATAATTTTTTCACCATTAGGTAACCTATACTATTATCCAGGCACTGTATTTATATTTCCTAATTATTAAATAGACCATTCAAGTTTAATATTGGCACCAATAATATTTATGTGCCTTATGTCCCTTAACTAGGTGTGTTTGAATGTGATTTATCACATCTAGGTTCAGTCTAACAGTATAACCATTACCTGATTATTTTGTCCATCAATGACCACTTTGGCTCTATATATTTGGGGTATAGTTTTTATCATTGACGCTTTCTAGAGGATATTATTTTCCTCCTTCAGACAAACCATAGATTATAAAAAGCTGCAGTACTATAATTTTTATGATCTGATTTTGTCTCTCCTATATTCTAGGGGTACTGTCCTCATATTGTATACACTTTTTGTGTTCCTTGTGAGTTTTGGGGATTCTTTTGCTATTGTTGGATGACATATAGGGCATGATATTGTTGCAGATTTTGCATGGAATATTTTATTGACTATTTTTGAAACACTTTTTTTTTCCAAAACAGGTTTATTGTTTTAACATACAAGAGAAATATCATAACAATTTTATACAAGTAATTAAAAATAGATATGATTATAACATTCAACAAAACAACTAAAGTATTTACAAAGACATCCACTACAATCAGATCAATTAATTAAACTATTATTTTACACCGTGTAGTCCTACACTTACTAACCTTTCACTCTATAAAAACATGCCTTTAACCCTTAACTCAATCATTCCTCTTCTTCTACTTAACATCCTGCTTTACTACTACACTCTTACCTCCTACGAACATCTTAGGCTTAGCCAAACTCCTGTATTAGCCAAACATACTACAACTACACTTCCTCTACCTGACCAAACCCATATTAATATACTTTCAACCTGCCCCTACCTTCCCCCTCTCTACCATAAAGTACACCATTACAGATTCACAACCTCCAAACGGTTCTATATAATACCTATCAAATACACAAATATCTTTCAAACCACACAAACACTTTTATTGATACATGGGGACATCCACCCCAACCCGGGTCCCAATACCCTCCTCAATCCCACCCCTTCAAACCATACAGCTAACTATACTAGCACACCCTTCTCCACTGACTCCTCTATTGCTCACTTAAATATTCGTAGCATTAATAACAAATTAACACAACTCCATGCCTTAATTGATTTCTATGCCTTTGATATCCTCTGTCTCACAGAAACCTGGCTTAAACCCAATACCAAAGACAACGAATTTACTCCCCCAGGCTATAGCACTTTAAGGCAAGATCGTCTTAATAAAAAGGGCAGAGGAGTGGCCGTCCTATACAAATCACAACTTCAAGTAGCCTTAATTGACTCCTTGCCCCCCTCCCCAGGAAATGCTGAAATACTTTGCACCAAACTCCAAGTTAATAAATCCAAGGCTATTAACATAATATGTTCCTACATCCCTCCAGGCAAGAACATCAATACCCTGGAAAATATCCTTAGCTGGGCCTCCTGTAGCTTTCCCCAAGAAACCATAATCTTAGGTGATTTCAACATTGACTGGAACTCCTGCAAATCCCCACACCTCCATTCACCTTAATCTGTTTAACTATCATCAAACCATCAACTCCCCTACTAGAATAAATAAATCCACCCACAAACAAACCATCCTAGACTGGATACTAACCAACAACAATCCCTCTCCTATAAAACAGGAATACTCCTGACAATATCAGTGACCACCTCCTTACCTTTATCACTAAACAAAATTCAACAATCCCAAACCAACTACTTTCCGTACCAAACACAACAAAACAGAATTCAACCTAGCATCCTTTCAAAATGAACTCAAGGAATACAACTGGTCTACTCTAAAATACCTCCCAATAGATGAGGCTGTAACCCATTTCAACAATACCTTCCTACAAATTCTAAACCAACATGCCCCATCCCGATTAGTCAGAGTCAAATCCAAAGCAGCCCCATGGCTCTCTAAAACAACTAAACAAACTATGCGAGCTAGAAATAAACTATGGTCTAAATGGAGGTCCACAAAAAACCCAATTGACCATCAAAACTTCAAACAGCTGAGAAATAAAACAAAGAAGCTTACCATTCTGGACAAGAAAAACTACCACCTTCAATACCAACAAAACCAACACCAAAACCCAAAACTATTTTGGTCAGGAATAAACAAACTACTCCATCCTGGCAACACCAAAACGCCTACCCCAGCTAACCTAGCACAAACCCAACCTAACATTATAGCCGACACTTTCAACAACTTTTCTCTGAAACAGTCACCTCACTTGCAAGTACCATGACTCCCCCCCAACCCTCCAAACTACCCCCACTCAAAACAGCACACACATGCTAAAGTTTAGTACTGTCTCAACAACCTATATACATAAGCTATCTAAACTCAAACCCTGCACCCTTCTGCAGACAAGCTTCCAGCTGAATATCTGCAACTAGCTGCATCCGAGATAGCCTACCCAGTCTCCATCTTAATAAACAGAACCATAACTGAATCCAAAATCCCATCCTGTTGGAAAATCTCCCATATTATTCCCCTCCATAAAGGAGGAAACTCCAACGAACTCTCCAATTTTCGGCCTATTGCCCTTCTATCTCCTCTATCCAAAATAATGGAACGCTGCATTCACCATCAATTTCTACATTATCTCTTAAATAACAACTTGCTTGTAGACTCACAACATGGTTTTAGACCCTACCATAGTACTTCAACTGCCCTTCTCTCCTTCACTGACTCTATCAATAAAAACCGCAACAATAACCTGTTCTCCTCTGCTCTATTCTTAGACCTCTCAAAAGCGTTCGATATGGTCAACCATAAACTTCTCCTCGATACCCTACAATCCCTCTCACTTGATTCACAAGCATTACAGTGGTTCGACTCATACCTGACTAATAGAAAACAAGCAGTCCTCTGGGACAGCCACCTATCCTCTCAACTCCCTGTTACTATCGCCGTCCCACAAGGATCCATCCTAGGTCCCCTACTTTTCTCTATTTTCATAAATAACCTGCCCTCTTCCCTCCCAACATCCACTTGTATACAGTATGCAGATGATTCCACTCTCATCTGCTCTGCTTCTTCCCCAGCACAACTCCACTCTGCTACCCAGGAGGTCTTCACTGCAGCAGAAAAATGGTTCCAACATATCTGTCTCCTCCTAAATCCCAAAAAAACCAAACTTCTACTGTTCACCCCTACCTCTAAATCCACCCCTATCACTTTTTCCATTGTATCGTGCAATGGCACTGTCATCCAACCTGACTTTTCCACTAAACTGCTAGGCGTAACCATAGACAATCAGCTAAATTTTGACTATCACATTGACTTAACTATCAAGTCAGTCAATAAAAGATGGGTGCCCTTTACAGACTTAAGCCCTTCCTTACTGCCACTTCCAGTGGCTCTCACCCAAACAGACCTCATTTCTACATTATTGTATGGCTCTCCTTGCTTTATCAATATATCTAAAGCTAATCTTCAAAACTAAATACCTACCATAGTATAGCCAGATTTGCCACTGGCTCTCTATTCCAAACTCATCACTGTCTTAACTTAAAGAAACTAAACTGGCTTGAACTTCCAAACCTAATACTACTTCAGCAACTAATCATCACTTTTAAAATTCTACATTACCCTCCAACACACCCACACTAAATAAACTCATCACTCCTTATAAAATCTTACTACACTTAGATCAGCCAACAAGCTACTAGTTACTACTTTGAAATCTCATAATAAGTCAGGTGATTCCTTATTTGCAAACACTGTCGGTTCTTACTGGAATAAACTCCCCACAGAACTGACCTCCCTAGGCTCATGCCATCTTTTCAAAAAACAGATGAAAACTCACCTAACTCACTGTCTATGCCCCTGCTCTAATCCTGACTGACCTCAGCAAATTTATTACTCTCCCCAGTCTGCTCCTGTGTACTTTTGCTCCTCTGTTCTAACTTAAACTGACTTCCACAGTCCCTTTTTTATACCTTCACTCTTCTGTTCTTAGTTCTGTATTGACTCCCCTCTGACCACTCTGTTTTTCTGTCTCTTGCGTCTTTAGCTGACCTCCTATAATCCTGCTACCTTTTATATTTCTCACTATCTTTGTTTTTCCCCTCTCCTTTACCTACTGCCTGTTCCTTAGCCTCACTAAGTCCAGAATTCCTATACCTAACAGTAACTGTACTTTATTATTTCCTTTCTCTTTACATCATTTCTGCCTTTTACCTATCTCTAACCTTTTAATATCTTTTGCACTACTAACCTGCCTGTTTAACACTATATATTAACCACTTTTATGCTTTCAGCCAAGACCTATTTGTTGTCATGACTAGCTACTATGGATATTGTTTTAACTTTAAATTGTTTTTGATACTGAAGCTTTTCTCCTCAGCCCCTGACTGAATTTTGATTGTCATCTAGTCAGATTTGTACATGAAAAATGTATTTGCATTTGTATTTTGCCGTATTATACTATATTAGTTTTTAGTTTTATTTGTATAGATAGTATTATTAATGACTTCATATATTATAGTGTATTAGTCTGATAGTGGAGCTTTTCTCCTCGGGCCTCTGCTGAAAATGGACATGTATCCAGCCAGACTAGCCCGGTTAACAAATGTAAAATAAATAAATAAATAAATAAATAAAACAAAATCCACGTCAGCAGAACCAGCAGCAAAGAGTCCAATATTAAGTGTTTTATTAACATCCACTTTTCGTTCATGAAAACTGAACTTCTTCAGACAAACATCAAAAGGTAACAAATGTAAAAAAACTCCTTAAATACACAATTAACAACATATGGTACATTTGAATGGACCAACCAACTGGTTAAAACTCGCTGACATCAATGTGTGGGAAAAAGCTGATCTCAAAGCTTCTTAAAGTGCTACTGCATACAAAAGTCAGGTCTTTACAAATTATGTTTTGAAATCAAACAACTGACCAAAATAAAATGAAAAGTTATCAATGAAAATGTGTCTGTACATAAAATGTTTAAAACCAAGAAAAACAAAACATAATAAATGGAACCGATTTAATGACAAAAAATAAGAAGTAAAACATAAAAAATAATAAGTCATAAAGGAAGAATAAAAATAAAAAATAATAAAATTACCTCTGCATACTTCTAAGTTTCAAAATGCAAGCTAAACTAACTCTGTCGTTAAGACCTGGAGGTCTATATGAACAGAGTTTCAGCTGCCAAATCACTTCTAGGTGCTCTAATAATAGTTGAAAAGGACCCCCTGATGTCGAAGGGAACCTGTCCTAACACCCTAAAAGTAAAACTGTGCTGAGGATGGTAATTAACATGTTTCGCCAAAGCGTTTTCACACTTGTTTTTCCTAATACAATATAAATGCTCATAGATTCTTTCATTAAAACCTCTGTCAGTCTTGCCCACATAGAACACTGGGCAAGACTGGCAGCAAGCTAAATAAACAACCGATCGAGATTTACAGTTGAATCTACCAACAGTGGAGAAAGAAGACCCAGCAATTTTGAATCTTGAACCAGTGGCAATGTGCCTGCACATGTTACAACTCTCACATTTGAAAGTGCCCTCTACTCTAACACGACTGTCCTTTTTTGTTTCTAGTATCCGTTTGAGGTTATCATCCCTCCTATATATAAAACTAGGCAAAGTACCAAACCTGGCTTGTAAGGCATCGTCACAACAGAAAATACTCCAGTTCTTGACAAACACCTCCTTGATTAAGTGAGTCTCTGCACTATAATTAGTGATGAAAGAAATAGAAGTGTTTACTTTCTTGTTGTCTACAAAGACTTCAGGCATGGCTGGGGGTGAATGTTCTAGTGGACAACTTGTGAAAAAACTGCTTTGTAAAATAGGTTTATAAACACCCCCATACCTTTTAGTCTGGACCTCAGTAACCAGGACCTGGATAAACTTGTCTGGGTAACCTCTGTGTAGAAACAATCCCTTAATAAACTCACATTCTTCTAGAAAGGGTTCATTGTCAGTTACCATTCGAGCAGTGCACACAAGTTGCCCCTTGACTACCCCTCTTTTTTGGTGCCCAGGGTGGGCACTAGTAAAGTGTAACATGGTGTTAGAATAGGAACTCTTACGATATATTTTGGCCTTAAAGCTACCAGCAGAAATGTCTTTGTATAAGTCTACATCCAGATAAGAAATTCTAGAATCAGACTCTACAAATGTAAAATTCAAAAAAGACGTGCTGGAATTGAGATGGTCCATGAAAGTCCCCACATCATTAATTGAACCTTCTGTCAATATAAAGATGTCGTCCAAAAATCTGGTGTAAAATTTGATTTTGAATTGACCGTTGCAATTACCAAACACATATCTATGTTCCCATTCAGCCATTACGATGTTAGCAAAACTGGCCCCTACTGGTGAGCCCATGGCTACACCAGTCTTCTGTAAATATATCTCTCCCTCAAACGTTACAAAGTTGTACTTCAAGATGACGTCTAACAATTCCTGCACCAATCTGATTTCTACACTGCTAGCGTTATGATGCAGTAAACGGTCAGTGACCCAGTCAATCCCTGTAGCATGAGGGATAGACGTATAAAGGTCTTTTACGTCTATTGTCAAAAATCTATGACCTCTCTTGAATTCTAAAGCACCCATGGCATTTAAAAAAGCCCAAAAGTCTTTACAAATGTGTGTTTCCTTTTCAACGTATTTTTTCAGTATATTATCCACGTATTTGGCTATCGGGTAAGTAATTGAACCCCTAGCATTATCCAATAGCCTCTTGGGAGGGTTGTACACATCTTTATGGATCTTGGGTAATCCGAAAACTGTTGGAATCTTGTGAAACGAAACAGTCAAATATTTCAACACATCTTGTTCTATAACATTTTCTAAAAACAAATCATTCAAGAAAACATGGCTGCACCTATACGCTGCATTCAATTCATTAATGCTAGACAGTGTATAAGCATCCTGCAATAACATGTGGGTAAGACAGTTTTCATAATGACAAATGTCCATTAGTACTAAACCACCCCCCTTGTCAGGTTTAAGAATCCTGACAGGTAAACTTTTTAAAGTGTCCAACAAGTCAACTTCGTCATTAGTCAAGTTTTGGTTCGGAAGTGTCCTACAACAGTTGACTAAGTTTCTAATTTCGGTTTCACACAAATGTTCAAATAAAAAAGTAAGGGGTGAATAGGGGGGTTAAATGTACTTGGAACTCTCAAAGTTTTTTTGTCTAAAACAGTGTTACCAAAAATTAACAATAAATTCAACTTACGTATAAACAACTTTAAATCAAGCAATGTGTGTGCTAGATTAAAATGTCTCCATGGAACAAAAGTGAGACCTTTTGAAAATAAATCAGACATCTCCACAGTGATTGTAAAACTCAAATAGTTGTAAACAAAAAAATCTCCAAAACTGTTATTAATGATGTCAGGTTTTGTCCTTCTCATTACTTCTGAAAAGGTTTCTTGCTGTTGTTCCTGTGGTAGCTCCTCGTGTTGTAAAACCTCTGATGGTTCTGTCCCTAGTTCGAGGAAAAAGACGGTGTAGAACGAGAAACCTCCTCATCCCTGCCACCATCAGTTACAAAGTTTTCTGTAGGAACAATGTCCTCCACATCCTCTCCAGTGGCTGGCCTACTAGGTCTAGCTGTCTGCCTCATAACCCCATGAGTCAGGTTGACAGGAGCACCTAGACTGTCGCCAACATTCTGAGAATGGGGGGGGGGGTATGCAGTTTGTTTGTTATATGCATCTATGTCTCTTTTCAGTTTTTTCATTTTCATCTCCATATTACGAGATATCTGTTGGTCTATGGTCGAAAAAATTCATTTATACTCATAATTATACCTGTTAAAGTCTACATGTGACTTGATGTTAGTGTCCAAAATTTCAATTTCAGCACTCAAATTGTCTATAAATTTCTGGTAAAATTTGGCCATTAAGTCCATTAACTCATGTCCATGTCTATCAAACAAACTAATCAGCTCACTATGGAACTCTGAACCAGCTATCAGTCCAGTGAGGTACTGCCAAGAGCGCAAGCCCTTTGGCACAACCCCCACTTTTTTACATTCATTAAAATAGGAAATCTCTAACTGAAGCTTCTTTACCTTTAAAGATTTGTGGTCCAAGGTCTTCAAAAAGTCCACTAAAGGAGCTTCTGATGTCCCTGTGTCAATAGACACAAACCCGTTCCTGTTCTCAAAAACTGGGAGTTGCTCATTCAACCAAGATGTAACATTCAGTGAGTCTCCAGTTCGGCTCAGAGATGAACTGGTCCTGGGTCGTTCACCGGTAGGTCTAGGATGTACAGGAAACCTTGAAACAGTTGTGGTGGAACTTCCACTGTCCTCACGGTCATTCGACCCATCACTGATGTCAGCTGTCTCCTCAGAAGCCAAACCAACTCCAAGAACGTCTTCCGCCAAATTGTCAGCATTTCCCTTGACTGCTACTAGCCCATCCAAACATTGAGAAAGCACATCCATCCTTTCATTAAGTTTTTTAACCATGTTAGTGAAAGAAGCCAGTGCAGAATTGTCCAAACAAGCACCTTCTTCCAGTTCCATAAGTGCTACCAGTTTAATGCTACCGGTAGAAACTACTGGCAGTGGATACAAAGCAAACTAACTGAAGCAACAGAAGTTGAAACAAACTAAAATGAATAAAACAAAATCCACGTCAGCAGAACCAGCAGCAAAGAGTCCAATATTAAGTGTTTTATTAACATCCACTTTTCGTTCATGAAAACTGAACTTCTTCAGACAAACATCAAAAGGTAACAAATGTAAAAAAAAATCCTTAAATACACAATTAACAACACCCTGGGCACCAAAAAAGAGGGGTAGTCAAGGGGCAACTTGTGTGTGCTGCTCGAATGGTAACTGACAATGAACCCTTTCTAGAAGAATGTGAGTTTATTAAGGGATTGTTTCTATACAGAGGTTATCCAGACAAGTTTATCCAGGACCTGGTTACTGAGGTCCAGACTAAAAGGTATGGGGGTGTTTATAAACCTATTTTACAAAGTAGTTTGTTCACAAGTTGTCCATTAGAACATTCACCCCCAGTCATGCCTGAAGTCTTTGTAGACAACAAGAAAGTAGACACTTCTATTTCTTTCATCACTAATTATAGTGCAGAGACTCACTTAATCAAGGAGGTGTTTGTCAAGAACTGGAGTATTTTCTGTTGTGACGATGCCTTACAAGCCAAGTTTGGTACTTTGCCTAGTTTTATATATAGGAGGGGTGATAACCTCAAACGGATACTAGAAACAAAAAAGGACACTCGTGTTAGAGTAGAGGGTACTTTCAGATGTGAGAGTTGTAACATGTGCAGGCACATTGCCACTGGTTCAAGATTCAAAATTGCTGGGTCTTCTTTCTCCACTGTTGGTAGATTCAACTGTAAATCTCGATCGGTTGTTTATTTAGCTTGCTGCCAGTCTTGCCCAGCGTTCTATGTGGGCAAGACTGACAGAGGTTTTAACGAAAGAATCTATGAGCATTTATATTGTATTAGGAAAAACAAGTGTGAAAACGCTTTGGCGAAACATGTTAATGACCATCCTCAGCACAGTTTTACTTTTAGGGTGTTAGGACAGGTTCCCTTCGACATCAGGGGGGGTCCTTTTCAACTATTATTAGAGCGCCTAGAAGTGATTTGGCAGCTGAAACTCTGTTCATATAGACCTCCAGGTCTTAACGACAGAGTTAGTTTAGCTTGCATTTTGAAACTTAGAAGTATGCAGAGGTAATTTTATTATTTTTTATTTTTATTCTTCCTTTATGACTTATTATTTTTTATGTTTTACTTCTTATTTTTTGTCATTAAATCGGTTCCATTTATTATGTTTTGTTTTTCTTGGTTTTAAACATTTTATGTACACACACACTTTCATTGATAACTTTTCATTTTATTTTAGTCAGTTGTTTGATTTCAAAACACAATTTGTAAAGACCTGACTTTTGTATGCAGTAGCACTTTAAGAAGCTTTGAGATCAGCTTTTTCCCACACATTGATGTCAACGAGTTTTAACCAGTTGGTTGGTCCATTCAAATGTACCATGTGTTGTTAATTGTGTATTTAAGGAGTTTTTTTTACATTTGTTACCTTTTGATGTTTGTCTGAAGAAGTTCAGTTTTCATGAACGAAAAGTGGATGTTAATAAAACACTTAATATTGGACTCTTTGCTGCTGGTTCTGCTGACGTGGATTTTGTTTTATTCATTTTAGTTTGTTTCAACTTCTGTTGCTTTAAATGTCATAACATAGTTAGGTAGGGGTTTGAATCCTGCAAGTGCTCAGTGTGTGTGTGAATGTGTGTGGGGGAGTAGTGTGTGTGCAATTCTATGTGTAAGAGAAATGTCCCTTTTGGCAACTATTACTACACAACACATGCTGCATATTCCACTGTCTAAACACTGATGATGTCAGCACCCTATAAGTACAGCAGGAGAAAGCAATCCTCCCAGTAATGCAAATAGCGCGCTCTGCTACTGCGTCTCTCACAAGTGTCATAACATAATTAGGTAGGGGTTTAAATCATGCAAGTGCTCTCTGTGTGGGAGAGTAGTGTGTGTGCAATTCTATGTATAAGAGAAATGTCCCTTTTGGCAACTATTACTACACAACACATGCTGTATATTCCACTGTCTAAACACTGATGATGTCAGCACCCTATAAGTACAGCAGGAGAAAGCAATCCTCCTAGTCATGCAAATAGCACACTCTGCTATTTCATCTCTTCCAAGTGTCATAACATAGTTAGATAGGGGTTTGAGTCCTGCAAGTGCTCAGTGTGTGTGGGGGAGTTGTGTGTGCAATTCCATGTGTAAGAGAAATGTCCCTTTTGACAACTATTACTACACAACACATGCTGCATATTCCACTGTCTAAACACTGATTATGTCAGCACCCTATAAGTACAGCAGGAGAAAACAATCCTCTCAGTAATGCAAATAGCATGCTCCGCTACTGCGTCTCTCATAAGTGTCATAACATAGTTAGGTAGGGGTTTAAATCCTGCAAGTGCTCAGTGTGTATATGAATGTGCGTAGAGGAGTAGTGTGTGCAATTCCATGTGTAGGAGAAATGTCCCTTTTGGCAACTATTACTACACAACACATGCTGCATATTCCACTGTCTAAACACTGATGATGTCAGCACCCTACAAGTACAGCAGGAGAAATCAATCCTCCCAGTAATGCAAATAGCACACTCTACTACTGCGTCTCTCACAAATGATCTAACATGGTTAGGTAGGGGTTTGTATCCTACAAACGCCATGTGTATTTTTGTCACACAGTTTGTCCATGTGTGTGGGGTGTTGTTCCCAATATTGCACGACATACATTATATCAGTAATGTAAATGAACACATGATGTATGTATGTACCACCTACACATATGTACCTGTGAACTGCAATAGTTCCCATGTCCGAAGCCTGCATCATGTGAATACATGGAATATGCATCAGACAACTGTATGACTGTGGTGTTCTGTGCAGGGGTTGCATGTGGTATGTGACTATACAGTGTGGGTTGTAGATGGTGTCATCCCACCAGCGAGGGATACATGACTGGTCTGGAGCATATAGTCCACATGTTGGTGATGAACAGTTGCAGCATGTTGTCACCTCTTGTGGGAGTGGTAACAAGTTGTTCCATAGCAATGCAGGGAATGAATGCTAAGAACCCTTCAGATAGGGTCTTGGAGCTAGAGTAATGCTCACACTCTATGTTTGGGTAGTCACAGTCCACCCATATAATGGTGTTTGTAGAGACCATCATATTCCCAGTGTTGTCAGGAAGGCCAAGTGGGTTTCCTGGGTATGGGAGGGTGGTGTGTGCCAGGCTATGAACCTGAAGGCAGTCTAACCCACTGTTAGTTGCACATGGATAGGCTCTGATGCTTTGTGCTGTGCCACCAACCTGGGTGTGTGTGTATCTGAGGTGCCTTTGGATACATCCCTCCTGTTCTGGTTTGGTGCATATGTAGGGGACAACAAGCATGGTATGAGGAATGACCTGGCAGTGATGTTGTGCACCTGGGAGCCTTGTACCAGGAGTCTGTTACTGCATGGATATTGCTGTACCCCATGCTAAGGACAGTTTCCACTGCATGAATCTTGAGGTTTACACTGCTGCTGTTGAGTAGCATTTCTATTAGTGTCCTATCCCGTGTGATACCTGTGTAGGTGGCTATGTAATGTCAGCCTTGCACACAAAGGCACTATGTGTGTAGCAACAGCCTCTGCCAATATACAACGGCCCATGGGTGACAGGTGCAAGCTGTCCCAAGCAAAGCAATATGGCTTGTCCAGCATGTAATCCCACACTGACAGGCATTGGATCCCCTTTGAATGTCACCGAAACATACGTTAATTGCAGAAACTGATCATCCTGTCTACATATTGTGGCAGCATTCTTGGTGAGGGTAAGATGCTACTCAAGGTCAGGGTCATACCAGCCTGTGCCACAAGCTCAGAGAGCCCCTCTATGTCCCTTAACATGTAGTCCAGGGAGGTGCATCAGAGGTCATACACACTGGCACAGACAATGACTGAGTCATACTTCTACATGCCTTGGAGTGACCGGTATGCTTGTGTTATGTGGTGGATCATAGTGCCCAACTGGCATTTCAGCAAGACCTTCACCTTGTTCAGCCTGGTGAGCAGGACCTCAGTGTACCTGATGATAGAGGTACCTCATACAGCTGTAGCAGGTATGTTGTCAAGCCGTATAGCCTGTGACTGTTTGGCACACAGGCTTTGTGAGCTATGTGTTGCACGTGCTCTGCTCTGGCTTAATGTTTGCTTGTGTGTCTGCTTTGCAGGTGTCAGCTGCTCAGGCAGGATGCTATTCTGAGAGTCCAATAATGTACCTGTGTGTTTCTGTGTTTGGATTGAGGTCGTGGAAGGTCTATGGGAGACTGGTACTATGTTCACTGTAGTATCCCACTCCACCTGACAGGGAATGCCAGTGCTGAGTTAAGAGAGCTTAGCCCCCAGTTTGGCTATGTGGTTGCATCTCTCACATGTGTTGTAAGTGTATGGGAAGGGGAGAGGGTTGTCTGTGTACATGAGGCAGCTGTAACATTGCCACATGACTCACAGATTCACCAACTGGACCTGAGAGTAGATTGACAGGTGACCTTTGCATGTGCTACCATAGCGTTGTGAATCCCATACTAAGTAATGACACATAGAGCCAATGGGGAACAAGGTACTCAAGGTGACTATGTGAGGGTGTAGTGCTCCTGATTTGTTAGTGCTGGCATATATGAATACTGTCTCGAGCAAATGTGAGGTAAGTCATATGGAATGTGTTACAGGCAAGCTACATGCAAACAGGACAAACAGTGGCGTTCTGTCAAGTGAGACATGGGCATCAGTACAGTAAGCAATACAGATGTCACTAGGGATCCACAGAGGCACTGTAAATATGCACTGCAGGTGGAATCAGTATTTCAGGAACATAACAAGCAAACATGCATGCAAACAGAGCTACAGTCAGCAGGCCTGTATGTAGACTATGCTACAACAAACAAGGTGTACGACTTCCAGTAGGTAACAGTGCATATATGCAGGCACTATTAGCCTGTACCCAGACATTCACAGGTCAGACGGACTGGGTCCAGCCACACCCCCCACAAGTGTATAGACCACGTACCTTCGTAATGTTGAATAACTGGCCTGATACCCAAGTGCTCATACCTGTAATAATACATGTCAAATAGACACTGAGCCCTCACTCAGCAGTTCCAGACTTAGTATGATGTATGCTACCTGTCCTGGCACCACAGTATTCTTGACATGTATGGACACTCTCCCTCCTGTCATAGTTAGTTCTGTGTTTTGGTGCTGTCATGCATGGTATGAGGTGTGACCTTGTAGTGCTAGTGTGCTCTTGTGAGCCTTGAACCTGTTGTGTAGTACTGCACAGATATCAACATCCTCAAACATTCTCATTGCAAAGTCGAGTGTGGACAGCATGCAACTTGCAGTTGACATGACTGTCATTGAGTATCAATATGTACATTGTCGTATCCCCTGTGCTACCTATGTAGGTGGCCATCCCTTGACAGCCTCACCACCAGTATGCAAAGATGTGCAGACAGTACACTGTGGTAATTACTATGGGTGTACAAAACAATACAATGATATTCATACTGTAACTGCATCAGGCATGCTGGTATATACCCACAATGATATCATTACACTGTACTGTTGTCAACATCATACTATTACAACACTTCTATGTAGTCACCCTGTGCATCAGCACCATGTTAACCTGTTCCTGCACTGATTTTACAGATTGCAGGAGGTGGCACAGTTTCATCATATGCACAGGGTGTGTACCTGGTATGCCTGAGTCTGCCACTGATACAACCAATTGACATGTCTGTGTGTGTGTTTTGGTGAGGGACAGCAGTACAAGATGGGGCAATGTTGATGCAGTGTGTGCGTGTATGCAGTAGCCCTAGGTGTTATCACTTTGCATGTGTGTATGCATGCACACAGTCCCACCTCATGGCTGCCATATACAGGTGTTTGTGGACAGCCACAGACTGTACCTGCCAGGTCATACAGATCACTGTCTGTGGCCACGGACATGGTACCTGTGCCTGGCAGGAGTGCTACGGACCGTATCAGGTACTAAGCCAGACTGGGTACTGTCATCAGAAGCAGGTGGTTGGTGACTGGAGACAGGTCCCTATTGGGACTGTCCAGCACCACGTGCACGTGGTCTCCTGGGGCGGTCTGATGACAGCACAGACCCAGCATTGCTGGGGCTGCTGCTGGCACTATGTGAGCAGCCATGGGCCTGTTGTCATCCGCGACAGCTGCCAGCTGCTGCTGGCATACGGCCATGTCGACACCTCAACCGTCCACCATTGCCATGGCTAATGGATATGTAGATGTGGAACAGATCTAATGTGTCCCCCGAACATCTGTCAATGACCTCAGTGAAGTTACGGATGGCTGCCGCAACATCACGCATACTGTCACTCATAGCTGTGCGACATGCTCTCAGCTCCCTCAGACCCTGTCTGGTGTACCATTCCATACGTGACTGTGCTTGCATTACAGCCCAAAACATAGCTGAGGTTGAAAGACCTCTGTGGGCATGTCTGACAGGGGCGGTACACCCAAGGATGCTCCCACGAGAACCCCTGGATGTCTGCCTGTGTGGTACCATGTCAGGACCCTGGCCATGGCTGCTGTGTGGGGATGCATGTGCCACCGATACCACATTAACCTGGTCAATGCCCAATGTATCCTGTCCATCACCTAGGGACATTGGTGACAATGGATTTATTGGCAGGATGACTGTGCACATTGATGGGGTCGACAGCTGTGTAGTGTCAATTGGCTGACCAATGACGGACCATGGCACACCTAACTGTGCCATTACACAGGTATCATCATTATCACTATCCACAGCAGCTGATTTAGGTTCCCTGTTGCACAACACCAGAGCAGCACCAGAACCTGTGGGAGTAACATAGGAAACACAGTTTACAACGTGTACACAATGTCACCACTGATACACACATGCACACATACAGACATGCACACATGCACACATGGGCACATGCACACATGGGCACATGCACACATGGGCACATGCACACATGGGCACATGCACACATGGGCACATGCACACATGGGCACATGCACACATGCACACATGGGCACATGCACACATGCACACATGGGCACATGCACACATGCACACATGGGCACATGCACACATGCACACATGCACACATGCACACATGCACACACCTCAGTATATGAGATATCAACACACAGACACAAACACACCTGCAATCAAACACATAGCACTACTGCTTCAGCCTATTATTACTGTTAGTATCAAGAGTATTGAAGGTAATGGTATTACACACTCACCAGCATGGATAGGCTGCCTTGCTGTTACACCAGAAGGACCTGCAGAAAAGAGACATTTATTGTCAGTGGGCACAACTGTGCCATTGATACTGTGGGCATGATGCAGTTCAGTAGTGCAACAGTTAGCTTCCACAGGTGTACTGCTGATATTGAGAATATCACTCATGCACAATAATTACCAAGATTACAGCTACAAAACGAGGACACACCTCACACATGCATAACCTAACAGTGTACAGAACGGTCAATTATACACATGGCATGTTACCTGCACACTCCGTGTCCTGCTGCTGTGTGGCTCCAGCCTCCATCATTACACATGTATGCTGCTGCTGTTGCTGTTGGGCTGGAGCCACAGCACTTAGGAGTAGTCCCTCCAGTCTAGTGAGGGGGGGGGTGTCTAGACACCCCACCACCTGTGGCAAGCTGCTGCCTGTGGATATCCGATGCACGCTGACGGACATTTCTAATTAAATCACTGCAGTGATGGCGTACCTGCTCATATGTCCGGTTATGTGTGCCTATGTCATTTACCCGATGGACCAGGTCTTGCCACAGTGCAGCCCTCTCTTGCTGGTTCTGGCTGGTGTGGGAAAAGAGCACTGCGAAATCCTGCACCAGGCTCTGGTGTATCTCTTCCTCCTCTGCAGTGGAGTACACAGGGTTCTGCTGGTGAACCATAGCCCTGAAAAGGAGAAGGAAAATATGTCAGCAATATCTGTCAGCAAACTATGGCACACATAATACACATAATACTCGACTGCAGTGATATAACTTAACCACCATATATAGCATCTGTCTGTCTATTGGGGGATACACATGTAAATGACCAGATATCAGTGCTCATCCGACAACTGTGCAACAGTACCTGGCACACTCCATATGACAGACTAGTATACTGCAGCAGTCAACACACTGGTTCAGGTACAATGCACAACCTCACACTGGGGGTTTGTATCAAGGTACTGTATGGGGAACATTATCAGCCCATGCACTGCACACAATGCACGTTACATATTTCACTGGTAATGCACACTACTCTTACTTGCCATAACCCTACCTACACCACACTGACATACAGGGTAACACAGCACAACATATGGCAATGTAGTATGAGTTGATCGCAATACCACACACATCTGTCTCTGGCCTCACACCAAGGACACACACTACCATGACAGACAGACAGTCATGGTGAGCAATCACACCAGTACACAACATGCACCCAGTCACTGGCACACTCATTCCACCTCACATATTTAGTTTGCAATGTTTTCATGGGTGTGCATTGTGTCTTAGGTAGGTAGTGTGCTTTTGGCTCTGGGCCTACAGCAGCATACTTTTATGCTACCCTGCCCCTTGTGACACATGTGTTATGATCGTACCTGCTCCTTACAAACAGTTACACAGGGTGACTCATATGGCATATTATCTATCTGCATAACATTCAGCAGGGGTATGTCTGACATCTACTCATGGGGAGCCTTGCTTCTTAATTCTGTGTGGTTTACTACAGGGTATGTTGTATCTGTGGGTAGGGTCCTGTACCTCCACCATGTGCTCTATACTGCACTGACAAGGACGACAGACATAGGTAATTTGTGTTGTGGATGTTGGAGGTGTTACCATGGTTGTTAGACAACTGTCATGAGTGTGACCGAACTATGTATATCCAGCAGTGGTAACCTCTATGTAGGTAGTCTGTGTGCGCTCTGTGGTCTTGTCAGTCACTCTGCATAGGTATTGTGTTTGAGTGCATTGACACGGTTACTTGCATATGTCTGTGTCCTTCTCCATATCTGTAGCTGTCATGGGAGGTACATACCGTGTAGGACATTGCGGGGTGTGGAGGGTTACAGTGACCTACATGTCCATAGCTGACACACCATGTCCGCTGACACATTCCATGTACAGGTATTACAGGACTAGTGTGCCACTGTGTATATCAATGGGGAGCCTATTGTACACTTGTTGCCCCTGTTCCCCCCTGACACATGCAGTGTTGGGCAGGCATGCACATATGTGGTGGTTACTGGTGTCATTGTTTTTGAATGGGTTATGGTACTCCAGTATCCACACTGGTGTTCACTCCATGCCTTTGACACCAGGCACCTGTTGCAAGACATCTGCACACATGTGCCTCACACAGTATATATATATATATATATATATATATATATATATATATATATATATATTTATATCTGTGTATATATATATATATATATATATATATATATATATATATATATATATATATATATATATATATATGTTTGTATATATGTATATAATATGTGTATATAGATGTAGATATATACATATAGATGTGGGGAGAGAGGGGGAGAGAGTGAGAGAGAGACAGAGGGAGAGTGAGAGTGAGAGGGGTGGGACAGAGAGAGAGAGATAGTCATATAGAGACATATCTGTTGTCAGTCAGATCTATCTGTATATGTATATGTATCTACATATATCTATATATGTATGTGTGTATTACATATATCTGTACGTACATATTCTACCAATCTTGATGTCTGTGCAGTAAGTGAAACCTGGTTCAAGGCTCCTGAGAGCACACCAGCGGTACCAGGCTATACCTCGTACCATGCTTTTTGGCCCCAGGACTCGGGCCAAAACAAAAAGGGAGGGGGAGTGTCCATATTCTTGAAGGACACCCACACCTCCAGGTTAGTGGCAACACATGAAGCATCAGAGCCCATCCAGGTGCAAATAACCATAGGCAAACCTGCTATACAACTGGTAGCATGTTACAGACCACCCTCCCAATCTCCGGAACCACATTCAGCCTTCCTGAAGACATTGGAGGATATGAATGTCCCACCACACACCATCATATTGTGAGACTTCAACTACCCTAACATACACTGGGTGCATTATTCTAGCCCAAACACCCTAGCCCAAAGGTTCCCGGAATTCACTAAGTCAAATGCAATGGAACAGCTAGTCACCTCTCCCACAAGGGGAGATAATATACTAGACCTGATCATCACAAACATGGGGACAATGTGCTACACACCGGAAGTATACCCCTCACTAGTCACATCTGACCACAGACTAATCACCCTGGATATACATATCCCACCTCCCCCACAACACAAAAGACTACAGTAGGAAACCTCTCACATGCCGACTTTACACTTCTTAAAACTGAGTTGGTATCCTTTAAGCCCACTGGGCCAGTGGAAACCACATCCCACAATACAGACTCCTTCACATATGCTTTCTACGGACATCTCCAAGAATGCATGGATCATGCAATCCCAAATAAAACCAAGACCCTCTCCACCAAGGGCAGGTGTCCTGTCTGGTGGACCACAGCCATGAACAAATTGTATAAAAACAGAAGGTAGCTACTGCACGGCAGAGCAGAATTCCATAAAGATAAGGCATCTCTGATCAGCAGTAGTAGAAAGATACGTTCTGTCATACAAACATGCAAGGCCAACAATGAGAGGGAAATCGCTATGGACACTACAGATAACCACAAGGCCTTCTTCTGTTATGTTAGACACCTGGGTGGAAACCCTCAGATATGTTCAGAGTTAGTTCACAGTGACAAAAGCTACACTGAACACACAGATATTTCCAACATTCTGGCAGACAGGTTCAGTGCAGATTTCTCCCCTCCCTCACCCCCACATGAAGAATTACTTATCCCAGCTGACTGTAACCTCCCTGTCATCTCAGATGTCCAGCTGAGAACCGCCCTCAGCAAAGCTGTAAACACAGCATCAATGGGACCCGACGGTATCGCAGGTTGCATGCTATGTGAACTCCAAGAGGAGCTAAACACGCACATAAAATGCTATTCAACTGTAGCCTTACTACAGCATATGTACCTGGACACTGGCATACAGCAACAGTAGTCCCACTCCACAAAGGGGGCACCTCTACAGACCCTGGTAACTACCGCCCCATAAGCTTAACCAGCCTGGTCTGCAACGCTATGGAAAGAATCATTATGGAACTCATACACAGAGACATTGGGGACTTACAGACACTTGATCCCACCCAGTTCAGCTTTGTAGAGGGCAGATCCTGCCTTATGAACCTGGTTGACCTTTTCAAATCAGTCACTAGAGCCATTGACGAGGGCACAGTGGTCCATACAGCCTACCTGGACTTGCCTACGGCTTTTGACACAATACCTCACTCTGGCATCATAGACATGATCAACAGCTTAAATGTAAATCCATATGTCACAAGATGGGTTGCAAACCAACTAACGGATAGAAACCCTACAGTCAAACTCACTGGTACCATGTCAGACTCAGAGCCAGTCACAAGTGGTGCCCCACAGGGCTCTGTCTTGGGACAGCTCATGTTCGGCATTTATTTCTCAGATGTGGAAGCAGACATGGGAGGGTAGTGGCTGACAATGTTCAAAGATGACTGCATACTAGGCGCCATAGTCGATACACCAGCTGACACATACATCCTACAGAAAGGCCTCATGGAAACCGACAACTGGTGCCGGAGTCATGGCCTTAAACTGCATGCCACATAATGTATAGTCATACCCATTTGGACGGACAAGGTACCCACATATTATCACATAGACAGTAACCCACTGAGTACAGACAAAGTAATCAGAGACCTGGGGACACTAATCGATACTGACCTCTCATTTGACACCCACGTTGCCAAAGTGGTTGGATAGACTTCCTACCTTGCCCACCTTATCATGAAGGGATTCACATCCAGATCAAAAGAGGTCATTGTACCCCTATACTCCTCTCTTATCAGGCCCATGACTGTGTACTATGCCCCATTTGGTATGTACCTCACCTGGCACTTGCAACAGCTAGGGGGACCCCATAAGTACATCACCAGGAGGATCAAGGGTCTCCAACAACTTTCATATGCTGCCAGACTAAAGTAGCTCATGCTCTATTCCATAGCATACTGCCTACTTAGGGGTGACCTGTGCCTGACATACAAGGCCATGTCCAATCAGGTATTGATGGACATGTTCCACCTCATACAATCCAAATCCATCAGAACCACAACAGCTACAGATTTAAACCTCAGCACACATATGAATAGGACATGCTGTAGGGACAGATCCATAACTCAGAGGCTTCCCATACTGTGGAACAGGATCCCAGTTCATGTTAGGCAGAGACCCTCACTGACACTCTTCATGTGAATTCCTGATGAGTGGATGGGAGATCATAGGTTTACACCAGGGGTCATCTCTGTGTCACTATTAGACAGAGGCACAGTAAACTAATGCTATTATGTACGGGGGTCTTCACTGTGTCACTACTATACAGAGGCACAATTTTCTAAATCTATTCTATACGCTGTCTGCAGATAGCCTAGTACTAAACTATGACACTGTGAAACTATATATGTCTATGTATTTCTACATCCCTCTCTATCTATGTATACACATATGCATATTATATATATATATATATATATATATATATATATATATATATATATATATATATATATATACTCCTTTTTAGATCCACATATGTATACACACAGTAACGTACTGATGAACATCCATTACTGTACAACCTACTTGTACATTGCACTACAACCTACATTGCTATGTGCACATAACTACCTTCACATACATATGTATGTAGAGCCTTCAGTGACAGTTGCAGTATGTCCCCGGCCCTATGCACATCTTCATATACATAGATACAGACCAATAACACATCTGGAGGGTTCACAGTATGTAGACTATTATAGTAGTACTTTACATTACCTGTGTTTGTTGCAGCTGTTTGTGTAGGCTTGCAGTTACTTGGCCTGCTGTCAGCCTCTTTGTTTTGTTGTTACTGGTTTATTTATTTTTTTTATTTCTCTTTCTCTTTCTCTCTCTCTCTCTCTCTCTCTCTCTCTGTCTCTACCTCCAGAGGGTGCAATGAAAGTATTGCATGTGTGGACTGGGAGTACAGGATGCTTTTGTAGGTATCTGCACATGTCCATGTGATGGCCTCTGCACCAATTGTTAGCCAGCATTTACTAATTGCATGCAGCCTGTTGTGTAGTGATTGCAGTTCTCACTGTGCTTACATGACAGTGCTATACAAAGTTCTGTTAGGTAGGCGTAGCCCTTTCAGATTATCAGGGTAGGGACTATGCTAGTTTGCTGTGGACACTGTTCTGTGAGTGTAAGGGTTGGTATGCCTCCCATATTTCAGGCTGTGTTGTAGACACTGCAATGCATGTTGTTCTGTAAGCTGAGTATTCCTTCCTCCAGTGTCCTCTTCTCCGTGTGTATGTAAAGTGACACCTACTACTAGTAATACTGTGTATATGGGTGTGTGTGCTTTCCTGTGGGGATTGTGGTGTAACTGGTATATAGCAGTGGCTCTTGCAATCTGTTGCTATGGCTTCAATATTTGGCCTTTACATTCACTCCTTGTATGCCTGCTAGGTGTCTTTCCTGTAATGTGTTGCTATGGCTTTCCTATTTTCCATTTACATTCACAGCTTGTAATGCTTGCTAAATCTGTTTGGGCAGCAATTCCCTATGTGTTTGTTGTGGTAGGGTGTTACTGCATGCAGTGTGGTCTGGCCATGGTGTGGGCCTTGACACTTACAAGGGTATTTGATCATGCTGCTGAGCAGGCCTCAGATACTCTCAGGTGCATCTTTTATCAGCCTCATGGAATTCTACATATCAGTGGGATACTCCAATGAAATATTCTGATATTCTGCAGTTGTGACTGTGGGTTATTTCAAGCATATGTATTAGTACACTATTTGTGACGTGCAGGTGGTGCATACCTTCAGTCATTCATAGTTACCATTGCATGTGTAGTTACACCTTTCTGCCTACTGTTAGTACATTTGACAGGGTGTCAGTGGGGCACAGTTGACATTTGTTTTCACATCAGGGACATCCCTGTAACTCAGTCACAGTTGCTATGTCTGATCTCTTAACTATTCAACTTGGCAGTGTTTATCCTGCTCTGAGTATGTGTGTGGCTTGCCAGATACTACTGTGACATTATTACCTAGTAGCTACCAACTAGCATGACTGTTTCTCATCACACAGTACTATTTTACAAATCCACTAGATTTGACAGTAAATATACATGACATGCTTTGTGTACTAGACTTGCTATATTCCCTTTACATTAATTCCTACTATTTTATGATATATTTCTTTCAGCACAATGTTCTTGTATAGCAGTCATGGCTTAGTGGTAAGTCATGCAGACTAGTGTTTCCAAGGTCCTGGGTTTAAGACTGACAGAGGTATTTTATTTTGCTGCTGAGAAAACTACAGGCCTTGTCATTCAGAGTGACTAAGGCACGTTTAAGCAGTTGTAAACGGGTTATCGCTGGTTTGTGTGGAGCTCACGCATGCGCACTGCCACTTAACTTCGCGCACACACACTTAGCTAAGTGCACAGAAGCGCACTCCCGCTTACTACTGCTTAAAAGTGCTTACTCTCGTGCACACCCGCCCTATTTTCTTTTAAAGAAAAGAAAATGGGGAGATAGGAAAGTGGTGAAAAAGGGGGCACAAAGAGGGTAGGACAGTAGGAAAACAAGCTCGGGTTTTGCAGGAGGGATATAGGAAAGGCCCATAGCTGCCCATTTCTTCGTCAGCAACAGCTGTACATATGTTTGTAATTTGGTGTGAAATTTGAAACCTTCCACCCCTGAGAGAGGTGTGAGGACAACAATAATATTTGTTGTACAGCCAATTGTAATTGCCAGTTTACATGTCCAGCAGACATGTGTGCAAAATGGGAAGCTATGTACGGGGCGTAATTTTTTTGTGGGTACAGAGTGCCCTTTTTTTTTTTTTTGTCAGGTGAGAGTGGTATGGCAGGTACAGGAAGTTGGTATAGCTGGGGAGGTAGGTAGGGGAGGTTAACAGACAAGACAAACAAGACACATACAGGGGTGGTGTATGACACATGTGGGGGGGTTACACAATTGACGGGGACGGATGTTTGGATATCTTGAGCCCTTGAGCCCACAGATGGCAACAGTGGAACTGAGATTCCCACCCATGGGCAGTTGCCACTGTGCCTTCACTGCCCAGGACGGGGCTGTGCTGGGGGCTGTGTAGGACGGGCAGCAGGCATGCCCGTGAGTTGTGCCACCCATGCCTCAAGCTGGCGTAGGGGCCCAAGCACAGCGTGCCGGATCTCCCTACGAACCACAGTCCGGACACTACAGAGGGTGAGTGGATGTTCTCCTCCGGCCACACTTGCAGAGGGGGGACGAGTCCCATCCCCTGCAGCGCTTCCACCCGCAGGTGGCACAGGGCCACCGGAGGAGGGTCCGGCCTGGGCACTACTGCCAGGTACACTCGCCAGCTGAGGTGGGAGAGGTGGGTCCGCTGGAACCCGCCTTCCCTGTCGTCCTATGTTTTGCATTATTTAGTGACAGTTTGGGTTAGTAACATGCAATACCATTCACAATTAGTTGTAACAGCATGCATTAGTATTCCCATTAACCAAACACCCATAAATTCAAGCCGTTGAACAGCAAGCATAACACATGCATAATTTGAACAACAGTACACGTGCCAACAACATGCAGGGTTGAGTGATGGCAACAGGCCATCAGGTTTGGATGTATGAACAGGGCACATGCATCAACGTACATGCAAATATGTATGAACCAACAGGACAATTGTCCAGGGGAGTTAATTGTGAATACACATACCCATTTCACGTGGAATGGATTATTTGTGATTATAGGGTAGGGTGAAGAAATATTTCATTAACAACTTCAAATACCTATAGATATGCTGTACATTTCTACTAGCTTCAGATATATACACACTACAGGTCTGACTACAGTTTCCTATGTGTAAACTTATGCATGTTGGTGATAGGAATGTTACTGCTACATCAATATACATTTCATTTTTATTCATACACATTCATATCTGGCTCTTTTCAGCTACATCATCCTGCTACATTTGCTTTATATGGCTCTAGACAACTGTGGATGTTTGGTATTTCATACAACCATACTATCTGCATATTGCAAACTGAGAGCAACATATCCAGATTTTGGGACACACATTCCAGCTTCAGTACTTTTTTCAACACATGTTGCTGTTTGGTTGTGCCTGTCACATTCATTTCATTCTGTACTGACTGCAGTATACTTTATTCAGGAGTTATTACTACTTTATTGGTGGATTCATACTTCTTTCTCACACTCGCTCACATGTTTTATTTTTACAATTCAGGATGGTACTTAATTCTAGGCTTTATTGACATGTTTTACTTAGTTATAACAATCCTTTCCAACAGTCTCACTTGTGTCATGTTTCAGAATTTAAACGGGGATATAATTCACACATGTGTTTTACTCAGCTTCTGTAGCTGTACTTTTCAGCCTGCTGCAGGTTATGTACTATTATATTACAGGTGGAACATCTTTATTTCAGACTTGTTTCATTTTTATTTTTGGATTATAGGCTGCATCACACTTATGTAATCAAACAATACTAGCAAAATCTCTCTTACACTGTTACTTGCACTTTTTATTAATAAGTGACTACACTGTACTCTTTTGCAAGCTGTCATACTTATATTTTTTTACAGTTACAGGGAGAGAATTACTAACCTGCCTGGTGGCGCAACCGCACAAGCCTATCGGCATAGGCTCGACGATTCATGGAACGGACACCTGCAGCTGTAATATAAATGAAGTAATATTGGAATACACATCCCCATAATATCAGCTAGGTTAATTTCTTACATAAATAATTACATGTAACTTACTCAGTAGTGGGGCGTTGGGCATTTGCCGGGCCTCCTGGATCCAACGGTTCTGTTGGTCCTGCTTCCATCTCTTCAGGTCCGCATGGTGGTGACGGACCTGTTCACCAGTCCTTGGTATTCCTGTGGCACTGGTGAGATCATGTGCCAACCGGTCCCACACCTCAGCCCTATATGCTCCCCACAGGACCTGGCCCTGCATGAGTTGGGCCTCATGATCATGGACGAGGAGCCAAACCATATATTTGGACTCCTCAATGCCCCACCTCTGTGCTCAGAAGCAACTACCCTCTCCTACACCTGCTATCCTGACTGCAAATCGGTTCCACAATCAGTTATGCTGTGTATTCCCACCTATGGGGCTTATATATGCCATTTTTCCCGCACTTATCTGTGAATGGCCATTTTGGAATTGTATCAGCTTCACAAAACCTGCTTTGTCATGCTTCTCTCTCCATTCATTCCTATATATATGCTATTACTGCATTTCTAAGAGCAACTGTCATGGCTTAGTGGTTCAGTACTTTGACTATGGTGCATGGTATCCTGAGTTTGAGCCTGGCCATTGCTTTTTATATTTTATGACTGTCTACACAGGCTAGGAGGTGTGTCTGTGTAAAGGCAATTTTGATACAGCTTGCTCAACGTTGCCCATCGGTTAGCTTGTTGGCGTGGTGCGCAGCTCCGTGCAAACGGATCACACTGGCTTACGCGCCGTTTGGCTGTCAGCACGCATATTACGCTCAGCTCAGCTACGGGCACACAGTTTCAGCGTGTTAGAACTCTGCTCAACCCTGGGCACTCATTTTACACCTGTTAAATCACTGCTCACCTACGGACACTCATTTTACACCTGTTAAACCACTATTCACCTACGGGCACTCATTTTACACCTGTTAAACCACTGCTCACCTACTGGCAGATATACTCAGCTTGTTAGAGTGTAGCTCAGCTATGGGCACTTCTGACATTTGTTCTTTTTTTTTTCACACATTTCTTCATAATACATGGCCCATTTCATTACATTTTACATAAAAATAATTTTATACATGTACATATATGTCAGGGAATTGTTTCATGCTTATTTCACTAAAAATAAAAATTGATGTTGTGGGAGCTCGAACCATGACTGCCTCCTCTTCAGCCGATGTCTCTACCGCTACACTATTGCTTCTTGGCTTACTTTGCATATTTAGTTCTTATATGCTTTTCCACTGACTGCTAACTGTGGCTAAGCGATGGGCACGCCCGCGCAAATGAGCGCACTCACAGGCAAACATCTTTAAAACTTATAAAAAAATATATAACATGCTCATTTTTACATTTTATGTTAATAGTTTGTGGGGGCATGTGTTGTGTTGTGTTTATTGACATTTACACGGACTCTGTCGTGGGGGCTTACTTTCGGGACTTTTACTCTTCTGGGGGCATGTCCGTTTGCAGGGCTCGCTCTACGGACATGCCCCCTACTGTCTTACACGGACCGTGTTAGCCTTAGGTGTGAGTCAGCATGCCCTCATGCATATGCATGGCATGCTGACATCACACCGTTTAACTGCAGCCTCCGTGTAAGCCTTGTAACTCTTACACGGAGGCTTCGTGAATCCTGCCCTATGGTTTTTACATTTTTTGCAAGGGAAAGCCCTCCTGCACCCCCCACACCCTCTGCTAATTAAATATTCCAACTCCAAGATTGCACTATAGCAAGGAAAATTGTAAATACAGCATTCTGCACTTTACAGCAATCTCCATTTAAATGGTTTGAGGTTTCAAAACTTTGATCTTATGCTCTCTCCCATAAGAAAGTCAACATTTTGAAAGTTCGAAATAGTAGACCCATACACACATATAAATATATATATATATATATATATATATATATATATATATATATATATATATATATATATATATATATATATACATATAGGCAAAGTGTTAAAATGGTACAGAGAAATGCATTCAGTACCAACTGCAAGAAAGACCCAGACGAGTCCCACTGCTCTTTTCAGATAGTTCACAGGAACCCGACTATTTATGGACATCAGGCTTGTTTTTAATCTCTGTGTTTGTAAAGTATAGAAAACAAACCAGTTATGACATCCTAATGTGATCAGAAAAAAAAAAAAAAACATAGGTCCTAGGATTCAGTAAACACTGTGTAGGAATAATGTTATTCCTACATGGAGTGGATGGTGCTAGCATCCGCATAGCAGCCTCAGCAGTGTGCCTTTCATATTCATGAAGGTGCTCTACTGAGATTGGTTCTGCAGACATGAACAGTGAATGACTGCAGAGGGCATGTTGCAGTAGTGCTCGTAGATGCAATATGCCCCCTGCACTCTCAAAGTGCCGTATGGCAATTATTAAGTGCATTCAGTGTCCGCCGACACTGAAAGCAACTAATAAAAGTAAAACAGTGTCTGTGGACAGTGAAAGAGTAGAAATTGAAATAAATGCAGGGGGTGTGTGAATATGACCTTATTTAAACTGCACAGGCAGAAATACAGCCAGAACCTGTTGTAGTTTGATCTGTGCAGGAACAATGTCTGGTGTTGGAGAGGGAGCACACTTTTGGGTGCAGCTCTGGGGCATACTGGAGTCCAGGGTCATGGCTGGAATCCTTGTTGAACACCATGACGACAGACTGCTGCAAGGCCAGTACCAGGTCTCACAGTACAAAGTGGAGGCTTAGGACCATCTGGCACATGACCTCACCAGTGCCACTAGAATCCCCTGAACTGGTGAGCAGGTACGGCATCATTATGCCAACCTAAAGCATAGGAATTGAAGCTCTTGGCCCAGTGGACTCAATATGCTCAGGCACGGAATGCTCCAGTAGTTTGTAAGTATCTCATCCATAGCTGTACCAATTTCTAGCCTGAGTATGTGATAGACAGGTATGTTTGTTTTTCCCCCATACAGCTGCATCAGACAGGGCTAGCAACATGGCAGTCCATGCGGACAGACTGTCAAGGCTGCACGGACAGGCTGGTGAGTATAGATCTTTCTTGCAGTATATAGTACAATAAATAAGAAGGAGTACATTGTTTACTGCCAGTAGGTATAGTGTGTTCTGTGTCTACTGAGTAAGAGTATTAGACAGTAATCAGTCAAACAAAAGACAGCAGTTACCCAGCAGCTCAGTGTGATGAGAAACAGCTTTCTTGTTCAGTTTGCACACCCAGACACAGTTTGAATCCAAGGAGTGGTAGTGAGATGTGTGCATATATACACTCAAGAAACCTTGAATATTTGTAGAAACAGTCAGATAGTGTTAACAGATATTTTCTCCACATGTCTTACAGGTAAAGCAATGTTTGTGGTAGCTGTATGAAGGGCATACTAATACATCATGTACAACTGTTCCATTGTCCAACCCCATGCCTGCAAATGACAGCAGGATAGGTACATACACCATGCACTCTTCCTGATACGTCTCTCAAGTGTTACGCTGTCATGGCTAGTGGTCACTGCTGCTAATAACCTTGGACACAGATAGGAATCCAGGTGAAGTATGCCAGTAGCACACTCGCACAGCATCAGTGCAGGGTACCCCTTCTTTGTCATATGTAAACCTGACATGTACAAGTCCACTCTAGTCATGTACCCAAAGTTGTCACAGTTTGCCCCATACCATTCCAGATTTACAGTTTAACAGGTATGTATGTGCTACAGAAGCTATGGGCCATAGGTCGATGTAAAGTGAGGGCAGACCTGTAAAGTATTAAGCAGAAAATAGAAGCCTATACAGTTGTTAATGACTTTTTCTTTTCTCTCTCTCTCCACCTCTCATCTGCATCAATAATTATTATTCATATAATATGGGTATGTTGTTCTCAAAACCTATTTTTGGAATGCGTTCTGTTATTGTTCGTATATTTAATTTGGTTGCATATTAACATACCTTGTTCAAATACCATTGTTGGTGGCCTGTTGCAGTCAATGTAACTGGCATGCTGTTACAATGCTTACTGTTGTTCCATTTATGCATGTGTTCTGTTTGCTATGCAACTGTTTCAAATCTATTGTTTTGGGTTAATTGGAGCACCCACACTTGCTGTTATAACTAATTTTGAAATGTTTTGTTTGTGACATCATAGCACATTCGGGAATTCAGATCCCAGCAGATCTACCTGTCCCGCCTCATCTGGCTGTGGCACTGGGCCCCAGGACATCTGGGACCCAACCTGGAACATCCTCCTCCACTGGTCCTGCAGCACATGTGGGTGGAACTGCCTCAGGGCATGGAGCCGGGGCCCTCCATGCCGGGGCCCACCCCCCCTGGGTGCGGAGAGGAACCCGTCACCTGCAACATGTTCTCGAGTCTGGTGTGCAGTGCCATCTGCTCAGAGTTGGAGGGATGGCTGAGCCAGATCGAGGGCCACCTGCTGCACCTGCTTTCCAGCCCCCAGCACAGCCACCTTCGGGGCCGTGAAGGTGCAGTGGTGACTGCCTATAGGTGGGGATCTCAGTCCCACTGTATCCATTTGGGGGCTCATGGGCCTCTGATTCCCAACCATCCTTCCTGTCCAAGGTGTTTACTCCCATCATGTGTCATATACCACCCCTGTCTGCTGTCTTGTGTGTCTTGTCTGTTTGCGAATGCAACTTATCCTACTCAGCCTACCTCCCCAAACATACCTACAGCCCTTCCCCAGCATCCCACTCTCACCTTAAAAAAAAGGCATCTGTCCCACAAAAAAAATCATTGCCCCACACATTGCTCTACATTTTGCCCCCATGTCCAGTGATGTAAATCAATCTACCCTCAAATTACTCTATAAACGTATGTTGCCAGCACCCCTCCCTGAGGAGTGTTAGGCTGTAAATTCCAAATTTCCCACATCACTCTCAGCTGTTGCTGCTGAAGAAATGTAGAGCTATGGTCTTTTCCTACACCTGTCCTGCACATCCCTAGCTGCTTTTCTTAATGATTTACCCACTGCTTGCCTCCATTTCACCACTTTCATATCACTCTTTTTTCTTCTCTTTATTTAAAATTAGTGCGGGATTAAGCGGGAATAAGCGCCACTAAGTGAAGCTAAGGGGACTTAAGTGTCTCTTAGCATCACTTTGCTTCACTCAAAACCATGCAAACCCACTTACAACTGCTTAAAAGTGCTTTATTCACTCTGTCTTAATCAGCCCTTGTTCTGCCCAGCAACAAAATAATCAGCCCTGCCAAGTCTCAAACCCAGGATGCTGTGCACTACATCATCTGAGTTGTGGGAATTTGTAATGCATTACAGTCATTTAACATAAGGGGAAAATACACATCCCTGGCAAGTCTTAAACCCAGGACCACAGCAGCTACCACTACTCCAAATGAACTGTACAAATTAGTAATGCTTCAGTAAATATATCATGCAGGATGGTGATCCAACATTAGGGAAAAAACTGTGAAATTAGTAATGTTATATATACATACACACACACACACACACACACACACACACACACACACACACACACACACACACACACACACACACACACACACACATATATATATATACACACACACACACACACACACACACACACACACACTGGGGAGAAAGAACAAAAATAGGGACATATTTAAAATATGGAATTTTATAAGCTTAGAAAGTTGCAAGAGTATCATGGTTTGTTTTAACATATATTTTCTGATAGATTTCAGGTCTGAAACACAAATGATTGCCATTATTTAGTGACGTCAATGCTCACATCATCTTAGTGATTTGTCAGAAATGCACAACAGTTATGGGGAACAGACCAAAAATATGAGCCACACATCTGGACAGTGTATCAAACTCTGGACAGTGGAGAGGTATGAGTGCAGTCATGTAACAGAAGAGAAAAAACACTGAGAGATGCCAACCATTTCACCCAGCATCTTCTGAACTACAGTCTGACCAACACAACACTACACCAAATCAGCTCTGGGGAATTACCCATGCATTTGCAACTATATCGTGCACTACAGGGATGTAACTGTAGGGAAAAACAGACATTGGTGAGAAATTGTCTACCCACAACCATTTGGGCCATGGTCACAGCAACATACCAGTAAGCCAACTGACCTCTACAGTATAATGACTGTTTGAACAAACATATCCTGATTGCCAGTCACACACTACTCTTACATATACTGCCACAAGTCACAGTGCACTTGGAATCCTGAGGTGTTATGGGACTTTCTCAGTCTGCCCCTACAAACATATACAGCTGATAAACCACCAGCAAATGTAGCAGCATGCACAATCAGATAGAAAAGGATTTATGACACTCACATCTGCCCCTCTCCCTACTCATCCCAACAGACATTTACACACTACACTACACTACTACAAAGTCTTGACAGTCTGTTAACAATGGCCAGACATACCTAACTCTAAACTGTACAGATTTCCACAGAATGTCCATGGTGTGGGACCATATTTATGGCCACTACCACATAACATTTCTGCGAGTCTGCTAACTCACTGGGTTGATATCAGGAGTGAAGTCACTAAATAATGATACACTACACCTTTGAACCACTTAGTGCAAGACATCTGGGCAAAGCCTGACATATTTGGGGGACAGAGGGCCAACAATAGGGACATATCTTAAATAATGGTGTTATAAACTGAAAAGGTTGCTGGGGTAACATTACATTTCTGAATGATATGAGGTCTGAAAAACAAATGGATGCCATTTAGGTACTTCAGTCCTCAGATTACCCTACTGATTTGCCAAAAACAAAAATTGTCTGAGGAACAGACCAAACATAAGAGGCAAACTTCTGGACATTCTGCGGAAATCTGTACAGTTGAGAGGTATGTTATATACATATAACTGTCAGTCTTCATATCAGATAGAAAATGCATGTCCAGACAAACCCTATTAATCTAGCAATTTCCTAAGTGTATAACATCAATACTTACAAGCTGTCCCTAATTCTTGAACTTTCTCTCCCATTTTGTTGGGCTTTCTCCATATTTTAAATTCTAAGAGGTATTTCCACCTACCCTCCATGATGCTGTTGCTCCCACACCTTCATAATGTCCTCCTCACAGACAAGGAAGAGGCAAGGCCCACATGAAGGACTTAATTATAGAAATGTGTTGCCATGCTATTGGCTAATGGAAAAACAACACAGCTCTTCTGGATGAAATTAGCAACTGGAAGATACCAACTGGTGCACAGGCCATCACCTGCTCATGAGCATTACCTACAAAAGGAAGCTGCTGCCTTTGCAAAACAGGTCTGAATCAGGTCTGAACCATTCTATGCAAAGACAGACTGTGACTACAGAACCTACACATCTGCATTACTGTAAGAAACTGCTGTACCACTATAACAAGTATGTCAAATAATTAAGCATGCAATGGAATGCAGACGGGAGGATGCAAGAATGGGAAATAGGAAGTTAAACAATAGGTCTTAATAAGATAACAAGACTTGCTTCCCAGATGTTTTGGTCTAAGAGGTTTTTATTTATTTGTTTATTTATTTATTTATTAATTTATTTATTTATAAATAAATAAGGTCTTAATAAGATAACAAGACTTGCTTCCCAAATGTTTTGCTCTAAGAGGATGAGAGGGATGACTGAGCTGCAAGAGTGTAATCACAGTGTGCCATACTGACAAAGAATGGAAATGTATATCAAGTATTACCTGTGCACATGTATGTAGTAATAGCAGTAGCTGGAAGCCCCAAACATACAGACATGAGTTGCAAAACATAAGGTATATATGCTGTACTTGCTTTACAAATGTGTACTCTTAGTTTCAGTGCATCAAACAGACATAAATGTCTACAGCTACAGGTTGTTGTATTGCCCTGAAACAGAAATAATTAGTAGTATGATGATAATTACGAGGTTGAAATTGGAAATGTGTTTAACTGCGTTGTGATTTTGTGTCCAAGACTACACCAAACATCTATATGAGCACCTATGTAGCTGTATGGACTCAGCAAGACCTGACTGGACAAAATAATCTCTCCCAAGGTAGAGCAGCAATACACAAACTCTACAATAGGTGGAAATATTGGCTGTACAGGGCCAAGAAGGCGTAGGTGCCAAATTGGAAGCAATGTTACCCTTGTGTGAACAAGCAAATAAGGTCACAGGTGAATTACTGTAAGGCTAACTTTGAGTACAAATTGAACACATCCACCAAGGCCAATCACAAGGCCTTCTTTACATATGTCTGCAATCACAGAGACAACACCCAAATCTCCTCTGTACTGGTGGTCAATAACACCACATAAACATATGCCATAGATATAACCAACATGCTGCAGACAGGTTAAGTGAAAACCTCACACCCTATCCTCCCAGCAGGAAAGGAGGACATGCACAGCACCTGCCCCCCTCCCCTCATCATCAGGGAGCAGGTCCATAATGCCCTCTCAAGGGCAACAAACTGAAGTCCCCATAGGACCTGATAACATCCCTGGCTGCATTCTACATGAACTCAGGCATGAGCTCTCAGCTCCATTGTTATCCCATCTGCATGGAGGACAGCCACTGTCACTACTCTACACAAAGGTGGAGTATCCACTGACCCAGCCAATCATATGCACATCAGCCTAACTTGCCTGATCTGAAAGACCATGGAAGGCAGTATCAAGGACCTTATAAACAATGACATCAGCAACCTCAGAATGCTTGAGCAAACACAGTTTGGTATTGTCAAAAGGAGATGAGGCCTGTTAAAACCAGTCAACTGCTCTGAAGCCGTCAAGAAAAAAACATGGACGAGGGGAAGATGGTGCACACTGCCTATCTTCACCTACCCAAAGCCTCTGACAATAATCCCCATTCAGCCATAATAATTATGCCTACACAGCTAGGCATCAGCCTCAATGTTACCAGATAGGTAGCTAACTGGCTCAATGATGATACTCACTCAGTCAAAGTAGTGGAAACCATCTCTAGTGGTAGACCCTTTAAGAGTGGTGTACCCCAAAGATCTGTCTGGGGGCCTCTACTGTTTGGGATATAGTGTTCTGAGGTGCAAGACAAAACCAGTGGTCTGTGGCTGACCAGGTGTACAGATGACTGCAAGCTGACCACTCCAAAAAGTTCTTACCCAAAGTAATGACTGGTGCCAGAAGCATTGCCTCAAACTGAATGCCAGGGAATGCATCATCATCCCTGTTTTGGTAGATGTCATCCACACTAGTTATGACAGTAATAACAATGTACTAAGCATGCATTCAGGCATGAGGCGATTTGTGCAACAAGGTTAATAGCAACCTGACAGTTTCTCACTGCATTGGCAACATTGTACAGAAGGCTGTCTACATGGCCCACTTCAGAAATAAGGGTATGTCATCCAGGAACCAGGAGGCCATAGCATCCTTTTACTCCTCCTGTATCAGACCCAATACCGAGTACAATGGCTCATTTGGCATGTACCTTGCCAAACACATGGAGTGGTTGCAGAGACCACAGACATTCCTGACCAGGAAAATCCAGGGTCTGCAACACCTGTCCTATACAGATAGGCTGAAAGCCCTGGCGGTCTACTCAGTGTCATACAGACTGATCATAGGTGATGTGTGTCTAGCTAATAGGCCATTCCCAAACCAGCCTTGATGGAGTTTATGCATATCTGTAAGACTAACCCCACTCACGCAACCTGCACGCAAGGCCCTCATCTGGTCTATGACATGAATAGTACTTGTTGCCAGAATAGATTTGTGTCTCAAACAATACACTCTCTGTAAAATACAGTCCCTCCACATGTCTAGCAGAGTACCTTCAAGAAGAAGCTGGATGACTGCAAGAGAAACACAAAAGACACCCATGGGAGCCCAACTGTGTCCAAGCTGGACAGGAGAAACAGGCGCTGACTTTGAAGGGACATGGTGAAACATCTGGGCTAGGCTTATGAGGACATTTGGGCCAATAGCCTAGTACTGTCCTATGAACCTATACACCTAGTACTTCACATTTCCTGTATTTATTGCAGACTGTCCTGCAATGTTGTCATAAATGATTCCCTGTGAGTCTGAAATGTGTAGTTATTGTAATGATAGAGTATTTTCTTGTTCCTTTATTAGTTATTGCCACATATCATTACACCTTGTCATTGTGTTTGGTTTGTATAGCACTAAGTCAGCTGTTATAGTACTTGCATATGCACATGGTGACACTGTATAGCTCACTCCAATAGCCTTGGTCTTGGTCACACTTATTTTGCTAATGGGTTCATCACACAGCAGGATTTGTCACCCTTTGTTGAGGGCCTTACACTAGATGTTAAAACTACCTTAACGTCTGGGCTGAAGGGCCCATAGGTGCCAAAGTTGTGCCAGACATTAACAGGAGTGTGTATGTGTGTGTGTGTGTGTGTGTGTGTGTGTGTGTGTGTGTGTGTGTGTGTGTGTGTGTGTGTGTGTGTGTGTGTGTTAACAGAGTGGAGCATGACCTGCACATGTGAAGCAGTCACAGCAATGTGGAGTGTGTGATTGGCTGGCATGCCAGAGTGAGGTAACTCTTGAGGGGTATGTATGACACTTAGGAGAGGGTTGGCCTCATAGTCTATAGGTGTATGGTAGATGTCTGATGGGCTGGTATGGCCTGGTTGGGAACTTCTGTGATGTCCCCAGCTGCTGCATGTGCTGTCTGATGTAAATGATGAATAGAGGGTTATGCACATTAATGGTGCTCATTGGGGGGAACATGAAACATCAGGATCAGAAGTGCAATGCATGCTGTAATGCCATTATAGTGACACTACACACACACACACACACACACACACACACACACACACACACACACACACACACACACACACACACTGCTGATAGATGGCAGGGGTATGATGTGGGTGTTCAGGATCTGTACATAGTGCCCAGTGTAAGAGGTCCTGTGATGTGTTTCCCTGTTCATGTCTTTCAGGTGGGATGTTCCAACAGTGGCACCATCCATTCTCAGATGCTGAGACTGTGGCAATCATAGATGCCATCAGACTAAATCACACAATCATGTTTGGGAGGGGAGACAGCAGCTGCAAGAGCAGACTGCCCTGTGGTCAGACCTAGTGGCCATGGTGAACAATCTGGGGTAGCATGTCTGAGCATATGCACAGGTCAGGCACAGAGCCCCTGACTCATCCACCATGCCTGGCAAAGAGCTGCAGCTGTGGCCAGGGACCAGACAGTCACAGGTGGGGGTCCTGCTATGCAACCCCCACTTGTTCCTTGCCAACCTTAGGTCAGCCACTGTACCCCAGGAAACCATACAAGCCTATGCCATGGAGGTGGGTGGCACACAGGTAACAGGAGAGGAACATCCAGGTAAGGACCCAATGGACATCACTTCAATACTGTATCATTCAAATTGGCATCCTTGGAGTATCTGGATGCATATGTCAGGTCAAACTGCATTTGTGGGTGGGGTTTTGTAATGCACACAAGTGCACATCTGTTGTGAATGGCAGCAAATTGTGAAGTATCAGAGCTTGTACTGTACATGTTCAGAAATGCATCATTTATCCCCTACCAATGCCACATGTGAGTCTGCTGACAATACCTCTCTCCCACAGCTTTACAGGTCCCTCTGGTCTGGATGGAGAACAGCTGCCTGAAGCCAGTGAGTATGGAAAGGTCTTGTTGTGACCAACCAATCCCATGGGCATGTTAAGGGCATGCATTTTACCATGCACACAACTGTTACTCTTAGCCATATTGCAATATGTGCATGTTAAATTGTAGCAAAGGTAATTGCAGTGCATCACAGTGGTCATCACAGGAGCCTATTCACAGGAGTTGTAACATATTGGCATGTATGCTTCTGTATGTGTTGCCATAGTGCTATATAGGGCTACATCAATATTGTGTACACAGGTGCTGTGTGTGTTAGGTGAAGGCCCATCACATACTACTACACCTCACATATCTCAGAGGTATACATATGTAGCAACATTAAGTGTACATAGCTGCACTGCATGTTGTTGAGGGCCTGTCCAGAGTGTGTCTGTTGTGGTCTGATTGTGGGTTGTGCATGTCATCATTCAGAAATTGTGTGGTTTGTATAATGCATGTGTGTGTGTGTGTGTGTGTGTGTGTGTGTGTGTGTGTGTGTGTGTGTGTGTGTGTGTGTGTGTACATGTGTGTGTGTCTGTGTATTGGCAAACATTATAGTGCAGGTATTAATTTATATATGTTGTCTTCCCTGCACAGGTGAACATGGGGGCTGGGGTTACTCCCCCTCAAAACCTAATGTCAGTGTCTTAGTGGACTCTGATGATGACGGTGGTGATAGTGAGGCACAGGTTGGGATGTCAGGGGCTGAATCGGTTGGTATCCTACTTTCACCCACAAAGTCCCCACACACAGTCAGTATGCCCCCACATACCCAGTCCCCAGCAGCCACAGACAATGGACAGTTGGAGAGTGATGGCATGGAACAGATAAGAGTGGTGACTATTGCAAGTGTGAGTGTAGACACTAGCCATGACCAGAGAGCAGACGAGGACCCACACAGGCGGATGGACAGGGATGCTCAAAGGAAGACAGCTACCCATCAAGCCTCTATCACAAGTGTCACAGCAGGTGTCATCAGACACATGTTTCTGTCCATCATGGATGCACAGGGATGTTCTGAATGCAACACCTGACAAATGCTCAGGATCATGAATGCAACACTTCCTGTCATGCGTGACGACCTCCATGGCCTTGGTGATGCCACACGTTATTATGCTTCTGTCATGGATAGATGGTAGGATGCAACATTGTCTGTGCTTGATTGTGCAATGTCTGTGCTTTAGCATGTGGTGGGAGTGAGGCATTGACCACATGGATGTAGGTCAACAACAACATCAGCTGGGAGTCCATGTGGCTGTGCACATCCACACTCCTGTAGTGGCAGTACCACCAGCGCTACCAAAGGAAGGGTGCTGTCTACGCCACAACAGAGCAGGCCATGGGCATGTGGGCCTGGTCGGTCCTGTCAGGGACATGGATCCAGCAGACAGCAGTCTCCATCGGGGAGTAGTACTGTATCTGGCATTGGGCCTGGTGGTGCCAGTGAGACTCCTGGCAGAACCAGTTCCCATGTCCATGGCTGGAGACAGTGAACTGTACATCCTGCCATGTATGGTCCACAGCTGTCCAACATACTCCTGTGTATGGCAACCACATGGCTTGACTGTGTGCATACAAACTCTCACACATCTCTATCATAGGCAGGTCACCACCAGACACACACAACTGCTCTGCATGGTCCAGTTGAACAGTGCCCCTACATGCACACACACACACACACACACACACACACACACACACACACACACACACACACACACACACACACATTATCTCAACCATATGGCTCAGCCTAGGCCTCTGGCAAACCCATACCACACCCTGTGCATGTGATGATTTCTGTGCCACATCCCTGTTATCTACATCATCGATGCAGGGAAATGCTAATATGGGTCTGATGCACAGGGTGAATATAGTACAGTGTAATAATGTAATGCTGTGTAAGGTGCTGTATGCTGGCAATTGTTATGGGTACATATCACAGTGTATGTACCTTTTATAGCCATGATACATTATTGTTGTTAGAACTGCTGACTGACTGTAGTCTCACATACTATATTCTGTTTGTGTTCCAGGTGTCTATCTACCTGCAGGCTGTGGGCCTGCTGACATTACCAACAATGAGTATGGCAGAGTGGGAACACAGTGACCTTTTAATAGCCAAGGTACAACAGTATATGTACATGTTTACCAGGTGTGTATGCATGCAACAGTGTGTGAGGGACACTGGCGGCAAACAATGTGACCTTGCATACATATCCCTTGACAAAGCCAGGTAGCCATCATACATGTCACCTGGGTGTTCTGTAGTACCACAGGCTCATACATACAGAGGAGGTTACTTGAGTACTGGCACTAGGTCAAACAGAGGTCTAGCTGTTACTTTAACCCCAACAGATTCACCTATCTTGTGGGCACCAGGTAGTCACAGGGCCTTCACATATCTACATATGTGTATGTGTGACATTATCAAATGTAGAGTGTGGGACACAACTTGTAGTAATGTGACAGTTGGCAGCACATAGCATGCCCACAGCAAGTGCAACACACAAGACTTCCTCTGGTTTGCTACTATAACACCTTCTTTGTGTGACATTACCCTAGCTTACAGTATTTCTCATAACAGTAAGGTGCTTCTGATGTGCATTAACTGCTCTATGCAATCAGTACATAAATGTATGACACATTTCTTGTCCTACAGTCTTGAGACCTCTTTTTACTGTTTCAGTTGCTGTCACAGGTTACACCTTGCCAGTCATGGACTGCAACCTGCAGGGTGGTACAGACATACCTCTCAACTTTACAGATTTCCACAGATTCTCCAGATTTTTTCCTCATATTTGTGGTCCATTTTCCCATAAACCTATGTTTTTCTGGCAAATCATTGCCAAATCATTGCAGATTGATGTCAACAAATAATGGCAGACATTATGAGTGAGTTGCAGACCTCATAACTTTCAGACTATCTATGCTAATGCAAAACCTTTTATTCTATCACCTATATATGTTTTTAGGAGCAATATTTGACAAGTGTCCCTATTATGTGGCCTTTGTGACCCCATTATTTATGGCTTTGTAAACATTTCATGCTGCAAGAGCTTGAGAGATATGGGTACAGATGGTGGCCATACCTCAGACCTCTGCATATGCCTGCAGGTTGTCCTGATGTCTGACACATAATTTCCTTTCATCTGTCATAAACCTGTGATTTTCTGGCCAACAATTTTGAAAACCATGACAGATTAACACTGCAGATTAATGATGGATATTGTCATGTAACAGCACATACCCTCTGTATGGTGCATTCACATGCATGACTTGTTCTTCTATCTATTTCCCATGTGTGACACAGCAATATGTGAAGGGTGTGGTCAATGTTGTTTGCTGGTGACCCAGCTTCCAATATGGCTTTAACCAGATGTCTTTCTGTGAGTGGTTGAAAGGTATGCTGGCACGCACACACACACACACACACACACACACACACACACACACACACACACACACACACACACACACACATTCATGACCTGCCTCTGCTGATAGCCAAACCTCTACCAGCCCAGTTTTACAAATTATACTGCTATAGATACATAACAGAAACACCACAGAGGTAATGTAGTGTTGCAGTGTCTAACAGTACTATTCAAGTGGGTGACAACTGCTGGGGCTGTTAGGATTGCCAATAGTGGGTTCAGAGACCCTTAACATGGTAGAGCCACCTGAAACACACACACACACACACTGCTGCATGGGGACATGCATTGAAACACACATGCACACAGAGTTGACACTTCCCATATTAGATGACCCACCTATCTATTTATGTACAGTACACATGGATATGACTATTGCATGCACCACAGTGCCTTTGTGTTAGAAACTGTGTAACTGTGCTTGTAAGGTGGATGACAACTGTAGGGGCTGCAACTAGGCTGGCAATGGGGGAGTTAACAGGGTGGAGTAGGCACACAAAATGGTATAACCATTGCATACACACAGTAAAGACAGCTACAGGAGAGATGCATAGAGAAACACATACACAGTTGCCAATAGGTTAGTAACCCTACGTATCCACTTGTATGTACTATAGTGCTATGTCCACATTACATGCAGCACAGAGATTATATGCTGGGGACATAATTTACTACCTCTTACAACAAGTAATCTTGTGAATGCCATCATGGATGGTGGGATACAACACCCAAAATAGCAACTGGTCTCATACATTGCTCTTACATATCTGGAATAACATACTTTGTATCAGCATGATGTTTCAGATAGGTACAAAGTCTGCTGCTGGCATGTTTGTCACTATGGTAACTGTGACATATTTGACAATAATTTCTCATAAATGCCCATTGTTAGGGGACATAGACCATATACACGTTGCTAACATCTGGATATTCCATATACATCTGTACAGATGACTGGTATGGCCTGTATAGTTTAACATGGTGCATGTAAGGCAGATGCCATTAACTGCCTTTTTAAATTAATGCCATGGGGAGGGAGTCAACAGGCCTTAAAATGGTATAAGCAGCACACACAACTGCCACAGAGGACATGCTTCACACACAAATGCACACAATACTACAGTTGCCAGTATTGAGATTAGAACCCGTACCTATCTAATTATTTGTACTATAGCATTACAGAGTTACTGCATGTGCCACAGAGTTTATACTGCTGAGGAGCATATGCAGGTACTTCTAAGGTGAATGGCATCAGTGGGCCTTGTAAAAGTAGGGCAATGGGAAGTGTACTGGGTGGAACACACCTCAAAATGATATAACCTACACCCCCCAGGGATATGGTTCATAGACACACACACACACACACACACACACACACACACACACACACACACACACACACACACACACACACACACACAATTACATTTAGCAAGACTGAGATTAGAGCCCCTACCTATCTAGTAATTTGTACTACAGTGTTAAGTAGTTATCTCACACACCAAGACACGTATAGGGCTAAAGGCTGTCCAAAGGTATTTATCAGGTGAATGACATCAAGAGCCCTTGTAAAGTATGACAATGGGAAGTGCACTGGGTGGGAAAGGCATCAAAACACTTTGACCTACACACACTTCTATACAGATGTATACGCAAACACACATTTGTCAGAACTGAGAATAGAACAACTGGCTGTATAGTTATTTGCACTATACTATTACGTAATTATTGCACATGCCACAGCGCTTATAGGGATGATGGCTGCCCAAAGGTATCTCTAAGGTGAATGACATCAGTGGCCCTTGTAAAGTAGGGCAGTGGGAAGTGTACTGTGTGAAACGCACCTCAAAATGGTATAACCCCACCCCAGAGAATATGGTTCTTACCCAACCATACAGGCTATGGTTCTCACACATACACACACAGTATCACACACACACACACACACACACACACACACACACACACACACACACACACACACACACACACACACACACACACAGAGTATCGAGGTTTAGAGCCCCTGCCTATCCAGTTATTTGTACTACAGTGTTACACACACAGTTATTGCACACACTACAGAGCTTATAGGGCTGAGGGCTGTCCAAAGGTACTTCTAAGGTGAATGACATCAGCAGCCCTTGTAAAGTAGAACAATGGGAAATGTACTGGGTGGGAAAGGCATCAACATACTTTACTCTACAAACATGCACACTTATATGCACACACACAATAGCCAGCACTACGATTAGAACCCACACCTATCTAGTTATTTGTACTACAGGGTTAAGCAGTTATTGCATGTGCCACAGAGCTAATAGGGCTGAAGTATGTCCAAAGATACTTCTAAGGTGACTGACATCAGCAGTGCTTGTAAAGTAGGGCAATGGGAAATGTACTGGGTGGGAAAGGCCTCAGAATACTTTAATATACAAACATATATGCATATATGCACGCACACAATAACCAGCACTGAGATTAGAACCCCTACCTATCTAGATATTTAAACTGCAGTGTTATGCAGTTATTGCACATGCCACAGAGCTTATAGGCCTGAAGGGTGTCCAAAGGTACTTCTAAGGTGACTGACATCAGCAGCCCTTGTAAAGTAGTGCAATGGGCAGCATACTGGGTGGGAATGGCCTAAAAACCTTTAACCTACAAACACACATTTGCCAGGACTGAGATTAGAATCCCTACCTATCAAGTCATTTTTACGATAGTGTTACACAGTTATCACATGTGCCACAGAGCTTATAGGGCTGATACATGTCCAAAGGTACTTCTAGGGTGAATGGCATCAGCAGATCTTGTACAGTAGGGCCTTTGGATGTGTATTGAGGGGAAAGGTCTCATAATACTTTAACTTACAAACACACACACTCACAGAAAGGCGGGTGATGTGATATTACAACCCCCTACCTCAATATTATTACACAACGTGGCTCAACTTCATGCTGGCACATGCGACTGGTTACAACTGGTATGCAACTGTCTGCAGAAGGACATCACTCTATGCCTTTCAGGGTATCCCTGTCTATGACTCACTCTGTGTGTGTGTGTCTCCCTGTGTCTCTCTCTCTATCACTGTCTGTCTCTCTCTCTTCCCCATGTCTATGTGTGTGTGTGTGTGTGTGTGTGTGTGTGTGTGTGTGTGTGTGTGTGTGCTTTAAATATTGCAATATGTTGCCCATATATATGTCCATGTATCACATGCAACAGATGCAGATATATCACATATGGGCCACCTCAGCTAGCTGAGGGTAATCCTGTCTGATGGGTGTGGATAGAGACAGTTAAGGTGTGCATAGCTGTCTGTACGCAAATACATCTATGCACTATACAGTTATATACTCTGATATGGGTTTAGACATGGGCTGTAATTCTCTAAGTGTATGAGCATGCCCAGTATGACCTTTTATAGTAAGACTGGGACTCCATTCCTGAGATAGTTGCACGCTGGTCCAGTGTTTTCTGTGCTACAGCCATACCTGTCAACCTGTTAGTGCAAGAAATGTGGAGATAGCCTGCCAAAATGGGAGGAACAATGGTCCAAACATAGGGAGATACTGTAAATATTGCTCGTATTAACAGAGAAAGTTGCTAGAGTAACAGGGTTTGTTTTAGCAGACATCTTTTGACATATATGCCATCTGACACTGAAATGTATTGTGTCATTACTAACTGACAGATATCCTCAGATCATCACAGTGAGTTACCTGTGAAATACAAAATGTATGATGCACAGACCAAAATAGTGAGCCAAACTATGGACATTCTTGCCCAATCCAGCTGGTTGAGAGGTGTAGTTACAGCCGATTGGCTGACGTAGCTGTGTAAATAGTCCAGCATCTCAGTGATATACTGGCTGGGGATATCTTGCTTGTGTGGTATTTTTCTTAACTGAAAAGCCATATCCTGAGAGTGCATTCTACTGAGCAGAGATGTCCATTATATGCGTGATATATTTCACATAGCACTGTGATTTCCAGCTATGTCAGTGGCAGAGCAGTACTTAGTAATATGGTGAACCATTGACAGACATTTGTTGATAGGTTGATATGAGGTTACTAGGCTATTGGGCCTGAAACCCTTATAACCCTCAGAGATGAGAGTGTAGCCCATGTTAAGGCATTTCAGCACCCAGAGCCCCTCTGCAGAAGGAACACAGTTGGAATCACAGGACTGTATTTTCTGTTTCCTATGCACTTATACAGAGAGAACTTCACAAGGGATATTGCAGCACTTGGCTTGATGTGGCCAGGGAGTGTAGTCTTCAGATGGGGGAGTGTGTGAGACACATATCTGTCACACCAAGCCCTACTGATATCACAGACCAGGTTGATGGTGCTCCTACAGGTTGTTTGAATGGACCTTGGCTTCCAGATGTGCAACAGTCCCATCAAGGCAGGGTCTGGATTGCTTTGTATGCCAGACAGAGGTCTGTATGGGACTGAGTAGAGGGGCAGTGCTGTTAGCCTATCTGTGTAGGGTAGGTGTTTGGAGCCCTGGAATCTCTTGATGAGGAACCTCTGTGATCTTTCCAGCTGCTGCATGTGCTTTGTGAGGTACATGATGAAGGGGGCATTGTACAAAATAATTGGCCTTATAAGCTTAGAATACATGGATCTTATGACCTCTTTGTCCCTGGATGAGATATCCTTACTTTTGAGTTGACCCATCTATGAAGCTTTCTGTACAATGGAAGCAACATGGTGCACAGACATCGGGTTGCTATCAACCTGGGTGGCTAAATGCCTCACTACTGATTGTTTTTGTAGGACATTGTTGTTAATGTGATAATATGTGGGGATGTCAGTCTCCCTGACAGGGATGATGATGCATCTGCCGGCATTCAGCTTGAGGCCATGTTTCTGGCAGCAGTCATTTGTTTTGGCAATACCCTGTTGTAGGACGTCCACATCACTTTGGGTATTGATGACTGTTCCCAGCTTGCAGTCATCTGCCAAGTTTGTCAGCCATAGGCCTGTGTTTTTGGCCTGCACCTCATGGAAGTATATCCTGTATACCAGAGACCCCCAGACCAATTTCTGTGGTATGCCACTCATTACGGGTGTACTGCTTGGGTTGGCTACCTCTGTTATGATCATGTGGGTTTTATTAATGAACCAGTTTGCTACCCATCTGGTAACAAATGGATTGCTGCCTAACTGACAGAGCTCATGTATTATGGCCAAGTGGGGAACAGTATGTAAGGCTTTGGCCAAGTCAAGGTGGCCAGAGTACACCATCCTTCCCTCATCCATGTCTTTGTTGGCTGTCTCAGAGAAGTCATCCAGAGTTCACTAACATACCTCCCCTTGAGAAAGGCAGGCTGTGTGGGGTCAAGTATTTGGAGTTTGCCAATGTCCCTGTTAATGAGGTCCATGATGATCCATTGCATGGCCTTGCAGATCAGGCTAGTTAGGCTGATGGTTCTTTAATTTCCCAGATCAGTGAACACTCCACCTTGGTGTACAGAGATGACAGTCGCTGTCTGCCACTCAGCTGTGACAAAGGCAGTACTCAGGCTTTGGTTGTGTAGGGTGCATAATGATGCTGCCAGTTCATGCCTGAGTTCATGTAGGTTGCTGCTGGGATGTATTCAGGTCCCATGGAGGCTGTCTTCTTGGCTTTGAAAGGACAGTGATGCCCTGTCCCCTAGTGATAAGTGTTGGGTGGTCAGGTACTGTGGATGTTCTGCTTTCCTGATGGGGGGTGGCAGCGGGGAGACATTTCCGCTGAATCTGTCAGCCAGTAGATTGGTAAGCCAATTGTTACTGACAATCATTTTCTGCTTGTATTGAGCCATCATTCCAAGTGATGGTAGAATGCTGCTTAAGGCTAGGTACATACCTGCATGCGACATATATTCACCAAGCTGAATCATGTCTGTCTTCCTATAGTCCAGGGAAGTACATTTGTTGTCATTCACATCACCATGGACTAGGCCAGAGTGGTAACAGTACCTGTTGTGGAGTGACCTGAGTGCACGTGTGATATGGTGGATTCTGGCACCTGACAAACAAATAAGCATGACTTTCTCCTTATCCAGCCTGGTGAGAGGCACATCTGTGTGTGTCAAGATGGAGTCTCCTATGATTAATATGTTGAGTTTATGGTAAGGCCTTAATTGTTGTGAGACACTGGTGTGTAGACTATGCATGTTCTGTGGTGTGTAGGTTTGTGGAGTTCCCATGTGTGTTTGCCTATGAGGTGTCCTTTGTTTGCATTTTTGTTTTGTTGATGACCTCCACTTACGTGGGTGTGTATTGTGTAGTTGTGGGTGATGTTTACTGACTCCATACCCTGCAGGGTACCTATGTTACTGGATGATTTGCTCTGGTGTGCACATTTTCCATTTGTCTGGCCAGTGGTTCCCCTTCCCGTTATGTGTGTCTCTTTGTCCTTCTGTAGTCCAGTCACAGGATTTGCCACATTGGCTGCTGTTATGTATTTGTATTTGTGGAGTGAGTGGGGTAGACAGTGTAACATTACACACAGGGTTATGGGCTTCACACCTCTGAGTGTACTTATTTAGCAGGTTGTCCATCATTGTAGCACTGCATCTGCTGTGGTCCTCAGATGGTTTGTGTTTTTAAGTTATTATGAGGCTACATGTTGGCCCTAGCTGTCAACCTGTCACAGACTGACATCTGGACAGGCCCATATATGACAGTCAGACACAGGCCCACACATGGGGACAGGGTGTTAATAATGCTCTGGCAAACATAGACAGTTGGGAGACCAGTTTGGTATTTGCTTACTTTTTCTTATGGGTATGATGTCTGTTTCTCCACTGTCTGCCACTGATGTTTTGACATGAACCTTTGTTGTTTTGCAAATAGTTTGGCAGGCAAATGCAATGTTAGGACAAGCAGAACAGATATACATGGCATACCTGTGGTCTTTCTGCGACAGCCTGTCATTCCAGGGGTATGGTGGCCAGTAACTTGTTGTCAGTGCTGCCACAGTAAGGTGACAGCCATTTATAACCTGGTAGAACAGTAACTTTCAGGCACCTGCTGTTCTTCTAGGCACCATGCCTCTCAGCCTGTTAGAGCCAGAAATCTGGGGAAAGCAAAAATAATTGGGTGACAAAAGGCTAAAAATAGGAACAGGTGTTAAATATTGCCCTTACAAACATAGATAGCTGCTATAATAACATGTGTTGCATTAGTATGCATTTTTCTAAAGGGTATGAAGTCTGAAACTAACATCTGTTCATTATTTTCTGACTTTAGTCTTTCATGATTTGCAAATGATTTGCCAGAAAACCACAATTTCATGACAAACAATAAAGTTATGATGCAAAACTCTGGACATTCTGCAAAATTATGTACAGTTGAAAGGTATGCTAGGCACTGTGTATGTTACTCTTAGCTGTGTACTGTCCATATGAGTGATCCACTGTCCTTGACTTGTCCATCTTTCCTGAACTAACTTCTGGGCAGTTTGTACAGATCCTACTGTAGGTGTAGCTGACATGCAAGATAGTTAGCACAAGAAATCTTGGAACATGGACCCTGTCAACCACAGTACTGTACCTAGGCCACTAAGCAACTACAGCCAAGTGTAAGTGATGCCCACTTCCTGACAGTATTAACCAAGCATATACATAGCTCATCTGCCCCTGCATATTGTGGACGTGCAACAAGTTATCATGTTGATTGAGATAGCCCTGGGAATGCGTGCTCTGCTACTATTACCCTGCAAACATACATGTTACTGCATTTCTATGGGGACATGGGTGTGTTGCGGGGGGGGGGGCATACTTGTTAACTGTACACATTTGCACAGACTGTGCAGATGTTGGCTTTAATTTTTGAGTCCATTTAGCATAGTAATGTGCCTGTCTTGAAGAATACTGGCATATCAGAGGCACAGTATTCTAAATCTATTCTGTGCATTTTGTACCATTTTATGGGGTGGCAAAAGCCACATCACTATGGCTAGGCTTACAAATGCCCCAGGGCAGATAGCCTAGTACTAAACTATGAAACTATGAAACTATCACTAGAGACTGAAGGTTAGGATGTAATGGCAGACATTTGGGTTTCAGACTTCTGACCCTTCAGAGACTTCATGCAGGCAAGACCTGCAGTTATATCACTGTGTAAGTCTGCCAGAGGATTTTTTCATCATTGCCCCTGTTTGTGGGCCTTTGCCAGATATTTCTTAATGGATTTCTACAGCTGACTTGCTGGGAGAGGCTGAGGAGTGACTATGGGACCCCAACATTTACATCCATGCATGTGACTTATGACCCCTAGTTTATTTGTCCCCCACATACACTGCAGTGAGTTTTGTCAGCTAGGAGACTACTGCATACTCTGTGGAAGCCTGTATTGGGCAGACATTTACTGTTGTCCCACATAGCTGTCAATTGTCTGCTGCTATCCTGGTAGGCCACCCCATTCCCTTGTAGACATGCAGCAATACCTGAGATATGCTACCAGAATGTAGGACTACATTCATCTATTGTTAAGAAGTATGACTATCATGTGCCTGCGGCAGTTGTGAGGATGGTGCTTGAGGGCTGAGACTCTGTCGGATGCACACAGTACACAGCCTATACAAGGTAGGGTACAGGTAGTGATGTGTTTGGCATCCATTTTACTCTGTGTGTGAATCAGAGAGAGGTGTAAATCCCTGGGTTCCTAGGGTGTCAGTGTATATGCTATGCGTTGCCTCTTTGCCAAGCCCAGGGCATAATGGGCATGCCTACATCTGCCTACAGGGGCAGGCTCAGGGGGATCTCCTTCTTGTCTCCCTGTGCCTGTGGAGGTCTTAGCAATGGTGGGAGGCTGTGTGCCACTTCCCTGTGATGTTCCTGCCGCAGCTGTTTCTGCAGGATCATATTGTGTATCATGGCACATACTATGAACATGTGTGCACATGTGGCTGGAGAGTAGAGTAAGGCTCCACCAGATATGTCAAGGCAGTGGAACCGTGACTTTAGCATCCCAAACACATGCTCTATAATGTTCCTAGTTTGCCTATGTGCCTCATTATGGTGTTCTTCAGTGGGTGTGTGTGCATTACTGATGGGTGTCATCATCCACATTTCCAGTGCATAGACAGCATCTCCCATGAGATGGCCATACAGGATGTCCCCTCTGGAAAATGCCTGGTACAGTTGTGAGGCATGCCAGATGTAGGAGTAATGATAGCTGCCAGGGCTGCCAGCACACACAATCATGATAATGTTCTGGGCATTGCACATGATCTGGCAGTTGATGGAGTGATAGCCCTTGTGGCTGACACGCACTCTACCATCTTCACCAGGTGGTGCTTTGATGTGGACATGAGTGCAGTCTATAGCACCCAGTACCTCTGGGTAGTCTGCTACATGATGGAAGAGTCACATATTGCTGGTCCTCTCCTCATGGTTGCTGGGGAAATACATGTGCTCAGCGGCATGCAGTTTCATGGCATCCAGGAGCTGGTGGAGTAGCCTGGATGCAGATGCCTTTGAGACCTCCATGATGTCCCCAGTAGGTCTTTGGAAAGTACCTGTAGCTAGTATTCTTAAGGCTACTCATACCTTGGTTTCAACTGGGATTGTTTCCCCTCTGTTGGATCTGGGATTGAGATAAGGCTGGCAGAGCTCGGTGAGTTGGTGAAGTATGTCCCTGTCCGCCCTGTAGCGCTCTAGTATCTCCAGATCATGTAGCCCTTGAAAGGTTACTCTGGGTCTGAACACACTTCTCCTCCTTCTTCTGGGCTGGTTGTCAGCATTATCCTCATCAACGCCCTCAGTCTGTAGCACATACATATGTAGCAAAGCAGCAGCAGCCTCTAACATTTTATCAGTTAAAATTCCCAAGTGTGTACACCAATGGTGCAGAGTTTGTGGGAAAAAACAGACCGAAAAGTGTTTGCATACTTTATACTGGTGTGCTGCAGATGCTGCCTGTGTGATTGGTAGACTATGATACATTCCACCTGCCAGCTTTATTACTGAGGGGTTTGAATGGGCCACTGTGAGTGATTGAGTCCATATTAGTGATTTCTAGTTCATTTCCTTTATTCTGCTATTTCCATTTTTTCCTCTTTTTCCACTGTGTTTAAGCCCCATGGTGCACTGTACAAACTGCTTTAACTACTATAAACATTGCTGAGCAGAAAAGGCCCTCCCCTGGACATGAACACCATTAACATTTCTTGAACCAGCTAAGCACAGCTAAGCAGCCACTGAGCACAAATAGGAGCTGTGGAGCTCCAATGTGCATACACCAAGCATGACACACCCCCTTCTCATGTCAGCTGCTTCTTCTGCTTACAACACTCCATTATAACTGCTACATGGTTAGGTATCTGTGGACACAGTCTCCCATTTTGCTATTCAATAAATGTATCTCATTTACATACCACACTGCTGAAGTCCCTAGTTACATCACTACACCGGAGCCTACTTCCTTAGCAACCACTGTTACCTGTTATTGTTATGAGTCTGCATGCTGCCCATTATAATGGCAACATTCATGTTTCACATTTAATTGTCTTTTTACAGTTTTTTTTATTTTCTGCACGATTGTGTTTGTGCACCGCTCCTCTTAAACGTCCGAAATAGGACAAAAAAATTGATTTTTGCAATTTTAAAATATTTTTCCATGCTAATGGCCATAGCTGTGGTCATTGACATGCCTAATAAACATAATACATGCTTTACTTTGAGCTGTCATGCCCCCATTTTGATTTTTGCAGAGATGTACACGGTTAGTAACCGAATACATTTCCGCTGCGGACATGGCTCCAACATGGATGCCTGTCTGCTTAATGGATCGCTAATTCACCTTATTTGCATGGTTTTCACCAGCAAATGAGGTGATTTGCATTATTCCATGGTGTCCATGTTGGAATAGTGCTGGGAGGCTTGTGCTTGCCCCAAGCCTTATTTACTAGATCTCACAGGCTCTGAACTCCATGTTTGAGCTGTGCCTCTATTCTCACATGGAGATTAGGTCTGTGTAAGCTTCATTGAATCCTAGCCAGGATGGTTACAGCTAGGGAAGGTTGGCTTTATTGGCTTCAATGTTCCTATAAACACTTAAAAAATAAGAATTCATGGGCATTTAGAAGCCCTGTTGCTGAAAGACTGCTTTAACCATAAGGCATCATTTTCATTTAGAATTTGTTTCTGATGAAGTCCCATTGTGTAAGGGATGAAATCACATTCATATTTTATTTATATGAGCCTAACTTTTTAAACTTTTTATACATTTTTATGTGCTGTTTGTGGTAAATAAACTGTTCTTTAAAGATTGTTATTAGTGGAATATCATTTTTGAGTGGACCATTGGAGTATTTCTGGTTTTGCAGTTATTTCCTTTTGTGGAATCTCTCGAGCTGCATTTTATGTTTCTTAGTTATTTGCATAAATCTCATAGTACTTTGTCCTGACTGGGTGACCACACACACACACACACACACACACACACACACACACACACACACGCACGCACGCACACACCCACACACACACACACACACACACACACACACACACACACACACACACACATATGGAAAAGACTTCATATAACCAAGTGTTCATAGTATCAAACATTTTTACTGATGGCAGAAGTGACTGAAGACTTATTTGATCACTTCTGCCAGTGTTAGGAGGTCATGGAAGAGCAGGGAATGGGAATGTGTGCTGCCCCAGTTGTTGTGTGATCTTGGAGTTAGTATATATAATTAGCAGGGGATGCTGGGGTGCAGCACCCCCCCACACACACACACATACATGGGGTATTAGTGGAACTTGCCCCCACAAAAAATGACTTTTTTTTCTTTTTTATTATTTTGAGTTATGATCTTTTGGATTGATGTTTTGCTTTTCAATATTTTTGTGCTGCAGTGTTTTACACACATTTCTTGGGATGAGTAGACATTTCACTGAACATTGGGAAAGCTGGTAAAAGTCAGTAAAACAATAAATACCCACCTATCAAATAAAACAAACACTGACGTGTATGTAACAATTATTAAAAATTGTTAGCTCGTGATTAATTCAATGAATACTAACAGATCTTCTCATTTAATAACTTACCAAAAATTCAAACTTGCAAATATGAAAATAAAAATAAGAATGAATGAAAATTAAGATAAATTTAAAACCACTTAATACATATACAGTCATATAATGATACTCTAAAAACTGTTTGGTCTCATTTTTAATACACTTAAATAGAAGTAAAGTATGATCATTTAAACCCAGCTTAGCCCATAGGTATTTCATGTTTTAGTGAATTTGTATTTGCAGACTCTGAAGAAGCTCAGTTTGTTTATGGCAAAAGCACTTTGTGGATTTTTATTCCTGAATGTTTGTTTGATAATCTTGATGGCCATTAAACTGCTGCAAAACCACTACTGGAGTTTTTCTGTTTTTATTGTTTAGTATTTTAACGTGAGTGTGGTGGTTACAGGATATATGTGTCTATCTATCTATATCTGTATATATATATATATATATATATATATATATATATATATATATATATAGGTTAACTTTAGATTATCGAACGTTCAAATGATCGACACTGATATGGAGAAGACCATATCATCAAACATTTAAATGTTCGATAATCTGAGGATTTAAAATTGGGGATAGATACTAGACAACTGAGGTTGTCTAGTGATCCCTGTGTATTCTGGTCACTCCCGTTACCTAAATATACCATCTCTGAGATCGCACTATATTCTGGTAACGGGAAATGATGGAATACGGACCTCTGTACAGCGCATAACGGGAATATTTCACATTACTGCAATGTAGTGCGGTCTCGGTGTTGGAAAATTTAAGTGGGGGCGTGGGGGGTGCAGGGGGGCTTGCCCCCCTGCTATAAACAGTTTACTTTTTTTGGATTAGGCTTTTTATTTACTTTTACATTGTCAAACATTTAAACGTTCGATGATATGGTCTCGATCATATCAGTGTCGAACATTTGAATGATGTAAAGGTAACCCATATATATATATATATATATATATATATATATATATATACGTAGCTTTAAAAACACGGAGTCTATCAACTTACATTCATCAGTAGTGTTTGAAAGGAAACATGAGTATTTTTAAGATGTGTATTTATTAGTACTGATTTTTTGTTATATATGAATTGTTTTACAGTTCACTTGCATCATTGTAGTAATTTCATGTATAATTCCCTGAATTCAAGCAACACTTTTGTGAATCATTTGATATTGTTAATACTTGTGTCTTGTGAATTGTCAACAAAGCATGAGTTCTTGTATTCTTGCATAGCTCACCATTAAGTTGTTGCACTTTCCTTGTGGTGCAGTACAAATACACTGAATTTTGCTAACTTATTTGGTGTGTAAACCCAAAGTAGTAATTATGGCTTTCTCATCTTCAACACATACTGACGTACTGTGTTTTTCATGAAGGCTGTAAACATTTCATAGCAAATGAATTGCTGGCAAAAATATGATGCTTATAGCACTGCACAATGCCGATGTCTTCTGCACAGCCGATATGCTTCTACCAATTACATTGTAATAGAAAAACAAGCTAAACAGAGGACACATATGGATGTCACCATTCAGTGTGGCACATTATCACCTACAGCAATGCCCAATCCTAGGTACTCCCTAGATCATCTCTCCACACCAGCAGCATCACCAAATAAATATTTTCTATCTTCTGATCCATGGAACTTTAAACTCTGAGGTATCTGAGTAAATTCCTGGATTAGAAACTATAGCATCTGCTAAGCCGCAGTGGTGCAGGGGTAGCATTGTCGCCTCACAGCAAGAGGTTCTCCCATTCGATTCTTGGCTGGAGCACCTTCTGTGGGGAGTCTGCATGTCCTCCTCACAGTCGAGTAGTGCTTGAAAGACATGCGTGAATGGGCGTGCCTTCGTTGAAGGGTGGGCATCAAGCTGGCACCTCTGCACCGTAAAAATCTACTGCCAATCATTAGCGGACCAGAGTTCCGCTGTGGCGATCCCCTAACCAGGAAATGCAGAAAGAAAAACAACAAGAAACTATAGCATCTGCTGCTCACAAGTCAGAAGATGAAATAAGGTATTACTGTCATTCATTCGCATTTATTATAATATTATCTTAAGTAAGTGTCATACTTAGTGTCAAGTTGTTACTATTAAGTTCCTTTTACTTTTAGAATGATGTTCTTTCAAACTTTTCCTGACAGTCATCAACAAATCTCTATGAAATTCATCTTGAAACAACCTACATTGTGTATTGATCCTTCCTTGAGTAAATACTTTCTGTGTGCCCTGCTTATAGCAACACTGTTAAAGCAAATGTACCACTGATGACCCAAAGAAGTGTTGCAGAACTCTGGTTACTGTAACAATATGTTGCTCAGTATGTGGAATGATATAGAGATTGTGTCATCAACCACGTTTTGATTGACACATCATTGACAATGTTGAAATGTCATCTGCCATACTACCACCTGGTTGTCCCATACCGAAGGCATTACAAATGCTGGATTATATGATTACTGCAAGAAATTTTAGGACAATATTTGCTAGATATTAGAAAGAAGTACTGTTTCTTACTCTTCATAATGTATGGGCTAAGCAGCAGAAGATGTTGTAAATGAACTGGTAAAAGAATTGAAAGCACTTAGTGGGGGACTGCATCTCTTTGGTGATGGCAATTGTAACAGCTTGAGACACAGTTCTAAATATGGCAGTTATACACTTCTAGAAGTGCAACTTGCATCTATTATATCTGTTAATATGATACTTATCTCCTTCACATGACTTGGGTAGACTGTATAATGTAGGACATACAGATAATCTTGTTATAGTCCACATAACCAAACTCAGACCAACAAAAGTCTAGTAGGTCAGTAAAGGAACCATTGCAGCTGTCTGTGGGTAGAGTAATATAGCTGGCTTCTGCAACTTTTGTCAGCTTATCTGTGGAGTGGTATGACTTTATTACACCTTTTTAAGAATACATTTCCTCCAGCAGCAAGACTGGTTTGGCTGTACAACCTGATTGCCACTCGATAAAATGTAACCAAACAATAGGATGCCGCATAGCTTTCACTGGACACAAAAATGCCTTCTTATATCAAATTTCTATCTTGTGTATAGCATAGCATAAGTCCAGATTTAGCTTATAGTTAAGGGGTAAATTAGCTACCATTTGTGCTCCAGCCTCTATTTTAATATAAATGAAGATCTTCATGGGTGTACCATGGTTCATGTCATGTATTAGATAAGGCACATAAACACACTGATGCAAGAGCATACAGAACATCAACCTTAGACATATTATAGGCTATTAGTCAAGATGCAGCAGCTTGATCATGAGTGTGCCTTACTAGGGTAAAACCAAAATTCTCTGAAAGACTAAGAAGCTCCACGGTGAGCTTGCTGACCTAGTTATCAACTCATGTATTAAAGACACCCAAGATTAGACATCTAGAGGCCTCTTGAAATGAATAGAGATGGAAATCAGCATGGTACATGTGTTTCTGTGTCTTATAATAGGACTGTATATGGTGTATGCTGATTCAGGTGGCAGCCACAACCACATAAAATACAAGTGCCACATACGATTCATCAGTAAAACAGAGAAGGTAATGAAGAAGGCAACAGAGGTGCATCATCTTGCATAAAATTAATGTTCTGCATTCCTGCCAGGATAAAACTGGTCTTGGTTGAAGAAATAATAGCTGACCTTCTACTTGAGATCTGGGTACATAACAGTGGGTCGGGTCCTTGATAATGGAGCACGTTCACCTTCAAGTATGTAAGTTTACATTACAAGACGTTTTATTTAGCTCTATTGTTTTTGCGATATGCATTTTGTTTGGGAGGAATCCTGCTTGGGCATGTAGAGAGGAAGCCTCCTCATTTGGCAGCTCATCCACATCACCAAGCACTGTAAGGAGACTAACAAAGCCCCCCATTATGCAGATCTTCCCCAAATATCACTTCTGAAAATTTATGATCACACATTCGAGGTGCAGGGGGGCATAGGGCAGCTTGCCCCCCCAACAGGAAAAAAAACTTCAAAGGAGAAGAGTGATGTTCAATATTTAGTCTTCTCCTGGGTCTTTCATCTATTTTTTTTTTTTTTTGCAGGGGGGGTTGATGTTGAGACTCTGCATTTTGATTCCTGAGATTTCAGTAGGGTGCCATGCTGGATCATTCATGATATGGAACAGTAAGCAGAGATCAGTCCAGAAGACTCTTTATGATACTAAGTAGATAGACAGGGCTTTTAATCTATCAGAGCAGCTAAGGTTACTGGGAACAGAGATAATTCTGGTGAGGAAATGTTGGCACCTGTCAGTTTGATTTATGTGCTCAGCAAAGTACATGCCGATGGGGATATTACATCAGGCTGGTATAGAAGCTCAGTACATCTATAAGGAATACAATTCAGAGCAATAAGCAGCAGCCTCCTGTATAGGGTTTGCTGGGATCTATGCCATTTGTGATCATCAATAAGATCAGCAAATAGTAAGTTACTAGTCTTGGAATAATCCATGAATGTAGAGGAGTATCAGGAGCTGCAAAGCAAGACTTTAGGGGGAAGGTCATAGCAAGATGATTAAGCTTGGCTAAGCAGGTGGTAACAAGCAAGGTGGCACAACTAGTGGGGCATAAGTGAGGACAGAACTGAGAATATTAACAACTATGTCGGGGAGACAGTTGAGTCAAGTGTTTTGGCATTTACAAAGTCCGGGATTCTATGAGTATACTTGTTGATAGTGTATACTTCCCATTTTATGTGTGGATAGCTGAAGTCAGTCATATTAAAGGTATTTTCTATGATGGTTAACTTTTTAACTGGTTATTTACTCCTTGCAGTCTGAAGAAGTCATACATATTTATTTATTTATTTATTTATTTATTTATTTATTCAGTTTGATTACCGGGGAGGTCCACTGGGCTGGGGAGCCCATTTTCAGTGGAGGCCCGGGGAGAAAAGCTCCACAGTAAGTTTATTAGATACATGTTTTTCAATCATAGTAAAAAATGCATAGTAAAAAAAAATACATAAAAATACAAACAATATGGTTCAATCTCCAAAGCAGTAAACAATCAATACATTTACAATTAAGTTTAGGAGAAAAATGAGTATACAGAGAAATAATTGCAAGTAATAATTAGTCATGAGAAACAAATAAGTGATTGAGAGTGGGGTAAGGAAGGGGAGAGGTATACTCTGTAAGTATCTATAAAATGATTAATTTTATAGTGTGACTACTTCTTCAACTCATTTCAGATTTGTATTTTGTAATCTAGTGAAAGAAATGGGGTTACAAATAAAGACAGATATCCCCCAACAGTTGCCAGTTGATATGAATAGATGCAGGCATTATACCTTGGAACAGAGGGAGTGCTATCAATATATAATATATAAGTTGTGCAAATGCTTATGTCTTTGCAGGAAAGGAAGGCCTCATGTTCAGAGGTTTTGTTGTTTAGGCTCCTGGTATTCGGCAGTGCTATGTTGATATTATCTGGATGTAATACGTCATCCTGATCTACCTGCACATGATGCTAAGCTGTGAACCATTGTCTATAAGCAAATATATTCTGTGGTCAAAGTCCTTCGGCAGATACACCTGAGGATGTACATGATTACTGCTAATCTCATGACTGCAGAATATGTTTGCTTACAAACAATTGTCCCTAACTGGCTGGCACCCAGTGCAAATTTGCCAGCCATTGTTAGTCAAGCAACTGCTCTGACATGAGATGAGCAGTAATCATTTACATCCTCAGGTGTATCTGCCCAAGGACTTTGGCTGTGCATGCAATAGACCTGCTGTGGCTAATGACAAGATAGGCAGTACTGCGATTGATGGTGTGCTTGCAGGTTATGTGGCAATTTCCTAGGACAGTGTGCATCCAACACAATTAAGGACCTGAAACACATGCATCATGATTTGACTAGGCAAATGTAGGTACTGAAGATATGGATATTAAGCTTATTCAGGTGTGCAGATAAATGTTTCCTCTATGTTCTGTTGATGCATTATTGATGATAAATAGTGTTTGATCTCAACAAACTGAGAAAAAACAATTAACATAGCTTAAATATGCACTTCTGAGGTATAAATCCTCTCTCCACCTCTCTCAGTGAAGAGTGGGTAACCCCCTATTTGCTGGACTTATATATTCTAACTCCATAATTACTCAACAGTTGAAAAGGTTTGGCTCCCTGGTAAAGTACACAACAGTCTTGCCCAAGAAGTAAATTATCCTGCTTTTGGTCTTAGTCACTTGTACATGGTCAGCTGCAAGCTAATCATGTAGTTCACAATTTCCTCGAGGAAGACCTAGACAAGTATCTCTTGCCTAATGCCTTGGCAGTGAATTGCATTAGGTAAATGCCTTCCTTGCCCGTGTATATTAACAATTATTGATCACTGATGTGGGCACATGGGCACAACATGCATACCTCAACATGGGTCAATGATTTTCTCTCTGTGGTTTGCATTCCCCAAACTATCTACATTACAGAGGAAATACAGTCTCAGGCTATAATTAAAAAGTCACTAGAACCACATGACAGGTCAACACTCATACGAACATAGGAATAATAAAAAAAGTGATCACAAGGATCATAAGATGCTTAGCCACATACACCTTTAAGCAAGCACACATTAAGGTTCTCGCCATCCTTTATGAGACCTTAATAGTGCTCATTTTTCAACTCAGGCAGAGCCGTACATGATAACCCTGGTGTAATTTTGTTTCTAACCTGCCATACATCAAGACTATCCTTGAAGGCAAACAAAGTAGTACTTTGCTTGACTATAGTGGTAACTTATTCCATAGTATCAAGAAACCTGGACAAATGACCATAGGTTTGAGTAGTTATTCCACAGAAACTATGGAAATGCTTCCACAAACTTATTCCATAGGGTGGGAATATATTGAATTAAGAAACTATCCCTCCAGTGTGTTTTGTTTATTTGCTTGCATAAAATTTAGGTTTATTGTATGGGTGTTTGCAGAGCCACTGGTTTTGAGAAGAACTAAGAGGTGAGATAGGAGTGGGTTTTTCATGGCTTGAAAAGTAAGACACAGGTTACCTTGGAACAGTCTGTGAGGTACTGATTATAAAGAGTTGTGCTAATCTATTTGGATGCTTGAAAGATTTATGGTCTTCAATTTTTTTTGGTTAAGTCATTTTGGCCCTTCCATTTCAGCATTATGCATAGATTTGTATTTACCAAATTTAGCATCGTATTCCGTGATGGGCCTGATAAGGTAGGGGTACAGTAGTAAGATGAGTTCTCTGGAGCTTGAGGATATTCCCCTGGGAAATTTACTGAGCCATACAGAAGTGTAGCCTAACTATAGTGAAAATATTATGATGGAATGAGAAAGAGAGAGAGAGAGAGGAAGAGGGAGTTGCCCACATAAACACCCAGGCCTACTATGACCATATCTGCTTGAAAAGGAGTGCCACTTGTAACATATGAGGTGGGAACAGCTTTTTTGCTGAATGCTACTGTGCTTGCACTTTTCTGTATTTAGCTTGAGAGCAATTTCAGTACTCAAAATATGTGCTTATTCTGTCCTTTGCTGGAGCAAATTACTATAAGTGGATGAGCAGATAGCAATACCAGCTTGCAGTCATCAGCATACTTGGTCAACCACATTTCAGGGGTATTGGCTTGGATGTCTGCAAAATAAATGTCAAACAGGATAGGACAAAGCACTGATCTCCATGGTACCCCACTAGTTACAATTCTACATTCAGAGAGGGTACCAACAACTTTTACTACTTGGGATCTGTTGGATAGCCAGTTTGCAATCCAGCAGACAACATAGGAGTTGAATTTCTCTAACTTTTTAATAATCCCAGCATGGGGGTAGTATCACAAACCTTCACCAGGTCAAGATAAACAGTATGAACTGTCCATGACCTCTGTCATCTTTTCAAAGAAATTCCCTAGTTTCAGGAGACAGGATCTGCCCTACTGAAAACCAAACTGAGGGGAGTCTAGATGAGTTAAGCTGATGTTTTTGCTTAAATGCATTCTGCTATGACATGTTCCATGGCTTTGTATCTAAGGCTGATAACCCTATAATTATCTGGGACTGCAGAGGGATCACACTTATGTAAAGGAGTCCAAGTAGCTGTCACAGTTAGAAATCTTGTCAACAAAAGACAGTGGTCCCTCTCCATGGTCTTTGTGTAGAGCAATTATGTTTAACTATCTGTGTATTCTTTAAAAGCTTGTTTTTCCAGGTATTTCAAGTCTTGTAACCTTTAAGTAATGTTTATGTACCATATTCATGGATACTGTACATTTTGGAATGGACAGCTCTTAGCTTTCATACACACATTTACACAGAGAATAGCTTACTATATACTTTTACCTAGTTTACCAAAAACTTCATCCATGAGCATGGCATGGATTTAATGGCAACATTCTAAAATCTTTGATCTGTACCCTATTTTTTGGCATCAGCTTTGGCAGTATGACAGTCCCAGACATATATATATATATACATATATATATATATATATATATATATATATATATATATATATATATATATATATATATATATATATATATGTGTGTGTGTGTGTGTACACATGGGTCTACCTTGTTTCCATGAAAGCACATTTTTTTGAATCCAATTGAGTGATTCCACTTTTCCGAAACACAGTTCCATCGAAATGATGGACTACCGAAATCCTTTACCTGTGAAAGGAACCACTTGGCCACCACGAAAACAACCTGAACAAAACAAGTCCAAACCCAACCAATATGTTAGATGTTCCAGTTCTGGCCATGAGACAACCACTGTGACAGCATCACCATCATGCTATTCATCATGAAACATGATACAACTATGGCACATACTCTCCATATCATATACTGCTGTACTCTACTGGGGGAATTCAGATAGTTTTCTAGATGGCCAAAACATGCTCTGTCACACTCCTTGTCAGTTTGGAGTGCACTGTTGTATGCCTTCTCTGTCTGTATCACTGTTCTATGGTGGGAATGTAGCATACCATTAGAAGGCTCTGGAAGGCATGTTCTGTATTACAACCCTGCCTAATTATGTCATCATGGATGCTACAAACATGGGCACCCAAAACATTCAGGATGAATCCCTCATCATCACATACTATGTGGACTTTGATGAAAAACTAGTTGTGCCTTTTGTAATATAATGAGACATCACCTGTGCTGGTTGCATTAAATATTACATGTGTGAAATTGCTGGTACCAGTGACACTACGAGTACTTGCTATGAAGTCCCACATTACTCGTGTCCTATCAGCAACATTTCTGGCAATGTGGATTATAGGAGCATTAATTCCAGAAAATGATTTTAGAGATTCTATTAGTAAATGCTTGTGATATGCTTGTGGTGTCCCTGAAAAACTATAGGCAATATTCTATTGCCAAGATACTGACCAGTAATAATCTGCATTTTCAGTGGTATTAAACAACCACATGCAATTTATTTATTTATTTATTTGACATTTGTTTACTGTGGTGGTCTGACTGGGTCTACTGAACTAGTTTTCAGCAGAGGCCTTTGGAGAAAAACTCCACACGCAGCACAATACAAATACAGTATAATCCAATACAACAGAAATGGCATTAGAAATACTATACAAAAATAAGTTGAAAGAACAAACTGTGTCACAATATATATACTACACATCTAGATGATTCTATAAAGTTGAAACCTTTTAGACAATAATAGTCACTCTCACCATACATGATGTAGATAGCGTCCAAAAAAATAGTATGTAGGTAGTGCAATGTGTGACACTGACTCTTATAATATATGAAAAATAGAATGTTAGTTTCAGCTAGGAAAATGATAGCCAGAAAGTTAGTGATGCAGAAAGATAGTGAGAGAGTTAAAAAGAATAGAAGCAATGCAGCCTGAGCAGTAGCTTAAAGATATGCAATAGAAACAGAGAAGGAGTTAGAAGAGTCTTAGGATCGTTCAGACTGTGAGGGATTGAAATGTGACAGAAGAGGAGGATGAGGCTATTGTGGAAGAAGAGGAAGAGCGAAGCATTAGGCAGGCATTATGCAGGAGCAGAGACATGTATTTTTTAGATGATTTTTTAAGGAAGCTTTGAATTGGTTTAGGCCAGACATAGACCTGGTGGCTAGAGGTAGTGAATTCCAAAGTATAGAGACAGAGTATGAATACAGAGCGTGACCTGGTTTTCTTGTGGGTTTTGAGATAGCCAAGAGATTTTTGTCTTCTAAAAGTAGGGATTGATTTGGTATGTAAGGTGTGACTAAATTGGCCAGTGCAGGGCAGGCAGTAAGCTTGAAAATAAGGTTATGCAAGGTGGATAGCTGAATAAAGGCAAGTTGGTTGGGGAGTTCAAGACGGTTTAATTCTAGGAGTGGTTTACAGTGGTGTGTGTGATACTTAGAGTTTGTGGCAAACCTTGCAACTTTGTTGTAAGACTGTTCCATCTTGCTTAGGGTAGAAGTTTTAAGTTTGTTAGGATAGGGGCACCATAAAGAAGGGAGGGATGTAAAAATGTTTTTGCAAGGGTAGTTTTGGTTGCTGCAGTAAATAAATGTTTGTTTCTATGTAAGAGTCCCAGTTTTTGATGAGCTTTCTTTATATTTTGCAGTCTATGGGGTCGAATGAAAGTTTATTGTCAATGATAACTCCTAGAAGTTTGATTTCCTGCACTATTTCTATGACAATGTTGTCAGATGCAAGGATGTTAAAATGATCAATGACAGGGGAGGTGTTTTGGGGATGAAAGAGTACTACTTTTGTCTTCTTTGGATTAAGAAAGAGTTGGGTATTTCCTAGCCAGGATTCGACTGCAGTAAAGGACTGCTGAGTTTTTGAAAGTAGTTCTGGTAGTGATTGAGCAGTACAAATTATGGTGGAATCATCAGGGTACTTAATGAGGGTCCCAAGGTAAGAGGCAGTGTGAAGGTTGTTTGAGAAAATGCTGAAGAGTAGGGGTCCTAGGATGGAGCCTAGAGGGACTCCGGTAGGGTTATGGAGAAATGGTGAGAGTTCATCTGACCATTTCACTGCTTGTTTAAGATCCTTGAAGTAGCTCTGAAACCATTTTATTGTGTTATGTGAGAAGGCTAAGTTAGACAGTGTCTTCAATAGCAAGGGGTAAGACACTGTGTCAAAGGCCTTGGAGAGATCAAAAAATACTGAGGCTGTATAGCATCCTGCATCTCTGGCCTTGTTCACAGTGTCTGTAAAAGATAATAGGGCTGTAGCTGTGCTGTGGCTAGGTCAGAAGCCATGCTGGGTTTTGGTTAAGAGATTGTTTTGCAATAGATATTGCATTATCTGCTGATGGATACCTCTCGCGAGAATTTTGGTTATGGGTGACAAGATGAATATAGCACAGAAATTGGATGGATCAAAGGAGTTGCCTCCTTTGTGGATGGGGGTGATGTGAGATTGCTTCCATATGGTAGGTTCTTTTGATTTGGATAAAGACCTATTTATAAGGATACTGATTGGGTAGGCAATTAAATTAGCAGCTAGTTTGAGGTAGTGTGGTAGAAGATTATCATCTGAGGTAGAGCAGGGTTTTAGTGTATGTAGCAGTTTCTTAATGGTGTCAGTGTGGGGTATGGGCTGAAATGACAATGGGGTTTGTATGACATTTTGTTGAGTAGGGGGGTTATTAATGACAGGGTTAGAAGTAGATGATGGTCTAGGGTTGGTGTCTGAATAGGTTGAATGGTGGGAGTGTCCAGCATTAGGGGTGTTAGTAGGTCTGATACTAATTTTACAAAGTGCTTGTTGAAGTTTTCAGCTATTTGTGATGGAGGGGTATCAGGTGATAGGCTGTGCTCTCTATTTGTTTTAGAGTTAAGAAGAGAAGATATGGAGTGCCAAAATTTATTGGGGTTGATTTTATGCTGGAGTTGAAGCTGGGAATAATATGACCTCTTATCTCTGTTGATTAGTTTTGTCACTTTGTTATGTAGGTTTTGAAATTAATATGATTTTGTTCATTTTTGCTTTGTTGCCAGGTTATCCAGGCTAGGTCCCTTTGCTTCACCAGATGTTTACATTCCTTAGAGAGCCATGGTGCTGAGTTCTTTTTGATTGTTTTCATACGAATGGGAGCTAGGGTATTAAGTATGTGAAGGAAGGTGTTATTAAAGTATTATACAGCATCATTAAGGGGTAGTTGTTTAAAGGCTGTACAGTCTATTTCATGTAGGAGATTGTTGAATTTATGCTGACAAAAATTAGTTGAGTTCCTAACTGATTTTACAGTGTGTATACTTAGTTGTAGGGAGTCTGTTCTAAGGGAATAAGCTGGTAGATGATTGCTCAGGGAGCTAGACAGTGTACCGGAAGAGGGTTAATTGGTGGGGTGGGATACTAGAATCCAGTCTAAGGTAAATTGGCAGGTAAGATCTTTGCTGTATCTTGTTGGAGTAATGATAAGCTGAGAAAAAACATACAGATTTATACTATTTCTGGGGAGTTGGAAGCTATGGTTTGCCACTCTATATTTATGTCTCCTAAGATTATTGTTTTGAGGTTTATTGTTTCGGATGTTCAGGATGAAATATTTTCCAACACTGTTATATTGTTACCTGGTGGGATATATATATATTACTATTATGCAAATTCTTTTTGATGTGTTGAGGTTCAAAAAGAGATTAAAGACAAAGTAAAGACAACCACAAGGCCTTCTATAATTATGTAAAGACTCTCCATGGCAATACCTAGATTTGCTCTGAGCTACTGCACAATGGTACCTCCTATACTGAGCCAACAGATATTGCAAATATACTGGTGGACAGATTCAGTGCTAACCTTACCACCCCAAAGGACCAATCACAATACCAGTAGATTACCAGACACCCAGTATTACTGCTGCACAGGTTAAAACAGCACTGTCCAAGGCCAAGAATACAGCTTCTATGGACCTGACAGTATCCCTGGCTGTGTTCTGCATGAACTACAGAGTAAACTGGCACCTCACCTGTGTGTCCTGTTCAATCACAGCCTCACCTCAGACTTTGTCCCTACCGAATGGTGCACTGCTACAGTCATCCCTCTCCAAAAAGGAGGAGTGACTACAGACCCAGGGAACTATTCCCCCATTAGCCTGTCGAGTCTGATATGCAAAGCTATGCTGCTCATCATCATGGACCTAATAAACAAGGATAAAGGGAATCTCCAAACTCTGGATCCTACACAGTTTGCTTTTGTGAAGGGTAGATCATGCCTACTCAACTTGGTTGACTTCTTTGAGTCAGTCACCAGAGCTGTGGATGAAGGTAAGGTGGTTCATGCAGCCTACCTTGATCTGGCCAAGGCCTTTGATACAATTCCCCACTCAGGAATCATAGTCAACCCCTATATCACTAGGTGGGTTGCAAACTGACTCACAGACAGAACCCACAGTGTTAAAGTAAGTGACTCCAAATCAGACTGATGACCAGTCACAAGTGGAGTCCCACAGGGTTCGGTCTTGGGTCCTGTCCTGTTTGGTATCCACTTCTCTGAAGTCCAGGCCAACATGAACTGACTATGGCTGACAAAGTTCACAGATGATTGCAAGTTGGGATCTATTATTAAGTCTCCAAGTGATGTTGACATCCTGCAGAAAGGCCTCAATGAGACTAACGACTGGTGTCAGAACCATGGCCTTAAGCTCAGTGCCAAAAAATGTATCTTCATCCCCTTTGGGAAAAACTGGTTCCCTTGTATTACCACATTGATGGTAGTCCACGGAACACAGAAGGTGTTATAAGAGATCTGGGAACACAGGTTGACAGCAACCTCTCTTTTGACCACTAGGTTGCCACTGTGGTCAAAGTCTTTCTATGTGGCACATCTCATTACTAAGGGTTTTGCATCCAGGAAGAAAGAGGTCATTGTCTCCCTCTACTCTTCCCTCATTAGGCCAATCATTGAGTACAATGCCCCATTTGGCATGTACCTCACTAGACACCTGCAACAACTGGAGAGGCCACAAAAGTACCTCACAAAGGGATCCTAGGCCTTAAACACTTGTCCTATATGGACAGACTCAAAAAACTCCAACTATTCTCTGTCTCATATAGCCTACGTAGAGGTGGTTTCTGCTTGACTTACAAAGCCATGTCTGACCCAGCTCTGTTAGAAATGTTACATCTAAAGAAATCCCAATCCCTTCACACCACACTCTCCAGAGGCCTCAACCTCATTACCACAATCAACAGAACATGCTGGATAGACAGGTTCATAACCCAGAGACTGCCCATGCTATGGAATAGACTTCCCATACATGTCAAGCAGAGCACTTCACTGGCCCTCTTCAAGAGAAATCTTGATGAGTGGATGGGAAATAGAAAATTTATGCCGGGGATCACTCCAGTGGCTCTACTCGACAGAGGCACTGGGAACTAAGTTTGGGTGGCATGATGCCAGGGTAATCCTATGGGCTAGGCTTGTAAAGGCTCCAGGGCCATTAGCCTAGTACACACCTATGAACCTATGAACCTATTAGTACCTCAGCACTGGAAAAGATGGGTATATTACTAGTATAGGGCGCAATGTTGAGCGTAGAGGGATATAGATGGGCTACCCCCCCCCCCTTTTGTTTTAGCTCTATCTCTTTTGGTTATTGCAAAGTTTGGAGGCATTATTTCTGAGTCTTTTACTTTGAGGTGTAGCAATGTTTCTGTATGGGCTAGTATATTAGGCTTACTTTGATTAATTCAGGCATGCAGTGGGGCTGTGTTATTACATACACTTCTAAGGTTAAGTGTAAGCATGTTTAAATCTTTGGGGTAACTCTTGTGGTTAGGATTAGAGGGTGGGGAAGTGTTTTTTATTCCTAGGTGATGGTACTGGTGTCAAGTGTGGTTTCATAGGAGGTGAGGATGCCAATGTGTGGCTTGACTAATATGGGAGGGTATACGGGAAAAGCTGGGAGGGGATATGTGAGAAGCTGTGTTATTTATTGGGGAGATGGGTGGAGGAGGTTGTTGATGTGTATTGGTGTGTGGGTATATGCAACGATATAGCTGTAGCAAAGTTGAGAATTAAAAGTAAAGAAGCTAGGCAGGTTAGGAGGAGCATGTCAACTGTGATAGCGGGTTTAAAAATAGTAAAAGTGCTATTTATGTGTTAGAATGCAATATCAGGTGTAAATAGAAATTATGTTATCTTGTGATATGTATCAAGCTGAAGGTAAGGTTGGAAAGGTTTTGACTTCAGAGTGGGTTTTGAAAATGTAGTTACGTGTTTTGCCTTGTGGTATGTGATAAGGAAAAGTGGGGGAGATGTGATTGGTCTGTAGTAGAATTATGGAGCAATGTTAGTTTGTGCGTATAGTAGAAGTGAAGGTGGTAAGCCTGGAGTTAATGTAAGATAGATTGAGGTGGTGATTGTATTGTGATGGTGAAATAGATTAAGATGCAAATAATTATAGTAGGGGAGATGAGAATTCAAGGTGATGGATGCAAGTGAAAGTAGATAAATTTGGTTAAACAAAAGTAGATACAGTGTGAATGAAATGTGGGTGTGGACAAGGTAGACTTGTATATAATTGGATCATTGGAATGAGGGGGAGTGGTTTGCTTGGGATATGACTAGAGGTGTTGGGGTGGGTGGGATATGGGGAAGAGTAGGGGAGATGAGTGAGTGAAACAAACGGAGTGGGAAGAACCCCCCCCCCCAATGGTTTACCACCATAAACAATCAGTGAGGTAGAATGTTCATGGATACAAAGACAAGGTGTCTGAACTCTAAATAATTGACTCAAATTACAGCATCGAGTTTTATAGTTATGGGCTTTTCAATGTCTTTCCAGGGATATATTACACTGATAAGAGTAAAATATGGTGAAGTGTTAATGTAGCTTCACCTTCAGCAGTAAAAAGCCTGTGAGTGTGGATGAGTAAGTGGGGCCGATTCAACACTACAAAACAGAACACACCAGTGCATAACTTAACAAATTGGGATATTAGTTTGCATCTTAGATATTGCCTTACATAGATTTAACTCAGTGTATTTGTTCCTTGTGAACTTTTGCAACTGCAGGTGAAATTCAGCTGTGCAAGTTCTTTAGGTACTAGGATATGATAACTTTTGTAGTAGCAGCAGAAGTCAGACTTACTATGTGCTTGTCTCACTGCGAGAGAGACAGAGAAAAAGTTAATAAGGATTTCTTCCTGGTTGAACTAGACAGGTACAGTACTATTTGTTTGTACTCAGCCACATTAAGTAATGTTTGGCAAACAAGAGTAGTGCATTTTAGCTTTCTAGCCTTTAAATAGGACAAAAAGATACAGGAGATATTTGTAGGTATGCATGCTTGGGATTACTTAAAACAAAATAGTGGCTTCTACAGTATAGAAGGACAGAAATAAAAATAAACTAAACTAAACAAGATATATGTGTTTGCAAGCAAGTGTGGGGTTACTGAGATGTAAGTTTACAGATGTTAGAGGGACAGGTAGTACGCCTATCTGTTAGTTCCCGCTCTTTGCTACACAACATGCAGTCTGTAAATCTGATATTTAAGCACTTAGAAAAGGCAGCCAGCTAGAGTGTGTAGCATATATGAAAAAAGAAGCAACCCTAGCCAATGACAAAACTCTTCACAAACAGAAACTCTCATATATTAACAATCACCTACATTATCCAGTAGCTGTGCTATTCATACAAACATAAAATCAGGTATTACAATAGAAGCCTTCAGCAGAAGTGAGTAGAAACATATATACATAACATAAACATATACTCTACAGATTAGCAAGGAGAAAAAAAACACTTAGCCGGATGGCAACAGAATACAGACTTACTTGATGTAACTGCAGTACAAACAGCAACAAAAAATTGATGGTTTCACTGAATGTTACTGTAAGACAAACAGCCAGTAGAAACGTGCTAATATAATTGCTGCACATTAAAAGCAGAAAGACAACACTTTGCTGCTACTACTGAAACCTAGAGTAATAAGTCAGTAGAAATATGCTAATATATTTATTCACATTAACAGCAAAAGACACAACACTTAGCCAGAATTAAACAGTGAAATTGTAGTTGTATTTTTCTAGTACAAGGCTGAACCAAAATGAAATAAATCATAACTGTTAAGAAAATACAAAAATCCAAAGTAACTTCTTGTAGAGTGAAGCAGGTGGATGGAGAGATCACTTGGGACATGGGGTAGTGAAGTGATTCTGAGTTTGGGGCAAAAGTGGTATGAGAACAAGCTGAGATGCATGAACGCAGTTACCCCCCTCCCGATGGTTTATCACCATAAACAATCAATGAGATAGAATGTCTGAATAAATACTTGACTTGAGTCACAACATCTAATTTTACATGGGCTTTTCAATGTCTTTCCAGGGATATATTACACTGATAAGAGTAAAATATGGTGAAGTGTTAATGTAGTTCACCGTAAGCAGTAAAAGGCCCGTGAGTGTGGGTGAGTAAGTGGGGGTGGGGATATTCAGCACTACAAAATAGAACACACTAGTGCATGACCTAACAAGTTAAGTTATTAGTTTGAGTCTTGGAAATTGCCATACATAGATTTAACTCAGTGTATTTGTTCCTTGTGAACTTTCGCGACTGCAGGTGAAATTCAACTGTACAAGTTCTTTAGGTAGTGGGATATGATAACTTTTGCAGCAGCAGCAGTAGTCTGACTTATAGCAATATGCTTATCCATGTCATAAAATACATTGCAGAGACTGTCAGGTATTTGTGCATCTAGTTAGTAACAATGAATTGGTCATCTGAAGTCACTGATGTATAGTGTAATCACATAGTATAGCAGGATCTGCAATTACTACATTTATGGCCAGATTCCCATGGCATGTGTTCTGCAATAAGGCCGAAAACTCTCTGATTATAAATGGTGCAGGATTCATCTTAGGAGATGTTTCTTCTTGGAATAATAGCAATGCTGCAATTATAAAACATTTTTATTGGTTTACTCCACAGCCTGTCATTTTGTTCAGTGGTGCACCATCTTATATACTCATGATACAACAATATAACATTCATCTGTATGACAACACAACAACATGTTTTACTTCCATGGATCAATGCTGGAGTCCACTTCTCAGCAGTTGCTGAATTTAGTGGCAGTTGACAGATATTTTTTTACAGACTGATGCTATGCACTGCCCGCTATGTTCTTGTATTCTTCCTATTATTTTAATTGGCTCCGTGTTACTCACCCACTTTTAAGCATAGATACACAGATTGTTAAATACATGATACATGTTTGTCTTCTGCTGGTAAAATTCCAGTTTAAAGATTATGAGATTTATGTACGTGTGTGTGTATGTGTGTGTGTGTGTGTGTGTGTGTGTGTGTGTGTGTGTATATATATATATATATATACACACACACACATACACACACACACACACACACACACGTGAACACTACAGCTTTTGCATGCTATCTGTATTGATTGCTGCATTGAGGTGGGGGAGCTGTTGAGTTTAGCATTAACTTCAATTTAGGCTTACTTGCTAAGAAAAACTTGTGCAAATAAAATCTACATTAAACTGCAGTGCGATTGATGCTTCGTTTATTGGTCAAAGCCTCACCCATTCCATGTAAGTTGATCATCTTCACTCAAGCCCTTAGTATAGTCAACACCACAATCACTGTACCTTGGGGTAAGGGGAAATCCCCTTTGAAGTAACCATCTAGAAGAAAGCATAATTTGACCTACAAGCCAAAATAATACAATTCACTTTTTTCAGCCAGTTATGCTACTTCCTGGCACTATTTCATCATTCTGTAGAGAACAAAGCAAAACTCTGCTTCTTCTGAAACACTGATACCTGCCCAGTGGTCTAAGTGTATAGTATATAGTGTTAAGGCTATGGCTTATTAATGGGCTTATCTGTTCTCCTGGGGCTGATTCTATTATTCTCTATCTGCATAGTATGTGACTAAACAAGTTAGTTAAGCAGACCATTTCTAATGGATCAGCCTTGAAAACAAGCACTTGTGGTGAGTGGGTCTTACCCAGTTAATAAAAAAAGAAAACATTATAAGAACATTCATTCAGGTATTAATTTATTTCTTTATTTATTCATTCATCCATTCTCTGATTGCACTGGAGTCGTTGCCTATCTTAGCACTCAGCAGGTGTAGGGCAGAAAAAAATAGTGCATGACAGGATAAATGGTACAGCAATTTCAAAATAAATATTTTAATTCAAAGGTGCAAAGCCATACAACTGTCGAAGATACTGTAGTGCTTTTATTTTAAACTCACTTGATGTGTTCACAACAATGATATAATTTCTTTCTCAACATTATTTGGGGTAATGTGACTGCTTTCAATTCTTATACTGACTGCATTGCTCTTTGACTATCTGTAGCACAGTTTTTCTCACTAAATCATGCTGTTAATCTCAATCTCAAGTTTTTGTTAAATGTTTTTCATTATTGTATTTAGTCAACTGCTGTACTGATTTTTTGCATTTCACATTGTTTAAATAATTAGTATTCAAAGTGTATGTTCAAGTGTGACTATTGTACATGTGGAGCTTTTCTCCCCGGGCTTCTGCTGCAAATAGGACACATGCCCAGTCGGACAATATCCGGAAAACAAATGGAATAAATAAATGTAATATTGCATTTCTTTAAATTATTTTGAGGCTGCAGAAAACTGTAAACATTATTACAGAGCTGTGCCTTTAATGGCATTAAGCAGAACTGATTTGTGCAAGTCAGAAACCCATCTTTTGTGTATTTGCAATATTGCTATTGATTTGTTGTCTGTTTTTGAAAGCTTAGAGATGTTAATAATGCATTGCTTTATTTTCTGGGAATTGCTTTCAGGGTATTTAAAAGGTGAAGCTCTACTGGATATGTTTCAATATTACTTCTCAACTGTTTAGTAAGTTAGTAAATAAGAAAGCAAAACTTTTAGTGCATGAGTTATACACAAACTCTTGGTAAACAGTTTAAACAAAGTAACCATTAATAAGTATGTATAAATATGAAATGATAAAGGTTTCTATAAAGAAAAAAATCCAGAGGATGCCAGTCAGATTTGTCAAATTAAAAATTAGATTTTCTAGAAAGAAATGGTTTTAGCAATATTTAAAATGTGGACAAAAAAGTGCACTCCCAACAATGTTAAGGTGAAGAACAGCACAGGAAGTAGTCTTGAGGTAAAAAAAAGAAGGCATTGTAAAAGTTTCCAAACCCATAATGGGAATTACTAGTAACTCCTCACCAGCCAAACAGAATGGACACGCCAGATGATAACAAGTCAACAGATCTGTAAGACAGGTGGGATCCAAATCATTGTGTATGAATAGGCTAGACAGTAACATGTCAAAAGAGCTTAAGACAGGTGGCATCCAAATCATCATGTATGGACAGGTTAGATGATAACACATGAAGAGATCTATTTGGGATCCAAATCATGCGGTATGGATAGCCCAAATAACATGTCAATAGACATGTAATATAGGTGTGATTTAAACAGATGATAACATGCCAACAGATCTTTAGACAGGTGGGATCCAAATCATGCTATATGCAGAGGCCAGATGGTAATAACGGCTTACCTGTAAGCCTGGTTGTCCTCAAGCTGATCTGGGGTGGGGTAACAAGCCCTCCTCGCTATACAGGCTGGAGTCGCCCAGTCCAATGTACATTTCACAGCAGCTGCTCAAAAGTTGTTTCAGCATTCAGATGATGGCAGCACTAGTGGCCATTGAAAAAAGAGCATCAGCTGGAGTGGTGGCCAGGAAATGGGACACATGGTCTTTAGGCTTTGTGGTCTTTATAGGTGTTATTGTGGAGAATGATCTCAGCCAGGCTGTGCCATCGCTTGCCTATGTATTGGCAATCAGGGAACCTCAGCATGTCAAAGTGGGGTCTGCTTGGTCATCTTATGAGCAGAGATTTTAATTATTGAAGGCTTGTGACAATTTACTCTGGTGGGAGCAAAGACACCTTTAGGGTTGGTTGAGTGCCATGTTGGATAAGCCTACTGACCCCAAGAATGAGCTATCTTTTAGAGATCAGAGTGAAAGCAAGTTTTGTTGGGCCTTTAACTATGGGAGCTGTCTTTGGCCCTCTTGTAAGTTTGCTCATTTATAGTCTGCATGTGGAAAGGGTCATCCCTCAATTACATGCTGGCCCAAAGTAGGTTGTGACTCATACAGTAATGTATCCTCTTATCATGAGAGTGGCTCACCTGTGCCTCAGCATAACCCAGTGAAGGGTAGACAACCCTTTTGTCATCTCAGATTTTATGCAGCAATGGGTCAATGTGACTTACAATCATCCTCACTCCTTGATCAAGGTAAATAAGTTGATTAAAGCACTAGTGGATTACCCTGACAGAGAGGTGGCTATGTTTATTCTTGAAGATTTCCAAAAAGGGTTTATAATTTGTTCTATGGTTCCATTATAGTCTAAACAGATTAGGAATGTTTAATCTTTTAGGGGACATGATGACATAATCTCCATGTTAAGTGAAAAGAAAAGTACAGCTGGCAGGGTAATTGCCCCTTTCTCTGTCTTTTCCTGGCTTGCATTCAAAATTTCCTCTATAAGACTGGTGTCCAAAAAGAAAGAATGGAATATATACTGATTCATCACCTTTCTCACTGTAAAGGTTTGTCCATGAATGACTTCATTGACACAGATCAATATAAAGTACAATATTCCTGCTTAGAATAAGCAGCTGAGGTAATTATGAAATATGGGAACCCTTGTCTCTGTAAACTAGACATTCAGTTAGCTCTTCATATGCTTCTTTCAGCCAGGAGGACTGGTCCTTGCTAGGATTTCAATTAAATGGTCAACTCTTTTTTTGATACTGCAATGCCATGGGTGCTCAGTGGCTTCTGCTACCTTTGACATTTACAGCACTGTGTTACACTGGTGTTGGCAGTAAAGAATACCCCGTCAATCAACTGTTCATTATCTTGATTATTCGTCGATTGTGGGTGAGGGCAAAGAAGGTGCCATGGAAGGGATGGCCATATTCAAGGACTTGTGTGCTACTTTTGGGGTTTCCTTAGTGGAGGATAAGTCTGAAGGGCGGAGTCAGTTGCTGACCTTCCTAGGCTTAGCAGTTGATGTTCCAGCATGGTCTTTCAAACTCTCGGCACCCAAATTGGAGCAACTCAAAATCACAATTTGGAGGTTTCTTGGAATGCATAAGGCATGCATAGAAGACATAGTGCAGCTCCATGGGCTTTGAACTTTGCCTGCAGGGCCATCATGCCAGATGGGACTTTCCTTCAGTCGATCTCTAATTTGTTAAAACTGAGTAAGCCCAAGAACTATAGATTTCACCTTACTTGCAGAGTCAAGGACAGCCTTTGCTTTTGGTACACATATTTTGAACCAATTCAGTGGTTTGGCTTTATGGAAGTCACTTTAGGTTACTTCCAGTGAGTTTCACTCAACTTTTCAAAGATCCAGCAGGGGAGAATAGCATGGGGATTATTTTCAAGGTAGTTGGTTTGCGGCAAAATGGCCTAAATCTTGGTCTTCTAAAAGAAGAAGAGATATTAATTTCCTGGAGGTTTTTCTGATATGGGTTGCCACAATGTGGAGGGACCATTTGGCTAATAGCTGAATTTCATTTTGTTTGGGCACCCTTGCTTCAGTTCATGCCCTAAATAAATGGTCTGTCAAGTCAAAGTAGGTACACTTGGTCATTAGACTGCTAGTTTTACTGAGCCTGAAAATTAATTTAACTTTTTCTAGTGTTCGTGTACCTGGTTGTATCAATGCAATAGCTGATAGCCTTTCCCATTTTGAGTTCACCAGGTTTTGGCAGTTGGCCAGTTGGCCAGGGAAGCAGATCCAATAGGAACATCCATTCCCCCAGATGTTTGGCTAATTGAAGAAGGATAGCTGGATCAATAGTGAACATTCTTGTGCTCAGAGTACAAGAAAGGTTTATTCATCATCAGTGCAGACATTTAAGGGATTTTATAAATCAATAACCTTGAGTCATAGATCCTGGGGATTGCCACTGGTCATTAAATTCCTGATATTCTGATGCTGCAGAGGAGATTTTCCTAGTACCTTCTGCATACATTTCTCAGCCCGAGGTTTGGTAGCATGTTTCCTGGGGCTTAAAGATTATACTGGTTGCTAGGTGACAAGCAGAATTCTTAATGGTTGGGAAAATATCAATGAGTGCTCCAAGGACCCCAGGAAGCTGACTGGGCAACACCTACTTGCTATCTTCAAGGGTTTGGTTCTTACATCATTTGATCTTCATACCTGTACCACTTGGGAAACTGTGTTCACATGCCTTTGTGCAGGGGCTTTTCAGGCTAGAGAGTTGCTAAATTCTTTATGCTGGTGGGATGTGGTGAGTCACAGAAATTTCTTTTGATTTGGGTGGGAGAATCCAGAGAAGATCAGGCAAGCAAAGGGCAGCAAGTCTTAGATTCTGGTTATTTGCTCAGTCCACTGGTTTACCTTTTTGCCATATAGTTACTTCAGGGACTAAGAGACCATTCAAGCTAGTAGTCTCTAACTCAATGTTAGCTAAGGCCATTTCATATTAAAGCATAGGTCTTTATGGGTACTCTACAGGATAGGGCACACATCTGATCTGGAAAGGAATAGGAAGTTTGTTGTTTGATGTTTCTTTTTCTTATATTAGGCAGTAACACCATGCTTTTTGTTACATGTAGGAAACTTATCTGGATCTTGGGTCATTCTTTCATCAAGAGAGCAGTCTTTCAAGTCTTGTCTCATCTGACTGGATATTTTGGGTCACTAGAATAATTCGATAGTCCAGAGATTCATTTTTTAGGAATGTCCTGGTTTAATATTTGTGAGATTTGGTGTCAATTAGCAATGCTCAATAGGTTATCCAGGACTTTGGTTATTCATCTTGAGGGGGGCAACTTGACCTTAGCCCCAAAAAGGATACTTTTATTCAGAATCCTATCCAACCGTCGCATCCTTCACGTATTGTATACTGAAGTAGCCTAATTTTTTTTTTTTGCAATTGATCTATGTCTACAATGAAAGGAAGCCAGGAGATCAGCAATGCAAATTCCCAGACATTTTATTAACCACAGCGTGACTTGGGTGGCCAGCCAAATTGGATTCAACATGCTTGTTCACAAGGATTTGGGTAAGCCAGACACAGATTTTATAGCCTTGATGGAGTCTACTTGAACAACCTAGGTTTGGATTTATTCAGTCTGGACATTACATTGACTACTGAAAAAATTTTAATGGCTGTTCTTCACATTCAGTTGGGTGAAGAATATCAGGCTATCCTAGATTTGAGGCCTTTTCTTTCAGTGGCCCCTTCATTCCAAGCAGGTTTGTTTCAGTATTAAGCCTTGGGCATGGCTAGGTTGTGCTTGGGTTGGGAGGCAAACCCTAAGGGTCTTTTAAAGCAGATCTGAGGCAGCTTGGGTTATGCACTTGGATATTAAAGTTTAGCAGGGATAGGCTTTGTTACACCAACTGGTATAAAGTAAAGGTTAATGTCCATGTTTTACAATGTGGTTAAGATATGATTAATGTGTTAATTTTCTGTAGTATAAGTAAGGTTGTCTATGTTTATACAATACCTGGCCAGAACGTCATTACTGGATGTCTTTATTGACTCATCTTAGAGGGCAATGATGGCTTAGCTGTAAGCTGATCTGGGCTGGGGTGACAAGCCCTCCTCACTATATAGGCTTGAGTTGCTTGATCCAGGGCACATTTCACAGCAGTTTCTTAAAGGTTGCCTCCTAATGTTCCTTAGTTCAAACTTTTGACAATGGACAGCTGCCTTGTGGCTTCCCCCCTTGTCTTTCCCCTGGTTGTCTTTCAGCAGCCTCTTCATTCTGGCAGGTTTGTTTCAGTATTAAGTCTTGTCCATGGCTAGGCTGTTTTTGGGGTGAGAGTCAAGCCCTAATGTTTTTTTTTTTTAAGCAGGTCTGAGGCAGCTTGGGTTTCACACCTGGATCTTAAAGTTTAGCTAAAACAGGCTTGATTACACCAACCAGCATAATGTAAAGGTTAATGTCTATATTTTATGATGTGGTTAAGATATAGTTAATGTGTTTGTTTGTGGCAAGTTGTCTGTGTTTGTACGATAAATTGTCTCAATTTAAATATTTGGTGTCTTCATTAACTCAGCTTAGAGGACATGTCAAGAAATATGTAAGACAAGTGGGATCCAAATCATGATGTATGGACAGGCCAGAAAATAACATGTCAAAAAATCTCAAGAAAAGTGGGATCCAAATCATGCTGTATGGACAGGCCAGAGAATAACATGAAAACAGAGCTTAAGACAGATGGGATCCAAATCATGATGTATGGACAGGCCAGACAATAACATGTCAATGGATCTTAAGAAAATTGGGATCCAACTCATGATGTATGGACTGGCCAAACAATAACATGTCAAAGGATCTTAAGACAAATGGATCCAAATCATAATGTATGGACAGGCCAGACAATATCATGTCAATGGATCTTAAGACAGATGGGATCCAAATCATGATGTATGGACAGGCCAGACAATAACATGTCAATGGATCTTAAGAAAAGTGGGATCCAAATCATGATGTATGGACAAGCCAGACAATAACATGTCAATAGATCTTAAGACAGATAGGATCCAAATTATGATGTATGGACAGGCCAGACAATATCATGTCAATGGCTCTTAAGACAGATGGGATCCAGATCATGCTATATTGAGTGGTCAGATGATGACAGGTGGGATCAAAGTGCAGTGAAAGAAGGGCTTTTACAACCAATGCAATATCTAAAGCTAAAATAAGGTGCTTGACCTGAGCTATATTGTAAAACGATAACATGAAAATAAACTGACATTTGGTCCACAAGTGTCAACCACTCAAGAGATGCTAGTGCCTTATTATATACACCATGTAGAAACTGAAACACTTTCTTCAAATAATTGTGTGGGTAAGGTGTGGTGCTGTGAAGACCTGGCCATGTGCATTGTCAATGCTTCTGTGAAAGCTGGTTTGAATATCAGGTCTATATTAGTTCGCTGAAATTTTATTTCGGCAAACACCTATTCATCGATCCCTATTCATCAAAACTCACTTCAGTGTTTCGCTAAATTTACCAAGGGCAGAGATGTAGTTGGCCAACTACAGAACTTTGCCCTTTTCTCCACTGTAATGTGATCTTAGATTTGGTATATACAGTTAGAGGAGGTATGGAGTGTTGGGGGCAAAGCCCCCCACTTGGGTGGGTTCGATTCATTTAGAGGTTGGTCTGTTGTGCTGTGGGCAAGTATTTCCTTGCCCTTGGTAAATTCAGTGAATTGCTGAAGTGATTTTTGCTGAATAGAGGTCAATGAATAGGTGTTCACTGAAATAAAAATTCAGTGAACTAATATAGACCCCGAATATTAGCTGACTAGTAGATATCTTACTAATGATCCTGCCCAAACAGCCATCAGTGGGAATTCTTTCTGATTTTTCAGAATCTGTTTCTGATTTTGCCTCATATTTTTACCTTTCTCATAAATGATTTGATTTTCTTGTAAATCAGTGAGAACTGCAGTCAGTTAATAATGAGAGACATTTAAGGTTCTGACTTCTTTTGCTTCACAAAATGCCTGTTGATGTAAAACCTGAGCTCGTATTAACACTCTAAATAAATCGGAGTAGTTATTAACAACTGACCCTGATTTTGGTCCCTTGCCGATCATTTTTGTCATTGTCCATGATTCTTGTAGTAAAGATGTACGTTTAGTTACACAGTAGCAGGTGATGTCATCTGTATAACTGTGATATCCTAATGGTAGCTATCCCTTCAGGATTAAACATATATTTACTAAGTCTAATAGAAGAGTTAAGGTGGAGTCCTTAGGAACTCTGCATGCAGAGACTGCCTTGAGAAATGAAAGAAAGAATTTATTTTAGATGGACAACCAGCTAACAGCGTCTTGGAAGGTCAGAGGTGAACTATTTGCTGATGATAATAGCAAAGGCATGCTCAGAATACAGACACTAATTCAAGACTTTGTGAACCATAGTATTAAATTCTGAATAGAAATTAAAGAGGATCAGTTTGGAATAACACTATTAATCTTAGAAGGGTATTAGCTCTCTAGTATAGTCAGTGAAAATGATACAGCTGTTCCCAAAACTGAAATTTCAAGAGTCAAGAGATCAACCATAGAGGTGACTTGGAAGGGTAGATGCTTGGCATTCATTTTTCAGTTTGGGTAGACTCGGAGTTTGTTTCTTAAGAAAAGGTGTAACTAAGATCTCTTTAAATGAAAATGAAAAAAAAAAACAGTTTTTAGAGAAGACCACTGCCTAAGGTAGAAAGATGAACAGGTTTAGCCTAGGGTTTGAGATCAGAATTATGATCTCGAGCTAGTCAACATAACAAGACTTGGATCATCACCAGCTGAGATGTGTATGCAGCAAAACTGCACAACACTGACTGAAGGCTGACTGAAGAGTATTGTATCAGTTTGAGGCAGCCTTATCACTAAAGGACTGAGGAAAAAAATCTGTTCTATGCCAAAAAAATCTGATTAGACAAGAACTTTATATTCTTATTGGTGAGTTCTGACTGGTGCATAAAATAATTTTTCCCACACTAAGTCTGTCCTCAAGTAGGTCTGTGAACCTCCAGCAGAACTCCAAAGTCTCCAAAGATCATGAGACATATAGATTCACTAGTGCTCTCAGGACACAGTCTATGCTAATGCAGCGACAGGGTACAAACAAATCAAGAACACCAAGGAGGCTTATAATAGACTACTGGTAGAAGGTGAAGCTTATTCACACTGCAGTCCAGGAGGGACTGTACCAATATGGTAATCAGATTTGCTCAGATAAATTTGTCTTAGGTTAGTACTTATAGCGGAGCAGAATTTATCAAATGTAGTACCATTAGATTAGAGGTAAGTGCTCATTCTGTCATGGAACTAGTTCCAAGAATGCAAGTAAGTAAACCACAGCAAATTAGAAGACAACATATAAAGTACCTTCCCAATGGGAAGGAAATGCAATAACCTGAACAAGAAGAGTTCTTTGTTGATGACCACAGACTCATTATTTACCCATATGTTAAAGTCAGTAAAGACAAATCACTGTGTGACCTAATACTAAGTTAAAGAGTTAATCCAGGAAATCTTGCAGAAAATTCATTAATGGATCAAGTGTAAATTAAAACTGAAATTATCTCCAATTTGTTCTAGTTGCAAGAATATACTCTAGAAACATGGTCATCCCTTGTCACTTCAATCATTTTAACTTACAGCAGATGTTCAAACCATTTTAAACATTATCCTGTCTAGATCAATGAATAAACAGAGAGTCTTCTGGGCATGACTGTCGTTAAATGGGAGTAGGAGGTGTTATCCAGCCAAGTCTGTTATAAATGTTGGCAAATATCACACTGCTGCTGACAAACATCATGTAATATAATATTGCCTTAGTTAGGTCTAACAGACTGCAGATAATACCTGTCAAGCAGACCAGAGAAACAGGCTTCGTGAGTACAAAGCAAATGTTTTTATTCATGGCATGTTTTTCTGAATCATTTTTAAACTGCAATGTAATCCTCAGAGATTATAATGGTATTTCTATTCATTTTTAAGACTATAATTATCTTTTTATTAAATACTTTCACTCCTTTGCCTGTTGACTATCAAAACTCCCACAGTTGGACAACATTTCATTCCCCAGTGTTCAAAATCCCCTGAACCACTGGGGTAAAAGCCAAACAGCGTGGGGTGGGGGTTATACAGATAGGCATCAGAGATGCTTATGCCCTCATTGGTATCCTGACTCTGGAGGCTTTTGTTTTATTGTAAATGGCTGAAACCCTCCCCTTGTGGTGACATCAGCACTTGTGTCACAGCAAGGACTGGATATGCCCTTTTGTCTGCACAGTCATGCTTCTCCACATGTGCCGAGGCCTACCATCAATGGCTAAGGAGTTCAGACACACGTTCTCCCTGAACTAGCTCCTCACATCCTGACATGTCCCTACCCTGCAGTAGAGGCCGAGTCACCACAGCAGGAGAGTGAGAAAGCTGGACTGTCACCCTCTCCATAGGACAGGCACACGTATCTGTCTGCCTGTGCCATGAAGTAAGCGAGGCGATAAGTGAAACTGTGTTTTCTGGGCTGTAGTCAGGACTTCTGTATGCTAACTTTTACTTTAATATTTTAACCAATCAGCATCTCTCCCCCTGTTCTTCTGGCTTAACTAAATATTGTATTGAAACAGAGTCACAGGAGTCAAGCAAATGGATGACAAGGGTCTTTAGAGTAAAACAATCAGGAGCTATAAAATCCAGCCTTCAGTATATAAAATATGTGTACTTTGAGTAAATTGCTGTCTTTTTCTTAGGCATAATGTCATGGTTGGTGACAATTTGCAGATAAAGTATGAAATAAAAGAGTTGGAACAGGTGAATGTAGCAGTATAACTAACTAACTAAATAAATAAATATGTAATATGTAACATAGGCAGGGATTGCAAGCTGTGATATGTTGTGCCTACATAAATGCATATTTATGCAATGCAAGAGAAGGCAGACAAAATAACAGTAGGGAAAACTAGGTCATTATATATCATTGTCAAGAAGTCATGCAAATTAAACCTATTTCCTGAATGAATATCAAAACAAGTAGTATATGGATGAGAACTGCAAGGCTTAGTGCAATCAGTAAAAGGACCTTATGAACATGTATGTATTCAGTTCCACAAACAGTGTGGTACTGTCAAATGGCAATAACCAAACAGAGGCAATAGTTAAATTCCTACATCTGAAGAAATGGAAATAAATCTGCTTAAACTATCCAGCACCATGATCTTACTGGGAATAATACTGGGTCTTGGGCTTCAGTCTGGCAAGTCATCTTTCTGGACTCCATCACAATGAAGATCTCTTTATCAACGCATTATGCAAAGGATAGGAAGATAAGTGCCCCCTGGAGTAAGACTGGTATGTGATAAAACCATATATCAAAGAAGCAATGATTCATGAACACTGCAACACTATGGGGTAAGTCTCTAGATGTTGTCTTACCCCTATGGGTGCCCACTGCACTTTGTGCAGGAAGTATGAATGCTGTTGGTCCCTTTCCAAATTACTGTCTGCAATTCACAAACACATTTGCATCTGTGTAAGTACTGGACCCATCCTTATAAGTCCTGGGACCAGAACCACAAACTAACAATTGCAAAAATCTGCAACAGAACCCTTATAGGCTCATAGGTGCCTACTAGGCTAATGGCCACTGGAGCCTTTTAAGCCTAGCCATGCATCCAAAATTTCTGTCAAGTTCTTGTGCCCTTGGTAAGTGTAAGCATGGGCTTGGAAAATTAAACATTTACAAGCAGGGGCCTGGGAGATGAACCATTTACAGGCTGCCTTTTTCCATTAGAGACATAGGTGCCAAGCCAGGGATGAAGTTCCTGTTCCCTATCCAGTTGCCTAAGTTACACTTGGATTGGTTTAAAGAGGAACTGTGCTTCATATGGATGAGAACACTGTTTTAGAAAAGGGGTAGTCTCTGGGGAACAGACCTGTCTCTCCAGCAGGTTGTATTTATAATGCAGCCAACGATTAAGTCTTCAGAATGGGTAATTCTGGTGCTATTTGTATTGCACATCTGCAAGGGGTCCATCAGAGTGGAGTTTGATGATGCCTTGCATGCCAGGCATAGATCTCTCCTCAACAGCCTTTAGGAAACAGAATACATGGAATGGCCTTTGAGGCAGTCTGCATAGGAAATGTTATTTATGCCCTGTATTCTTTTAGTGAGGAAACTTTGTGGATGTTCCAGTTGCTGGATGTGCCTGGTTAGGTACATACCAAAGGGGGCATTGCACTCAATGTTAGATCTGATGAATGCAAATGCAGTGGAACAATGATCTTCTTGGACCTAGATGTCAAACCACTCTTTGTATGTTGCACTCTAAAGAATGGGGATGTAGCATTCATCATATGATAAACATGTTCACTAAAAATGTTGGAAAGAGGTGTAATTCAGCAGACAGCACTCTAAACCACAATGATAAGGACAATCAAAGAAGTGGATTGTAGAAAAGCTGCTAAATAGAAAAAAAAATCACATCCTAGAGCTCTGTGGAAGTTAATGCCAGGAACCTTGTGAAAAAAAAGAGCAAGTGGCTGGGTTGTAATGCAGTGAAATCAAAAACATTTGTCAGTATTATTTTTCCAAATCGCATAGTTTAGATTTTTTTCTCACTAGTGTTTGTCCTGTGTATGATTTGAGAATGGGTAACAATGATGCAACAGAACAACTCTCGATATTATTGTTATGAAAATAAATACTTATACATGCAAACCTAGATCATGGTTTATGCTAAAAGGTAACTGCTTTATTCACTCAAGAAATACATTCAATTCTTTGGGATTTGCCTTATGTCCTCATAATCTCATACAGTCAAGAATAATCACCATTTCATCCCATAGAAGATTCTTTCTTTCTTTCAGCACTCACGGTCACTTTGTTTACCATATGAACAATGCTAGTCAATGATAAAATTTAACTTTCTTTGAAAATGTTTTATAGCTTCTGTCTCCAGCAGGTTACATTTATAACACAGCCAAGAATTAAGTCTTTAGAATGGGTAATTATGGTTCTGTTTATATTGCAGATCTGCAGGGGTTCCATCAGAGTGGGGTTTGATGATGCCTTGTATGCCAGGTATTGATCTCCCCTCAACAGAATTTAGGCAACAGAATACAGGAAATGGGCTTTGAGGCAGTCTGCATAGGAAATGTTATTTATGCCCTCTTTTCTTTTAGTGAGTAAACTCTGTGGAAATTCCAGTTGTTGGATGTGCCTGATTAGGTACATACCAAAGGGGGCATTGTTCTCAGTGACAGGTCTGATGAATGTGAATGCAGTGGAACAATAACCTCCTTGGAGCTAGATGTCTAACCACTGTTTATATGTTGTATAACATAGAATGTTTTCCTGATTACCATAGACACGTGATAGTCAAAGGATAGATTATTGTCTATTTGTGCCCTTCTGGTTGATATGTTCCTCAGCATTGCATAGATCAAGAATTACATCAGTAAAAATGCTAAAAGATTCCTGCAAAAAATTGATCTGTTTGGTAGCACAAACCCATTACACCATTCTCTGACATGTAGTCTGAACTGCTACCATGACCACAGATGCTTGCACTACATACCAGTGTTACTCTAAGGATACATCCAGCAGGAGCACTCCCACAAGTAGATACCACCATTTAAATATATGATAACAAATTGTCATCTAAAAAAATGAGCAATGAGATCAAAATCTTAATGTATCACTCTTGTCCATGTTTGTGGATGACTGCACTCCACTGTGGTATGTCATGGCCAAGTGCTGTTCATCTACTTTTGGAAACTATTTAGTCCAGGTGTTCTGAACACCCTCCCAACTGGATTTTCACTTCTGTCTCCATACCACATCTTTAGAATGCTAAACATGTGCACAAATTACAGGCCTAACACACCCTTCCAATCAGCTGCACAGGTGCATGGGCACACTGTGAAATGCTGATGAAAAGAAAGATGGTTCATTTGAAAAGAAGAAACACACGTGTTCATAAAACTGGCTATATTCTGTGGGCAGTCATAGAAAAAATTACAATATCTGCCATTAAAGTGTTACTGAAGCTCTTTGTTTATGTAAAAGAAGAAGACATGACCACTAATTGTTTGTTCAATACCTACAGAGCTGTGCTATAAGAAGCAATGTGTTAAATAAATGTTATGGCTTACTGGGCTACTACATCAAAAGGTATTTAGGGTCCATGGCTGGTTGAGGCTCATAATAAAGGACTCTTGCTATGCTTTTGGTTTTCCTTTAAAAACACAGGCAAAGGGGGCGTGGCCAAGATGTCAGAGAGATAACAGCACTTTTTTGATGCTCTGCTTAACAGAAATTTCTCTGACAGGAAATTTTCTTAATATTATTTTAAAAATATCTAAGTTTTCTTTCACCTATATATTTAGATACAGTGGATTATTTTTTTCTACAAATATTTCAGTTTTGGTGAATAGAAAGTGAATTACATCCTGTCAGAAGTACAGCAGCTGAATATAACAGACTCTCTCAGCCATGAGTCATTCAAAAGCCTCTCTCCAGGAAACTTCCATGAAGAAAGAATTACAAACAATAATATCCAGTATTCAAGATCTTTGCATGAAAATGGACAATTTAGAAAAAAATCATGGAAAACATGAAGAAAAAAAATAGAAAGCAGATTGAAGAATTCAAGGAGATAATTACAAGACACACAGACCAGATAACAGAAATTGAAGAATCTCTTAATGAAATAGATGGAAGACAGCATGAAAATGATAGCCAGATTGACTTCTTACTAAAGCAAAACACCGCACTTTCAGATAAAGTGGAGGACCTAGAATCAAGGTCATGAAGAAATAATATTAGAATATACGGCATACCTGAAAAAATGGAAGGAAATAACACAATACAGTTCTTGAATGACTGGTTGCCTAAGACACTAAACCTACCTGAATCTCTCTCTTTTGGGATAGAGAGAGCTCACAGGTCATTGTCAAATATGTCTGGTCAAAAAATCTAAATGCTTCAAGATCCATTATTGTAAAATTTTTATCATCTCAAGACAAGGACTTAAGCCTGAGAACAGCGTGGGCAGGTAATCCTATACAAATTAATGGTCGAAACATAAGATTTGACAATGACTGTACCTCTACTATAATAACTAAAAGAAAAGCCTGCATTCCTCTCATTAAAAATCTGAAGAAAGCTGAAATTAAAGCACAAATCATTTTTCCTGTCAAAATTAAAATACATCTATCTGAAGGAATACAAATATTTAATAATCTTGATGACGCCTCTGAATATGTGAAAAAGAATAAGATTTTGGAAAACACTGAAGATATGGACATCTCATTACCTAGTTTAAAAAGGTAGGCAACAAATGGAAAAATGTTATCGATTGATAAAACAAGCAAGAAGCTTAAGGGTAAATAATACAAATGAAGTTCTTCCACAATCCCTTCAAATCCCAAAATTTTCGTGCTACAAATCACCTACATCAGGGAAAAACATACATGTTAAGGTAAAAATCATTTAATATTTATTAAGTATGCTTATTTATTTATTTATTTTTAAATTTATTTTCTGTTTAAAAGCCTTTAATACAAATACACTAGAATGTTAAACATAGATGTTAAAATTCTAAATATTCCCTTGACAGAGTGTATTATTATTATTATTGTCCATTTTCCATCTGCTGACGGAGAGGGAAAAGGAGATGTATTTTCTGACAACTACATATGGGCAATGTAGCAATACCATAGAAATATTGGTTAAAACAAGAACCCCCTTAATACCGGATACTGTATGTGTATTAGATTATGATGATATAGATTGCTCCGATAAGTGAAATGAAGGCTCCCCATCTCAGTGCAATTAAATGAAAGTGTAGCCCCTTTTTGCATCAGTGGGCTTTCTCTCCTGTTAAATGTCATGTTATGCTAGGGTCCTTTTAGAACTAACGGATATAACTTAATGTGACTTGTACTAAATAGTTTAAAAGGTATTGGAAATTGTTCTTTATCATAATAAGAGAAGATTGTTTTCTTTCTAAGAATCCATCATGACATGTAAAAATGCATTCTCATACACTTGAGAGGTTTGTATCTTTACTAAATGTGGTTTGTGGGTCCATCTGCTGATGGAGAGGGAAAAGGAGATGTATTTTCTGATGAAAGCTGGTGGAGTGTGTGTTGCAGGGACAGGAGGGTTTGTATGCTTGATATCAGATACATTGGCCAGTAAAATTGATAATTACAGAGAATTTTATATTTATATAAAATGGGGCAAAGTTTTTTTTTTTTTTGTACTTCATATACATGCTTTTTGAGTAACATATTCTGTTTTTCTTTTCTCTCACAAAATGCACATCATGAGTATCTCGTGAACAGTTATCATACCTTGCTGCAGATTTCCTAGTGCGAGCTTTTAACCGCCAAAATTCAAATGTTAAAAGAGAAGGAAGGGAAAAAAAAAAGGATGTTGCCTCGAGACTTCGTGGTCAGATCTTCTTTGTAATACAAGAGACTTATGCATGTACTCTCAAGAAGTCTCTTTTGTCATATGAACTTTGGTTACGTATTCACATTACCAGAAATCTTCACATGAAAAAAAAAAGAAAAAGAAAACGGAACAACTGAATGCTTTATCACATACCAAGAGCGACAAAGAAAAATATATAAAAAACATAGACATATATAAAGGTCCTTTTTACTAAACTAATGTTGATGCCTATATTGTTCCCTTCATAATAAGTTTTCTGATGACATGTTTTACAAAGTAGTTTACACTTGATCATTAGTTGGCAGCTGTAGCTAACAGATACAGTGAAAATATAGACTAGGTCATCTGATCCTTTTTGGTTAGCAGAGCAGAAAGTGGCATATGCAATGGTTATAAAGTCACTAAAATACATTATCTATTGGGGGTTAATGTGTTCTTATTATTTTTAAAGTAGATTTTGGGGCAGCTATGTATTTTCTGTGCTTTCATCTTGATATCTTCGTCCCCAATCTTATTGATTATATGAGTTCTTGGTTGGTGGCAATACTGCTGGATTGGGGAAGCCAAAGCTGCAGACAGACCATTACAATAAATAATAATTCTGTTATAAAAGGGTGAAATAATATATTGGGGCAGGAAAAATTTTGGATCCAAAGAAAAGGAGACAGTTCTGCTTAGAGAATGATCTTAGTTATTACTGAAGTGATGCTTTTGCCTCACTAGTCAGTGATAGTAGTAGAAGACTGTTAGGGGAGGCAGTGCAAAGTGGGGATGGTTACTCTTGACTTATAGTTACTACTTTCATCAGGACATGAGGACAGTTGTTATTTCCAAAGGTAGCCTTTACTTTTTAACTGCTTTTCTAATTAATAGTTTACATTATGTTGGATTTATAGTGAATGGTGAAATTGTGATCTACTTAATCCACCTCCAGCTACATAAGTGCATACTACAATCTAACATTTTCACTAATATTCATAAAATATTGAATGTTTTACTGTCTGTAGACTACATTTTCTGGCAAAAGATATATTGCATGTTAACCACTGCCACTCTAACTGAAAAAATATTGGTCAAATATATTAATGTATTTTGTTAAAAAGGACAACTTAAGGGAACACATTATTACTATAACATCTAAAACTGAAGTGTCCTTGAAGGTTAAAAGCTGTGACTTCATTATATGATATTTTTATCAAAATCAAGCTACACTACATAGTTTCTTTAGACTCACATCTTTGGAAAGAAAAGCTAATGTTTTTGATGATTACACAGATCTATATACCTGCATAGATATTTGTGCAACTAAAATATTATCTTCTCATGTAAAACATTCTCATTAGTACATCTTTATTTTAAATATCTTTAATACCTTAAGAAATTATTTAAGGTTAATCAGATATGTTTTTTTTTTTTTTTAGGGAAGGAAAAACTGGTGATTTTATATCTTATATAAAAGGAAAGTAAGCCTATAGGCCATACATTAATATGCTGATTCTATAGTAAATATTAACACTGTTGTGATTTCACAGACAAGTTCATACAGGAATGTTTTGTTACATGATAAATGTTCTTATTTTTATACATAAACTTCTTTACTGAATTCCTAGATAAGTAGGTTTTGATCTAATGTAGTATACTAGATTAAGATCTGTATTAGTATAGAATAGACATAAATGAATATGATATACTATGTCATGATACAAGTTTAAATATACTGTTCTTAAAAATTTTGAAAATTACATTATTCATGGTAATTGATGTTTTTCCACAATATCTCCTACATAGTAATACCTATTCATCCTGGAGAATTAATAGGTTGTAGTTTGTTGATTCAATAAAATATTAAGTAGTAGCATTAGAGAATGATAGTCTTGAGCACTAAAGATGATAGAGGGTGGTATTGATGACTTCTTCATCAATCCAGGAACTAGATGTTCCATGGTTAGTTTTGTATATAGTTATATTTTCATCTTCTCTGAACATTACTTGTTAATTAAGTCCAGAATAGTATTTATCCATCAAAAGCTTAAAGTAATCAATGTCTGGGTTTAAATGTCTGTCTCTGAATGCAAATGGTCTTAATAACCCTAATAAAAGAGGAAGGTTACTCAAATACCTAGCATCTAATAAAGCTGACATATTTTTGCAAGAAATGCACATTATTCAGAAAGATCTAGAAAAAAATGGCTTTTAAAGGTTATAGTATTATAGCTGAATCTCATTTCCAAACAAAGAGAAGAGGAACCATGATTTTGTGGAAAAATACATTACCAATACCTAAAATAATTAACAGTTTCTCTGATAAAAATGGTATGTTGTGTCTAGTAGTATTGGAATTGAATAAGAAATATTTTACTTTAGCAAATATGTACTGGCTACCTGGTATTGGTGCTAAATCTGCAAACAAATATTTGGAAATAATAGCAGCAAATTCTAAAGGAGATATCATTTTGGCAGGTGATTTTCATTGTATTCTATCATCTAAAGATACCACTAATGTCAACGATATTAAGATACCTGCATCAGCCAAAAAATGATAGATTTTGTCTCATTATATAACCTAAAAGACATATACATGATGAAAGAGCAGAGGTCTCTCAATTTTACTCACTTTTCTTATAGATATGGTACACAGACGACTATTGATAAAGTGTTTATATCTGACAGCCTATTATCTAAGACTCAAGATGTAGTGATTACATCATGCCCTCTGTCAGACCACAATGCCATACTATTTAAAATTAAAATTAAACCAAACGATCTTATTCATTGGCAGAGACTACCAGCCTATATTATTAAGATAAAAGGATTCAAAGAATGGTTTATAAAGGAAGTAAACTATTATACTGAACTAAATAATAATAATAACACAAATAAAGTGTTTATTTGGGACTCTTTAAAATCTTATATATATGGGAAAATAAAAACCTGGTATTTACATAAAAGGAAAGAATGGGACAAAGAATTATTAAATCTACAATTGAAAATTGACACTTTAAAAAAGAACTTACACCCCAAAGAATTTGGCTTGAATCTGGAATTAAAACAACTAAATCTCGAATATTTAGAAATTCTTAGTCATAAAGTAGCAATTAATTTAGAGAGGTTAAAATTACAATCTTATTCATCTAATCCAAAACATATGCATAGATTAGCAGCCAAAACGAAAAGTTTTCACAAGAGTAAACACATAATTGAAATATTAGACACATCTAAACACAATTCAAAACCTTCTTCAGATCTAAAAGATATTTTAGAGACTTTTTGTTCATATCATGAAACAATGAATAAAGCAAACTTAAACTTTACTAATAATAGTTCAAAAATAGAATTTCTAAAAAACAATATAAATAATAAACTTTCTAAAGAACAAAATAATAGATTACTTAAATCAATATCATTAATAGAAGTTAAAGAAAGAATACAAAATCTTAAAAATAATAAAGCCCCTGGTCTTGATGGCATAATAGGTGAATTATATAAAATTTTTCCTGATTCCGCTTTGAAGATGTTAATGAAAGCACTTGAGGAAGTTCAAATAAGTGACAAACTTTGTCCTTCTTGGAAATATTTGCTAGTTTCTCCCATTCTAAAGCAAGATAAGGACTCCAAATTTGTTTCATCATATCCTCCTATTTCCCTATTAAATATAGATTATAAAATATTTATGTCTATTTTAGCAAACAGATTAAATCAAATGATGCCGACTTTAATAAACAACGATCAAACAGGTTTTATACTGAACAGAAAAGTTCAGGATAATACTATTAGACTTTTAACTTTAATAGATTTTGCAAATAAAAAAAAAGAATTATCACTCATCAGTCTAGATCTAGATAAAACATTTGATTATATTAACTGGACATACTTATTTATGGTATTAAAAGAATATAATTTCTCCTCAGAAATCTTAAACTTGTTAAAAAAAATATATGAAGGTTCTATAGCATATATTAAAATTGACGCTTTTTTTATCTGGCCCACTTTAAATTCTAAAAGGCAGTAGACAAGGTTGCCCTTTATCCCCACTACTATTTGCATTAGCAATAGAACCATTTGCTAATTTTATAAGAAACAATATAAACATAAAAAGTTTTGATGTTAATGAGAACTATTCTTCTAAAATTTTACTCTTTGCAGATGATATCTTATTAACTATTGGAAATATTGATTCATATATTGATCACATTATCAGATCATTAAAACTCTTTGAGGAAATCTCAAACCTTAGATTTAACCAAAACAAAACAGAAACTATTCTCATTAATAAAAAAATGAATAACACTCTATCTAATTACAATAACTTTAACTGGACCAATGATAAATTGAAATATCTAGGGGTTCATATTCTGTCTAAATGGAAGGACACTATAAATATAAATTATAACATTTTATTAAATAAAATCACAGAATACATTAATAAATGGAAGAAAATGTTATTTACTATAGAAGAAAGATTATCTCTGATAAAAATGATTCTATTACCAAAAATTATTTTTTATCTTCAAACATTATTGGCTCCTCCTTCTAGAAAACGACTTAAACACATAAGCACTATATTCATTAAACTTCTATGGTATCCTCAAAAACCAAGGATTAAATATGATTGGCACTATAAAAACTGGATTGAAGGAGGGATTGCTTTTCCAAATTTTGAGCTTTATGCTGATGCCATTATTCTTAATATAACAAGTCTGTGGTTAAGTCCAAAATACCATTCAAATTGGAAAAATTTACACAAAACAATACTATTAAGTAATTTTGACAAGTTTTTCAAAAACATATATTGTTCTGAAAATATTAAGCTATTTATAGTTATTAAAGAATTCTTCTTCAACAATGAGCAGGAAAAATCACATCTTATTCCTATAATTAAATATATCTTGCAAAATTTTAGAAAAGTAATGAATAAGAACCTTTTGAACAACAATTTGTCCATTCTAATGTTTCCAATAATCTTAACCAAGGGATGTTTTGATTCCTTTAACATGATGAAAATAAAAACTATGGAAGAAAATGGGTTATTATTCTGGCATCAGTTTTTAGGAACTAATAATATTCATGATACTACCTACCTTTTAGCCAGGTATAATATCTACCAAAATAACTGGTTAAATATTCAAATCTTCAGAGAATTTATTTTAACGGAATTTAAAATACATCATTTTCCTGCTATAACAGACCTCCCCCAAAAATTATCCATCCTCTTTGACTTCACCAATGTAGGCTATAATAATGGTATCTCATTGTCAAGATTTTACAACATTCTTAGATCAGATCTAATAATATTAGACGACAATTTATGGAAATATATCAACAATTTCAACAACTCCCAAATATATATAAATGATAAAACTTTAATTCTCAGATCTGTTTACCATACCTCTTCTTCCACATATTGGAAAATTTTTACATGGAAATTCATTCATAGAAGTTTTATTACACCAAAAAAGCCTCTAGAATAAGCAAGAAAGATTTTAATAGATGTTGGAGATGCGAGGAGCTAATAGATGCCGACTGGGTACATATGTTTTTAGAATGCAGAACAATAACCACATTTTGGATGGAGTTTAAAAATTTTATTAAAGCTTTGTGGTCAGACAGATGCAAGATCTCTGATTCTATGATACTTTTTAATGCACCAATGCCAAGGTATGTTCCACTGAATCAAATGAACCTCCTATGGACTCTACTTGCTATAGCAAGAAAAACTATTACTAGAAATTGGAAATGTAAAAATAACCTCTCATTTAAGGAATTTATATCTTTTACTAAGATTATTTGTAGTAGGGAATTACAAACAGCTATGTTACACTCCTCAAACATGACTCATAAACAAATTGCCTGGATAAAGCTTAAAAAACTATTAGACAAAATGTAATGTTATTGAAGATTTGGTATCTATTTTGGACTTTGTATATAGTTTTTGTAAAAATTTGATATTACGTTGTTTTTTCTTGTTAAAAATTGTAATTATACCCTTGAAAATCAATAAAAAAATATGAGAAAAAAAAAACACAGGCAAACAATTATGTTACTGCATGCAACATTATGTGCACCTGTTTGTGATTCCACACCTTTTTAGGTAATCTGTATACTACTTGTTATTAGCGTGATCCAAGTTTATGAATGACAGTAATATCAGGACTACATATTAAACATAGTGTGCACAGATAGGTTATCCAACCAGTGTAATTGGTGATTGGTGGTTATAATGTCACAATGTCTATTACATTTTTCCACCTGTTAAATAAACACTGAGACATCTGAAGCTTTTTCCCCCGGGCCTCCACTGCAAATGGGTACATTACGAACCAGTCGGACTTTCTCGGTAAACAAATGTAAGGTAATTAAATAAATAAATAAATCACATAATGAAAGATATATCTCCATTCTTTTTACCTTATTTTTTGTTTTCACTTACATCCCCTAACTGTTAGGCCCCTATCCATTTTTGGTCAACTCATTCCACATACCTCCAGACATGAGAGTTGGACATCATGGCTGTTGTTTAACAGGGATTAGGAGAGTTTTGGAATACTCCTATCACCTCCTTTTATTGGCTGGAAGTCTAGTACAATGCCTGTTATATTGATCCCAGGATACATTTACATTTCATACACTTGTGATGCACATTCTCCCTGAGGAGAGAGTTACTGGAACTGCAGTACCTCAGCTTCCATACAGTTCAAGTTCTTGGTACAGTACTCTTCTGATGCCATCTCCCTTGCATGGGTCAGGTGGTACTGACCATTCACAGCCATCCCTCTTGGAGCTACACCTCCATGAAATCAGTGATTTATAGAAATGAACATGACTTGAATATTACATTTCACACAAATGCTAAGGACGTGGTGAATGGAGAGAAACAATAAGTACATAACATCTTTTGTCTTCTAAGAATTGGGGCCAAAGGTGCCGAGTCTTGGCACATATTTAAAACAACTAATGCTGCGAGCAGGAGCAGTTGTGATTGCTGAATAGGACCATAAGATCATAGGGTCATAGGATCATAGGAGATTACTAGGATAATGGCCCCAGGTCCCTTACAAGCCTAGCCAAGTTCAACCCGTGTTCCCAAAGGTGTCTGGTTCAAGTAGAAACTAAAATCAGTACCTATTGCTCCTGTCCAAGAGGGACAGAGGTAGAACTCCCAGGGTGAATTTTTGGATAACAATCCAATCATCCAAATTAGGCTTAAATATGGCCAATGAGGGGCTTTGTTTAACATGAATAGAAAGCTTGTTCCAAAGGTGAATGAAGGCTTGTTTAAGCTTTTGGCTTTTAATCTTCCTGAAAATGGATTCTGAGCACTCTGTGATCAACAGATATGATTATTTGATATGCTGTATAGCAGGCATTTACACTGGATATAAACGTAGGGAAGCAGCAGCCTTAGTTCTTAACTAACTTCCATAATCAGTAGTCAAACTAGTGACACAAAGATGTCAGCTCCTTCCCTAGAGGGATGCCACCCAGATTATACCCCAGATGAGATTCATTAGGACCCCAGGCCCTGGAGGAGTAACTCTAAGAGGGATGGCAGTGAATGGTCAGTACCAGCTGACCCATGCAAGGGAGATGGCATCAGAAGAGTACTGTACCAAGAACTTGAACAGATGGAAGCTGAGGTATTGCAGTTCCAGTAAATCTCTCCTCAGGGAAAATGTGCATCAGAAGTGTATGAAATGTAAATTTATACTGGGAACAACATAACAGGCATTGTACTAGACTTCCAGCCAATAAAAGGAGGTGATAGGAGTATTCTAAAACTCTCCTAATCCCTGTTAAGCAACAGCCATGAAGTCCAACTCTCATGTCTGGAGGTATGTGGAATGAGTTGACCAAAAATGGATAGGAGCTTAACAGTTAGGGGATGTGAGTGAAAACAAAAACTAAGGTAAAAAGAATGGAGATATATCTTTCATTATGTGATTTATTTATTTATTCATCAACCTGGCATTTGTTTACAGGGAAAGTCCGACTGGTTCATAATGTACCCATTTGCAGTAGAGGCCAGGGGAAAAAAGCTCCAGATATCTCAGTGTTTTTTTAACAGGTGGAAAAACCTAATAGACATTGTGACATTATAACCACCAATCACCAATTACACTGGTTGGATATTAAATTCTTTGGAGAAACATGACATTCATGATATGGAAAGCTCCAGATACATTATTGGTTTATAACAGGTGAATAGACTCAGCAGGCAATATCGCATTATAACATTCAATCACAAATTTACACATATTGGATACATGGGTGATAAAGGTGTTCAGTGAAAATGTTAGAAAGGTGTGTAATTCAATGACTAGTTAGCACTGTAAACCACAATGATATGAACAAACAAAGAAGTGAATTGCAGAAAAGCAGCTAAATAGAATAAAATCACATATTAGAGTGCTGTGGAAGTTAATGCCAGGAACGTTGTGGAAAAAAAAAGTGGCAGTTATAATGCAGTGAAATCAGAAACATTTGACAGTGTTATTTTTGCAAAGTACATAGTTTAGATTTTTTTCTCACTAGTGTTTGTCCTGTGTATAATTTGAGACTGGCTGAAAATGATGCAACAGAAAAGGTCTCGATATTATTGTTATAAAAACAAATGCTTATAAATGCAAACCTTAATTGTGGTTTATGCTAAAAGATAAACTGCTTTATTCAGTCAAGAAATAAATTAAATACTTTGGGATTTGCCTTATGCAGAGCTGAATCAAGGTCAAATGGGGCCCTAGATAGGGTAATGGATCGGGGCCCCGTATACACAACCTCCATCCATTCCAGTGTCACATTACTTGGCTATTTCTTCTCCATTTACCATAAACACTGTTCAAAACTTTCAGTGTGCATGGTGTTTTCTGCTACACTTCTACAATGATTACAAATATTTGGATTTAATTTAAAACTTTTATTTCAAACTTTATAGCACAACCACTTTGTTTAACATTTGTTAAAGCAATACAGTCTTGCAGTGAAAACAGACTTAGCATTAAAACTTCTCTACCCTTGAAACTCACATTCACTGAAACAGCATTGAAACCCACATTCAATGAAAATGCATCTAGCTAGTGGTGGGTTAAATTTACCTCTGGGCTGTTTTCAAATCATAGGCCCCTTGCACACATTTTTAGGACCATGCAAACGTGCAAGAGTTCTTTGATTCACCTTCCTGGTTGTATTAAAAACTGCCAGCTCAGAACATTTCAGTCACAAATGGCTACTCAAACCTCTGTCATTACAATCCACCAATATCAACCAATATGCACCGTCTCTGCAGAAGTAAAAGTCATCTGAATAATTCTACATTAAAGAAATCTGTAACTAATGAAGAGATTGCTGCTAGCAAACAACTTTATATTTCAGTGTTTCATCTACAAAATCAGTGCCTGCTGCCCTTGGAAGAATAAATTACCTATATTACATTACAAATATGGTAAGCTGGTAATGTGACAATAGGGAATGGATGGCAAACTGAAAACAGGTTCACAGTTACTAGGCAGCATCTCATCCAAATGAAGACATACATATTATGTTGTACCCAATACATCCATCTACCTGCTGTGGGAGTAAAACCCTAAGCCTTGTATATCAAGAGCAAGCATGCTACCTGTTGTGCTAGTAACACAGCTTTAAAATTCTGTACTACAATAGTTATGCAATTTGCTAAACAAAACATTTGCACATTGTAAAAGACTTAGCATGAGCAGCAGTAAACGTCCCTTCCCTTGAAGCTCACAATTCCTTGAAATTGCACCAGAAACTCAGTTCTCTGAAAAATGCAGCTTGGTAGTTGGAGTATGATTCAGGCTCTTGTTTCCTGTAGCTAAGGTACAGGATTTGAGCCAAAGCAAATTACTAAAAAATCTGCTAACCCTAACTAGGTAATTGTCACTCTCTCATACACACACCTCAACATCTTAGTGCAAGAAGTCTGGACAAAGCCTAAACTAAATAGGGACAGATGATATATATCACTCTCATTCACTTAAAAAATTGCTAAAATAACAGGATTTGTGTTAGTATGCATTTTTCTAAAAGATATGAAGTCTGAAACTCAAACATCTGTCATTATTTAGTATCATCAGCCCTTTTTAAGTGGAACAGACCAAAAATATGAGGCAAAAATCTGTACAGCTGAGAGGTATGCTACCTACATCCCTCTTACACATGCACCTGTCTACCTCCCTGTTACATATATGCACACCTGTCCATAGATTTCAACCAATCATGAACAAATCACAACAGAATCAGGGTCAAATCCAGAATTAATCAGGGACAATCAGGGA